>NC_064921.1:824672614-825012017 GCF_023897955.1 Schistocerca gregaria | reverse complement strand
AAGGTATTTCCCATCTTCCTTTCCTATACACATATATCATGTGAGAAGTATGATCACTTAAATGCCTCTGTGCACACAGTAATTAGTCTAGTCTTGTATTCACCACAGGAGCAATATGTAGGAGGCCTGTAGCATTACACTAAATTCCTCACTTAGTACTGTTTCTTAAAAATTCACAGTTAGGCTTATATGGTGTTTATCTTCAAGTGCCTGCCAGTTCAGGTTTTTTAAATTTTCCTATGGGTCTAACAAACATAACATCATTGATGCTGTGCTCCATTCAATACAGCCCTTGAGACATGTTTGATATGGGTTCAATGTACTTTAGCGATATTCGAGAATCAATCACACAAGTGGTTTTTACGCAATCTTATTAATATTAATAAGTCATATGACAAACTACCAGCACACAATTACAGCTATTTCTACTTCAGCTAAAACTACTAACACTACCATTAGTGGGATTCCTAGTATTATGGGACAATATGATAATTTGTGGGCAGTGACAATCTGAGAATGCAGAATGAAACAGAAATGTTAGTACACATGGAGTGCATCCTGTGCATACTACATATAATCTAGAAACACAAATGATCAATTAGAGAATGAGCTGCTATAGTTAAGTGAGACTTGGCAAAAAAAGTTGTGCACAGATGCAGTTGAAAAATATTGACGAAAACAAGCCAGTTTACATTATGTAAGTAACAAACCTTTCCCTAGCTTTGATTGTTGGTATTAAATGCAGAACTTGTGCTGCAAGTAAGGAATTCCTGGCCAAACTATCCATTGAAGCCACAAATTTCTGTCCTCTTGTGGAAGATGAATTTCCAGACACAGAATTCCCATTATTTACCGTAAGAACTGCCTTCTCTTTTTTGTCATCATCCTGAACTGCTGCAGCGTCATGTGACGATGATCTCTTTTTAAAACGACGCTGTTCTGGTGCACTCCTGTTCGAAACAGGAGAGGAATGTTGTGCCGCACAAGATACAAGGTTATCTGCCGATCTCCTCTGAGAGAGTAGTTGCCTTCTCAGGTGGGCTTGTGAAACAGAATTTTTAGGTGAGCAAGATTCACAAGAAGAAATTTCGCTTGCCGATGGTGATAGGGACAACTCGTGATGCACAGATGACGTTTCTTCTCTATCTCCAGAACTTGATTCATTTTGCTTTCTATTACTCGCACTGTCGGAATTTATACTAAAGGTTTCCTCCAACGACGCCGACTTCTTGTCGCTCAAGGCTTTTTTGGTAGTATTTTCTTCAGCCGATGTCCCCAAATGAGCGACGGTTTTTATACTCGATTTATCTTCGGCAACACACTGATAATCAGACCGCTGGTTGCTGCTTGATGATCTGGAACGCTCTGTCATTGCACAACACAGTGCCACTTTTGTGCTATTATTTAAATCACTCGATGATTCAGAACACTGATAATTCTTTTGTAATTTCGCCTTCGTCTGGAAGTTTTCCAATGAGTCACCCGAGTCCCTCGGCGTAATAACTTTCACTGGACTACCTTTCCTTTCCTCAAGTTTTCCTTCTTCACACATAGATTTCTTGTGGAAAAATTCTTCCGAATTTGTTGACAAACAGCCAACTTTCGTTTTCTTCTGCATCAACACACGACACAACGATTTCTTTTTCGTTTTGTTGGTTTCGGAAGATTTTCGCACCTCTTCCTCTCCATCATCGTACTCCTCCATTCTACAATCTTTGTAATAACGAAAACATTACCACTGACAGTCTTTAGGAAATTACGATGTTTCTTAACTCTGCTCAGACATTTAAATTGTTGATGTGAAACAGACAAACAAATACGATACGCTAATTACTCCTACATATAAGAGCTAGCTACCAAGCTAGCTTACACGTAGAATCCATTACCGTTGAACATACAGTTGGTATCTCTTTTGATAGGGAAAACATACCTTCTTCCACAATACGAAAATCATGGCTAAAGCACTGTTAAAATCAATTTTCAAGGTGAAACCAAAACATTAGCAGACGACAACTAACTTATAGCATTATAAATACGAATCAGAGATATGAGTAACGCGATTACACGTTCTTACATCAACTTTGGTGTTACTGACGATAGTATCGAAAGATGCACCGAATAAAGGGCTTGAACAACCATGGGTAGGCCACTCTACACAAGCCAGAACCTTCAGTAAGACAAAATTAGGAGCTGTCAAATAAATATCCGAACTTGCAGAATGGCGTCTCATTGCACGTAAAAAATAAATCTGTTTTATTCTCTAAAACACGCAGTTGTAATTTTAAACCATTTTCAGCAGAAGAACAAATCACCGATTTCTTCCCATTTACTAAGCAAGAATTAGAAATTTAACCAGGTTTCGAAATTTGTTGTAAACGAAGAATGGACCATTCTGAACAAGTCAGGCACAACGCAGAACGAGTCACGGGCACATAACCGCAATGCTATGCACTTGCATATGAAAGAAATAATAATAGTATTCCCATTTAAATAACAAAATAACAATTTTTACAAGTGATGCAAATTATGATACACGAAAATAAAACGATGAACGGCAGTATGTACGGTATGCACATACAAGTCACATTAAAAACAAATTTCCAACCCAAGCAAATCTCAACGATGACGAAAACTTGCTACCATGCATCGAATGTAACATGATTTAGATTACATTCAGTTTTCGTTCGATAGAAAAAATGAGTAGATTCCCATGGGTATGGAACAAGGCAGGAAGTATAACATATAAAACATAAAACATTAGAGTATAAGACTCACTACCCTCGTCATTTGTCAGGAGATTGTCTAAATATGTGAATACATTACAGTAAACTGGAAATGTTAATATGTACAGAATAAATGAACTGTCAGAAAGAAACATGATTATGCACGTTTAATAAATTTATCATACCCAAAATACTTAAATTTGACTGTTGTGACCAAATTCTGTCAAAACTGAAATCTAGCAGACCTTTTTACTCAAGCCTGTCTAACATTCCCAGTCAATATATTTATCCCAAGACAAGAAGGACTAGCATATAAAGTCTTTCAAACATTTGTTTAAACGGTTATTAATCTGAAACCAAGTTTTTAATTGTTGCTGGAAATTTATTGAAAAATGGGTGTTTCTGAATATTGGACACTTTTTTGGCCTAATGTAAGTGATTTTAGGTCTTTATGTAGATTGTTCTTACTTTTGTATTGATACTATGTATTGAGCTATTGGTTGGAAATAGAGACATACCACTTGCAACACATTCCACTAAGGATTAAATATACTGAGCAGTGGTTAGAATACAAAGTTCCTTGAACATGTTTCTACATGATGTTCTTGAATATACGCCACAAACGCGTCTTACTACACGCTTTTGACCGATAAAAACGTTTGATCAGTTTGACAAGGAGAACCATTTATGTATGCAAGTGGAGTGTAACGCGATGGACGGGTAAAATACTCGTGTGAAGTGGTACAAAAATAGTAAGGCCTGATAATAGTGAAAATAACGACTGAGCCATCATAAGAGTAAACACTACAGTCTAGCGAAGTGAATACAGTAAGTGTGATGCATGTGCAACAGAGAAATCAGAGGAAATCCGTATAACCACTAATTGATGTGTGAAGACCATTGAACAATAATGCACAATGGAAGATAATGCCGAGTCCTGCAGTGCGGTCCTTATCTTCAATTTCACTGGCCGAAACTTCCGTACAGGTGCGAGATGAGGTATTGGTGTCTTCAGGTTGAGTGTTGGAGCTGAATCCGTCGCATCCATTTTCCAGCCTGGAGGGCATACACAACAATGACTTTGTAAGCCTGGAGTGACATTACAATGGATACGCGGTCAGTGCTACTGCTCACGCGGCACTTGGGTCACTGCGAACAATGAGATAGCGTGTGCCAAAAGCATACCTTCTCAGAATTGCCAATGAACCGAAAGCAAGTGAGAAAAACAATTTTTAAAATGTGGTGAAAGGACTGTTTCATAAATTTAAAATTTTTCCCCTGTTCACGCCATACAGCTTAACAAATGTAAAGATAAATAAAAAATTAAGACGATATCAAAACATGGACGTCCAATTATGTAATATTAATCTATGTGAATGTATTTAGGTGTATGAATTTGCAATGGACAAAGAAATGAAGCTTTGTAGGTATAGTTGTAGCAGCATTAGGATATTAAAACTCCATTGACGTGCACTAAGTGACTGAACTATGATCTCCAATGTAAATAACGCTACTGTATACTGTCTCCCTAAATGTTGTTGTTGTTGTTGTCTTCAGTCCTGAGACTGGTTTGATGCAGCTCTCCATGCTACTCTATCCTGTGCAAGCTGCTTCATCTCCCAGTACCTACTGCAACCTACATCCTTCTGAATCTGCTTAGTGTACTCATCTCTCGGTCTCCCTCTACGATTTTTACCCTCCACCCTGCCCTCCAATGCTAAATTTGTGATCCCTTGATGCCTCAAAACATGTCCTACCAACCGATCCCTTCTTCTAGTCAAGTTGTTCCACAAACTTCTCTTCTCCCCAATCCTATTCAATACCTCCTCATTAGTTACGTGATCTATCCACCTTATCTTCAGTATTCTTCTGTAGCACCACATTTCGAAAGCTTCTATTCTCTTCTTGTCCAAACTAGTTATCGTCCATGTTTCACTTCCATACATGGCTACACTCCAAACAAATACTTTCAGAAACGACTTCCTGATATATAAATCTATATTCGATGTTAACAAATTTCTCTTCTTGAGAAACGCTTTCCTTGCCATTGCCAGTCTACATTTTATATCCTCTCTACTTCGACCATCATCAGTTATTTTACTTCCTAAATACCAAAACTCCTTTACTACTTTAAGTGTCTCATTTCCTAATCTAATTTCCTCAGCATCACCCGATTTAATTTGATTACATTCCATTATCCTCGTTTTGCTTTTGTTAATGTTCATCTTATATCCTCCTTTCAAGACACTGTCCATTCCGTTCAACTGCTCTTCCAAGTCCTTTGCCGTCTCTGACAGAATTACAATGTCATCGGCGAACCTCAAAGTTTTTACTTCGTCTCCATGAATTTTAATACCTACTCCAAATTTTTCTTTTGTTTCCTTTACTGCTTGCTCAATATACAGATTGAATAACATCGGGGAGAGGCTACAACCCTGTCTCACTCCTTTCCTAACCACTGCTTCCCTTTCATGCCCCACGACTCTTATTACTGCCATCTGGTTTCTGTACAAATTATAAATAGCCTTTCGCTCCCTGTATTTTACCCCTGCCATCTTTAGAATTTGAAAAAGAGTATTCCAGTCAACATTGTCAAAAGCTTTCTCTAAGTCTACAAATGCTAGAAACGTAGGTTTGCCTTTTCTTAATCTTTCTTCTAAGATAAGTCGTAAGGTCAGTATTGCCTCACGTGTTCCAACATTTCGACGGAATCCAAACTGATCCTCCCCGAGGTCTGCATCTACCAGTTTTTCCATTCGTCTGTAAAGAATTCTCGTTAGTATTTTGCAGCCGTGGCTTATTAAACTGATAGTTCGGTAATTTTCACATCTGTCAGCACCTGCTTTCTTTGGGATTGGAATTATTATATTCTTCTTGAAGTCTGAGGGTATTTCGCCTGTCTCATACATCTTGCTCACCAGCTGGTAGAGTTTTGTCAGGACTGGCTCTCCCAAGGCTGTCAGTAGTTCTAATGGAATGTTGTCTACTCCGGGGGCCTTGTTTCGACTCAGGTCTTTCAGTGCTCTGTCAAACTCTTCACGCAGTATCGTATCTCCCATTTCGTCTTCATCTACATCCTCTTCTATTTCCATAATATTGTCCTCAAGTACATCGCCCTTGTATAAACCTTCTATATACTCCATCCACCTTTCTGCCTTCCCTTCTTTGCTTAGAACTGGGCTGCCATCTGAGCTCTTGATATTCATACACGTGGTTCTCTTCTCTCCAAAGGTCTCTTTAATTTTCCTGTAGGCAGTATCTATCTTACCCCTAGTGAGATAAGCTTCTACATCCTTACATTTGTCCTCTAGCCATCCCTGTTTAGCCATTTTGCACTTCCTGTCAATCTCATTTTTGAGACGTTTGTATTCCTGTTTGCCTGCTTCATTTACTGCATTTTTATATTTTCTCCTTTCATCAATTAAATTCAATATTTCTTCTGTTACCGAAGGATTTCTAGCAGCCCTCGTCTTTGTACCTACTTTATCCTCTGCTGCCTTCACTACTACATCCCTCAGAGCTACCCATTCTTCTTCTACTGTATTTCTTTCCCCTATTCGTGTCAATTGTTCCCTTATGCTCTCTCTGAAACTCTGTACAACCTCTGGTTCTTTCAGTTTATCCAGGTCCCATCTCCTTAATTTCCCACATTTTTGCAGTTTCTTCAGTTTTAATCTACAGGTCATAACCAACAGATTGTGGTCAGAGTCCACATCTGCCCCTGGAAATGTCTTACAACTTAAAACTTGGTTCCTAAATCTCTGTCTTACCATTATATAATTTATCTGATACCTTTTAGTATCTCCAGGGTTCTTCCACGTATACAACCTTCTTTCATGATTCTTAAACCAAGTGTTAGCTATGATTAAGTTGTGCTCTGTGCAAAATTCTACTACGCGGCTTCCTCTTTCATTTCTTAGCCCCAATCCATATTCACCTACTATGTTTCCTTCTCTCCCTTTTCCTACACTCGAATTCCAGTCACCCATTACTATTAAATTTTCGTCTCCCTTCACTATCTGAATAATTTCTTTTATTTCATCGTACATTTCTTCAATTTCTTCATCATCTGCAGAGCTAGTTGGCATATAAACTTGTACTACTGTAGTAGGTGTGGGCTTCGTATCTATCTTTGCCACAATAATGCGTTCACTATGCTGTTTGTAGTAGCTTACCCGCATTCCTATTTTCCTATTCATTATTAAACCTACTCCTGCATTACCCCTATTTGATTTTATGTTTATAACCCTGTAGTCACCTGACCAGAAGTCTTGTTCCTCCTGCCACCGAACTTCACTAATTCCCACTATATCTAACTTTAACCTATCCATTTTCCTTTTTAAATTTTCTAACCTACCTGCCCAATTAAGGGATCTGACATTCCACGCTCTGATCCGTAGAACGCCAGTTTTCTTTCTCCTGATAACGACATCCTCCTGAGTAGTCCCCGCCCGGAGATTAAAGAGCCAAATTTCAAACAATATATTAGGATGCACATTTGTGATGTACCTTTTGCATTTCTTGCTTTTATGTTTTCAGTTTCTTTAAAGGAAAAGAGAAAAGGTGAAACGGTAGCCCAGCGTAGAGCCTGCGCCTACCGTCATGTATTTTCGGTTTTCAAATGTTAAAAAACATAAGACGTTTTTCCTGTTCCTCAGTAAGAGGAAGGATTCGCTCACCGCTAATGAACGAAGGTAGACGCACGTTATTTTAGAGTGTAATCGGCGGCAGCAATTTTGGTTATGAGAATAAGTGAAAAGCTTGTATTTTTGATGTGTGTAAAAGAAATAATACACTCGTATTTCGTTAGTGAAAAATTGAGTTATTATTCCAAATAGTACTAATAAGAAGAATTGAAGAAGCCCACCTGTGTACTGCAGAGTTATCATGAAGATCCGATTACCATATCATGGATATGGTAAAGATTTTGTAAGTGGATATGGGGATTGGACGTAGTATCATTAATTGTTAAGCATAAATCTGCAACAACAGAAAGACCATTAACTAATATGAAGTCATTGAAAGGTATAATGCAGCTTACTGTAGTTGTCCAAGTGCCAAAAAATTAATCTTATTATTTCCGCATATCTAAACATTTTTTATTGTGTATTTTTTATTCTATTATACCCACTCAGACCCTTTATCACAGCTATTCTCAACACTGTGAATAATGACTCTATGCTGTCTGTTGCTAAAATAACAGGTGAACCAACTGTGAGCTACCCCCGCATTCCATAATGTTCCAACTTCTGGAGCGATTTTTTGTGTGATCAACACAATCAAACAACTTAGTTAAATAAAAAACATGCCTAGTGGTCGAAACCTTTTGTTTAAACCATCCAGTACCTCACAGAGAAAAGGGAATATAGCATTTTCAGTTGTTAAATATCTTCTAAAGCCGAACTGTACATTTGATACAAATTATTTGATATAAAATGATCAATTATCCTTACATACCCACCCTTTTCAATAACTTTAGCAAACACTGATGGCATAGAAAGAGACCTAAAATTGTCTACATAATCTCTTTCACCCTTTTTATAAACCTGCTTTACAACTGAGTACTTCAATCGTTCAGGAAACTGACCATTCCTAAAGGAAAAATTACAAATATGACAGGGCTAACATATGCACTATAATATATTCTGCTTGACACTCCATCATATCCATGGGAGTCCTTAGTCTTCAGTGATTTAATTATTGACTCAATCTTCCCCTTGTCTGTATCACAGAGGAGTAATTCAAATGTCAAACTCGGAAAGGCATTTTTCGAAGAGAGTTATATGATTCCCTGTAGAAACCAAATTTTTATTTAATTCACCAGCAATGCTCAGAAAATAATTGTTAAATACTGTACACATATCTAATTGATCAGCAACAGAAATACACTCCTGGAAATGGAAAACAGAACACATTGACACCGGTGTGTCAGACCCACCATACTTGCTCCGGACACTGCGGGAGGGCTGTACAAGCAATGATCGCACGCACGGCACAGCGGACACACCAGGAACCGCGGTGTTGGCCGTCGAATGGCGCTAGCTGCGCAGCATTTGTGCACCGCCGCCGTCAGTGTCATCCAGTTTGCCATGGCATCCGGAGCTCCATCGCAGCCTTTAACACTGGTAGCATGCCGCGACAGCGTGGACGTGAACCGTATGTGCAGTTGACGGACTTTGAGCGAGGGCGTATAGTGGGCATGCGGGAGGCCAGGTGGACGTACCGCCGAATTGCTCAACACGTGGGGCTTGAGGTCTCCACAGTACATCGATGTTGTCGCCAGTGGTCGGCGGAAGGTGCACGTGCCCGTCGACCTGGGTCCCGACCGCAAGGACGCACGGATGCACGCCAAGACCGTAGGATCCTACGCAGTGCCGTAGGGGACCGCACCGCCACTTCCCACCAAATTAGGGACACTGTTGCTCCTGGGGTATCGGCGAGGACCATTCGCAACCGTCTCCATGAAGCTGGGCTACGGTCCCGCACACCGTTAGGCAGTCTTCCGCTCACGCCCCAACATCGTGCAGCCCGCCTCCAGTGGTGTCGCGCGACAGGCGTGAATGGAGGGACGAATGGAGACGTGTCGCCTTCAGCGATGAGAGTCGCTTCTGCCTTGGTGCCAATGATGGTCGTATGCGTGTTTGGCGCCGTGTAGGTGAGCGCCACAATCAGGACTGCATTCGACCGAGGCACACAGGGCCAACACCCGGCATCATGGTGTGGGTAGCGATCTCCTACACTGGCCATACACCTCTGGTGATCGTCGAGGTGCCACTGAATAGTGCACGGTACATCCAAACCGTCATCGAACCAATCGTTCTACCATTCCTAGACCGGCAAGGGAACTTGCTGTTCCAACAGGACAATGCACGTCCGCATGTATCCCGTGCCACCCAACGTGCTCTAGAAGGTGTAAGTCAACTACCCTGGCCAGCAAGATCTCCGGACCTGTCCCCCATTGAGCATGTTTGGGACTGGATGAAGCGTCGTCTCACGCGATCTGCACGTCCAGCACGAACGCTGGTCCAACTGAGGCGCCAGGTGGAAATGGCATGGCAAGCCGTTCCACAGGACTACATCCAGCATCTCTACGATCGTCTCCATGGGAGAATAGCAGCCTGCATTGCTGCGAAAGGTGGATATACACTGTACTAGTGCCGACATTGTGCATGCTCTGTTGCCTGTGTGTATGTGCCTGTGGTTCTGTCAGTGTGATCATGTGATGTATCTGACCCCAGGAATGTGTCAATAAAGTTTCCCCTTCCTGGGACAATGAATTTAAGGTGTTCTTATTTCAATTTCCAGGAGCGTATTTTTACTACAAACTGACTTTATATTGTCGACATAGAGCTGCTGACCAGTCACTTCCTTCACAACTGACCATATAGTTTTGATTTTATCCTGTGAATTAGCTATTCTATTTGCATACCACATACTCTGTTCCTTCCTAATAACATTCAGAATCACCTTACAAAACTGTCTGAAGTGGGCTACTGTAGTGTGATTGTGATTACTTCTAACTTTTTTTGTAATTTCCACTTTGTTCTAAACTATATCCTTATCCCAATAGTCAGCCACCAGGTTGCCTTTTACTGCAAGTAGTCTGTTTAGAAAGTCCTAATTGAAAGCAACTGTCAAAGAGCATGAGAAACGTGTTAAGGGAAGCATTATTTTTGTCATCTATATTCTTCACACTATAAACATCCTGCCACTCTTGTTCCTTGATGAGGTTTAAAAATCTCTCTATTGTCGTTGGATTAACATTCCTGCATAGTTTGTAATCATATGTGACATTTGTTTGGGTAGGAAGGCCTTTTAGGGTTAAAATTG
The DNA here is from genome assembly GCF_023897955.1 of Schistocerca gregaria. Classification (NCBI taxonomy): domain Eukaryota; kingdom Metazoa; phylum Arthropoda; class Insecta; order Orthoptera; family Acrididae; genus Schistocerca; species Schistocerca gregaria. Next base: position 825,001,464 of record NC_064921.1, on the reverse strand, counting down.
GTGCCTCGTGGTCTGAAAGGCCATTCATTCTTTTAGTAACAGAATGCCTATCTGGCAATGAACAGTGGATGAAAACACTGGTATATGGTTGTGCTTCTGTTCCCCTGCATCCTTGTTGGAAAAAGACAGTCTTTATACGATCATATGCATTTATGAGATCTGCCAACATCCTTTCCATAGCACAATAATACACAAAATTAATATTGAAGTCACCACATGTAACTAATTTCTGGTACTTCCTACAAAGTGAATCAAGAACTCTCTCCTGCTTGAGAAGTAATGCTCTGAAGTCAGAGTTAGGGGATATATAACGAACAAAAATTGGAAGTTTACATTCACTAAATTCAATTGCTCTTGCACAACATTCAAATATCTGTTCAGTGCAGTGCTGTGATACGTCTATGAACTCAAATGGAATACTGTTTTTTACATAAATGGTCACTCCCGCACTCTACAAGCAAGTCTTCGAGAAACAGCCATCTAATCTGTATCCTGGTAAAGGAAGCCTCTGAACTGTCAAATTATTTAAGTGTTGCTCAGACATACCAATAATTTCAGAGTCAACATTTACAATCAGTTCACTAACTTTATCTCTAATACCTCTTATATTTTGATGAAATATGCTAATTCCTTCTCTACTTGGAAACATAATATCCTCTGAAGGAAATTCCTTAGTTACAGGGACTTCCTTTAAGCAGGTATACCTATCAGCTGACTTCAATCTAAAAACGTTGCGCTCTAAGACCAACTACCACAGGAATTTTTCCATGAGTGATCCCACCCTCACGAACTACACTGTCACCTATAAGCATTGCCAATCTCCCCTTCCCATACCTATTGAGTTGCAGGCCATGCCTATTTAAACCCGATTTACTGATAGACTCAACTGGCACCACTGCAATGTTACCCATCCCCTGTAACATTAGCACCTTCTCCAGCCCCATGTTACTGCACCTAACAGCCGCATTAAGATGAGGAGGATCATGATGCTGAAACAGTTGCATGAAATGCGTATTAGTGACAGCAGGTTCAATAGCGATCTTTACCTGGTCACCACCTACATCATATTCCCAGTCCATATCAAGACTATTCCCTGCTCCGCCCACTATCACTACCTGAACAATATGTTGCTAGGCAGCCCAGATATGCTCAATAATGTTCATGTCTGAGGAATTTGGTTGCCAGCGGAAGAGTTTAAACTCAGAAGAGTATTCCTAGAGCCACTGTGTACTGCTTCTGGACCTGTGAGGTGTCGCATTTTCCAACTGCAATTGCTCAAGTCCGTCAGATTACACAATGGACATGAATGTATGCAGGTGATCAGACAGGATGCTTACATGTATGCCAGCTGTCAGAGTCATATCAGTGGTTCCATATCATTCCAACTGCACTCGCCCCACACCATTAAAGAACCTCCACTAGCTTGAACAGTCCCCTGCTGACATGCAGGTTCCATGGATCCATGAGGTTATCTCCATACCCTAACACTTCCATCTACTCGATACAATTTGAAACCATATTCGTCGGACCAGGAAACATGTTTCCAGTCATAAACAATCCAATGTAAATGTGTACAGGCCCACGTGAGGCGTAAAGCTTTGTGTCATCAAGGATACAGGAGTGGGCCTTCAGCTCCGAAAGTCAATATTTATGGTGTTTCGTTGAATGGTTCACATGCTGACACTTGTTGATGGCCCAGCAATGAAGTTTGCAGCAATTTGCAAAGTGTTACACTTCTGTCACATTGAACGATTCTCTTCAGTCGTCATTGGTCCCATTCTTGCGCGATCTTTTTCCAGCCGCAGCGATATTGGAGATTTGATGTTTTACTGGATTTCCTAATATTCATGGTACACATTCGTGAAATGTTCATATGGGAAAATCCCCCTTCATCGCCACCTTGGAGATGCTGTGTCCCATTGCTCATGGGCTGACTATAACTCAACGTTCAAACACACTTAAATCTTGATAACTTGCCATTACAGCAGCAGTAATCCATCTAACAACGACACCAGACAGTTGTCTTATATAGATGCTGCCGACCAAAGTACCATATTCTGCTTGTTTACATATCTCTGTATTTGAATAAGCATGCCTATATCAGTTTCTTTGGTGCTTCACTGTATTTGCAAACAGAACAATATTATAAGGAAACCTCTGGTTATTTAAGCTCTTTCCCAGAATTAGGATTTCCTTTGTTTTCCAATCCAATTCAGATATTGCTGTTTCTAGGACTGCTGAAAATAGTGTTTGAGATGTAGAGTCACCTTGTTTTACAACCTTTTCGATGGTTAATTCATTGGTTTGGCAAACGTTTTGGATATTTTGTATATTTTATATAGACTTTGATATAGCCCTGTTGTATTCCTTCTTCTGTTAGAACCTTAACACAGCTGCATAACTGATAAAATCGGAACTCTTTTCAAAATCTCCAAAGACAAGGCAAAGAGGTATATGGTACTCATTTGTTCTACTAACTGTTTTGTGGAGAGTGTGAATATGATCAATTGTATCTAATCTTGTGTAGAACCCAGCCAGCAAGTATTCAAGAGTAGATGGCCGGTAGAGGTGGGCCAAACGGTTATTCTGGAATAACGTTTATCACAGTTCCAGTTATTCTTTGATAACCGTTATCGTCAACGGTTATTAATAACTGCCAAGTTATTTTTCGCTAGCGAATACCGAATACTCAGCTACAGTTAAATAACGACATAGTTGGAATCCATCAGTTTAGTTATCAGTATAACTGCGAGTAGTGTGAAATGGCAGGAATGTCATATGAATCGTGTCATAACCTTAGCTTATTAACTCCGGGTACATTTTAGTTGATGTTAGAACGATTATTAGTGTTCCATATTATACGTTTGTAGGTTATCGGTCGCTATTAGAAATATTATCTTCGCAGCTGCAACAGAAAGTATGCGGAACTTCGCCACAGCACTGTTTTAAGTCAAATGTTAACAAAGTGCATTTTTAAGTATGAAGTAATATGTAAACTGAGTACTGTAGTTTAAATTCGAAGCTTAATTTCTTGTGCCGCTCACATAGTAGAATAAAGTGTACAGCCTTGTAATACAACAAAAAATATACGTAATGTGACAGATTCATTTACTCCTGTGCTGTAAAAGCTAGTCCTATTGGGGAAAGTGTGAGTACGCTAATCCAAGTTTTATGTCAGATTTGGAAACTGCTCGATTTCTCCAGCTACAGCATGTTTATAACATATGAAGACATGAAGATCGAAAAGGTTGACAGTGTTACATGTCTGGGACTACAATTCGATAATAAATTCAGTTGGGAAGGGCATACCACATTATTTCATAAGGGAGCATATTCTGTGGTAACTTATCAAACGTAGCAAACGTTTTTCGCATGTAACAGCGTGTAATAAAAATCGTTTGTGGTATAAATTCAAGAACATCATGTAGGAACCTGTAAAAGGAACTTTGTATTCTAACCACTGCTACCTAGTATATTTATTCCTTAATGAAATTTGTTATAAGTATTTCCAACCAATAGCTCAATACGTAATATCAGTACTAGAAATGGGAACAGCAATCTACATAAAGACCTAAAATCACAACCTTGGTCCAAAAGGTGTCCAATATTCAGGAACATGCATTTTCAATAAACTACCAGCAAGTCACCAACCATTGGTTTCAGATAAAGCACGGTTTACAGTGTTTTTGAAAGACTATTTGATACAGAAGTGTCTGATTCCATCAGTCATCAATTTGCCGGAAATGGCTGTTTTAAGTTTGTCTATGACGTCATTACATACACATGGCAACAAACACAAAGATACATATAAATAATACAATAACATCTACCACCAAAAATACAATCAAACCAAAGGGGCAAGTGCGGGAAGTTGGGGGTTTTAGGGTGAGGACAAGCTAGTAAAAAAAAACACACGATGATCCCAAAACACAAAATGAAGAGCAAAAAGAAAAAAAATACAGCATTCTGCTGCACCAACAAAAATCTGCAGGAATCGGACACTTCCCTTGAACAATATAGGTCAACCATAGGTGACCATACCAAAACACCAACACCCACAACTGAAAGTACGAAAATTGGAGTCAGACGTTTCCCTTGACTTACACAGGTCAACCTCAGATGACGATACTAAAACATCAACACATACAACTATGAAAATGGTAATCGGTCATTTCCGGTGACCTATATAGGTCCACCACGACTGCAAAAAATAAAACCACAATCCCAAAAGACCTCAAATCAATCATCCCTACATAAATTAAGTCATATTCAATACTCCATAAATACACAACACATCACAGTTAGAAACAAAAATACCACCAGCAAATTCCGGCACTGCAAACTAGATAGGCCAGCCCCCCCCCTCCAACCCACCCACACACACAAAAACCAACTCATAAACACCGTGCCATAATGACATTCACACACCACAACACCTTTACGTCGAAGCAGACGTGTGGAATCAGACGCTTCCATTGACCCCTCCTTCTACTCTGTAGATGAATATCGTAACAGAGAGTGATAGACCATCTTAGGTAAAAATTCTGCTATATTTCAGTTTTGACAGCACTTGGTTGCAAATAGTCAAGATCGGATATTCTGTGTATGATAAATTTATTAAAAGTGTGTAAATGTGTTTTATTCTGACAGTGTATCAATTCTGTAAATATTAGCAGTTACAGTGATATATTCACATATTTTGACAATCTCCTGAAAAATCATGAGGATAATAATTATTATAACCAACTGTATTATGTTATACTTTCTGAAATGCTATTTGTCATTCGCGATGGCCAGCGGCTATTTCCGAAGAAGTACGTAAATATTTGTTCGCTCCAGTAACTATCGTCTCTGTAATATCACCGGGGTCGAAGAATGGAGTCACTGTACCAGGAACACAGACACACAGTTATTCCTTTGCCAACTTCCAGGTTACCTGTAATGGTAGCCCGATAACTGCCAGAGAGCGAGAACTGTGAGCCAATAACGATAACTGACAGAGGAAAATACCGATCTCTGACAGTGATTTCCATAGTCGCTCGAATTCCTTATGGTACCTCTCTTTATACAACCCGTCCAACCTAAATTAGCAGATGAGGCGGTGGCTTAAGGGAACGACCGTACTTGTTAATGGCTGTACTACAGCTCCTATCAGCTACCACTTGGACATTAACTTTATTTAATTGTTTATTCTAAAAGTAACGAAGGTGCACGATATAGTACACAGTTCTTATCAACAGATGGCGCGCAGTCTCACAGTTATTCCCATGGCCTATAGAACGCCTTGCAAATGGTCTACCCTCTCCTTAGTTCCTAGCCAGATCTCCGATGAGTTGACGGGAAAGCGTAGTACGATCTTCGGTCAAAAGATGGCGTGGGCACTGTTGACATTAGACAGTTATTGAAATAACTGCCTGTATCAGAGGAATGGTTATCGCAGTAACCGTTACTTTTCAGTAACCGGTTATTTCTATCAGTTACGTTATTTTTTGCCACCTCTAATGGCCGGCAAGTATGCAAGATGGCCACCAAATGAGATCACAGGTATTTTCTTCGTCCCCTAAAACAACTTATTTAAGAGGAAATAGCGTCAAATTTAAATTTTCTTTCTTTCGTGTACTTGCTGTAGTGTCCGTTCTTGTCGCACAACTGAGTATTAGCATCCCAGCAGAGCTTGTTCTTGAACAAAATTCGTGTTATCTAACGTCTCGATAATCGCGACACAACCCGAACCTTTGCGTGACATAAACACAAAAAATTCTGTTCAAGTTTTCGTGCTAGTGCAAAATTCATTATAAAAAGACAGCTACTAGTTTCATCAGTGTCTATTGTCACAATAAAAGTGTAATTAAACGTTTCTAAATCGTATTTAACTAAAACATTTCGTATTGTTTGCTAGTTAGATAGATGCAATCTAGGCCTACATTTTCCAAGTTATAAACGTTTAAAAACCTGACCAAACACGCTTGATACGTAAATTCCCTAAAAGCAAAGTAATTAATAATTCATTCTTCTCTCATTGTATCTCTAGACCAGTACAAAAACAACGACTGCACATAAGACCTTTGTGTCGTTTTTTGTCTACATGCAACAAATCTCACATCCTTGACAAATTTTAAACATTCTTTAAACTTAATTATTCTTTTGAAACTGACCATGAGTGGAAATGTGGGAGCTGTTATAAGGTAGTAAGGGATTTGTTGCCAATCTTGTAGGAAATATTTTCCCTGGGGGGGGGGGGGGGGGAGAGGGGAAGATACAGTGAGGAGAATGTTGGGAGAACAGAAAAGGCTCTCTCCTGGAACTGCACAGTATGCAGTAGGAATGTTTCGACTGGGGAACAGGAAAAGTAAATATGTGCCCTTCAGGCACAGTTAGGGAAAGCAAGGAAGGATCAAGGAAGATGGGGGGAGGAGTGTGGTTGGAAACTGGAAGCTAGTAGGAGGATAGGAATAAAGAGAACGCGATCTGACAGTTTCATCATCAACAGCAAAAACAGGTATCTACCACTGCCAGAGCTAAGTGCAGAAAAGGCTCAGGTAAAACAAGGAGCAGAAAATTTGCAGCACACCTCAACCAAGGCCAAGAAGCCCAGGAGGGTACAAAGTGTTAGGCAGAAGAAAGTGCTGCTGCTAGGTAGTAACCATGGGCGATGTGTAGGTCCTCAGTTACAGGAAAATTTAGGGGCAGCGTACCAGGCCACCAGTATCTTCAACACGAATGCAGGGCTGAGTCACGTGATAGAAGACTTAGTGTCTTTATGTAAGGAATTTACAAAAGAGGACCATGTAGTGATAGTAGATGGGGCAGGAAACAGTTTGGAAAGGGATGGGGCGTATAAGATAGGCTGTGACCTAGACAAGATAGCTTCCCTGCCTCATGGCACCAGCGTACACTTTGTCGAGCTGTTCTGGCATCATGATTGGCCACACCTCGATGGAGCTGTGAGGCTTATTTCTCTGGTGCCTGTTGGGACTATAAACAGAACTGGGAAAGGAAGATTAATACAGCTCATTGATGAAAGTATAGGGGGTGGATCTCAGGCCACACATGGTCAAATACCTGTTGTCGTGGGCAGGATTCTAGGATAAATCCAGACAAGTTCCCCTGCCGAAAGAATATCTCCAGAACTTTGAAAAATACTAAAACAATCACTCACAAGACAGGTTCTAACACTCCAAATATCACACATACCAGATGTCACAAAGAAAAACAAACAATTGGAAAAAGTAACATGGGGCATTTCACATACTTAACAATCCTCCATCAAAATATGCAATGAATAAAAAATAAAATACAACTATTAGAGATTGAGCTCCAGTCTTTGAACTGCACAGTAGTTTGTGTTACTGAGCACTGATACAGAGAGAGGAACACAGTTTAAATAAAGACATGACCTCAATACAGCAAGTGAGGACAAACACTTTGAAATATCAGCTATTTACTTAACAGTGCTTGATATCACCAAGAAATTCATTATTTTATGTGTGTATGTCTCTAAGTGGTAGTGTGGGCACTTTTTTCAATAAATTAACAGAAGTTCTAGATGAAGTCTCAAGTACAAAGGTCAACATAATTCTGTGTAGGGACATTAACATAAACATTAATATCATAAATGAATCCAGCGGCTCACTCATAAATATCCTTCAAAGTTTTGGCATGTACCTATTGATTAACAGTGCAATAAGGGTTACAACAATGACTGCATCAGTTATTGACCTTGTGCCCACAAATATGGACAGGGAAAAATGTGATGTAGCTGTAAAAGATCTCAGACTATCAGGCCGTCTCTGTCAAATAACATCAGTAAACATCAGACATCGAATCATTCCCTAAACTACAAGCCTACAAACAACATCATTCGTAAATCAAAATAATAAATTTTTCAAAGGAACTAGCAAAACAAAGCTGGGATGAAGTGTATAACGAAACCAATGTGAATATGAAATTCTCTAAATTCTCCACATTATTTAAATTGAAAATTGAAAAGCCATTTCCAAAGAGAAGTTTATGATTGCTCAATAGGCAATAAAGCGACATTGAACATAAAGAAAACTAATGCCACGAATTCCTGTTTGAAGAGGGGAAAATACAATCTTAAATTAAATGTAGATAGCAGCTCTATAGACTGTGTAACAAATGCAAAATTTCTAGGTATGAATATTAATTCTTGTTTGAAGTGGTATGAACACACATAGATACTTGCAAACAGAATGTCATCAGTACGTTAAGCACTTAGAATCCTATTACCAGTATGTAGTTTAGTTATATACTATTCATATGTACACTAAATTCTAAGCTATGACATTATTTTTTGGGAAACAAATGCATAAAATATGAACACAATTTTCAAACTACAGATAACAGCCATAAGAATCATAACCAGCCTGCTTTGGACTGTTTTTCTATCTAATGTCTTGATATTGATACAGGAAGTTCTCTTTTCTCCAAATGTCTCTTTAATTTTCTTGTAGGCGACATCTATCTTTCCTAGTGGTACATGCTTACATTTGTCCTCTAGCCATTCCGGCTTAGCCATTTTGCAATTCCTGTTAATCTCATTTTTTAGACATTTGTATTCTCTTTTGCCTACTTTATTTACGGCATTTTTACATTTTCTCCTTTCATCAATTAAATTTAGTATTTCTTGTGTTAGCAAAGGATTTCTACTAGCCCTTCCCTTTTCATCTACTTGATCCTGCGTTGCCTTCACTATTTCATCTCTCAGAGCTACTCATTCTTCTTCTACTGTATTTCTTTCCACTGTACTTCTCAATCGTTCCCTAATGCTCCCTTTGAAACTTTATACAACCTCTGGTTCTCTGAGTTTATCTAGGTCTCACCCCCTTAAATTCATATCTTTTTACAGTTTCTCAGCTTTAATCTACTGTTCATAACCAATAAATTGTCCAAATTTGACCATGGGGATGTGTTACAATTTAAAATCTAGTTCCGAAATCTCTGTCTTATCATCATATAATCAGCCTGAAACCTTCTGGTGTTTGGAAGTCTGCCGGCCATTGTGGCCATGCAGTTCTAGGCGCTATAGTCTGGAGCCAAGCGACCACTATAGTCGCAGGTTAGAATCCTGCCTCGGGCATGGATGTGTGTGATGTCCTTAGGTTACTTAGGTTTAATTAGTTCTAAGTTCTAGGCGACTGATTACCTCAGAAGTTAAGTCACATAGTGCTCAGAGCCATTAGTTTGCAAGTCTCCTCCACATGTATAACCTTCTTTCATTATGCTTAAATTTGGTGTTGTTGTGATTAAATTCTGCTGTGTGCAAAATTGTAGCAGGTGGCTTCCTCTTTTATTCGTTTTCCCCAGTTCATATTCACCTACTATTTTTCCTTCTCTTCCTTTTCCTACTATCGAATTCCAGTCCCCCATGACAATTAAATTTTCTGCGTCCTTAACTATCTGAATAATTTCTTTTGTTTCATCATACTTTTCCTCAATTTCCTCCTCATTTGCAGACCTTGTTGGCATAAAAACTTGTACTACTACAGTAGTTGTGAACTTAGTGTATCTTGGGTACAATAATGTGTTCACTATGCTGCTCATAGTAGTTTATCCACTTTCCTCTTTTTTAATTCATTATTAAACCTACACCTGGTTTATGCCTATTTGATTTCGTATCTATAAACCTATATTCACCTGACCAGGAGTCCTATTCCTCCTGCCGCCAAACTTCAATAACTCCCACTATATCCAACTTTAACCAATCCATTCCGCCTTTTTAAATTTTCTAACCTACCTGCCTGATTAAGGGATTTGACATTCCATGCTCTGATCCATAGAAGGCCAGTTTTGTTTCTCCTAATAATGACATCCTCCTGAGTAGTCCCCACATGGAGATCTGAATGGGGGACTATTTTACCTCCAGAATTTTTTATCCACGAGGATGCCATCATGATTTAACCATACATTAGATGTGCATGCCCATGGAAAAAACTACAGCTGTAGTTTCGTTGGTGTCAGGGATCTGCAGTACTAGCACAGCAAGGCCAGTTTGGTTGATGTTACAAGACGGTCAATCAGCCCAGTTGTTTCCACTGCAACTACTGAAAAGGCTGCTCCCCTCTTCAGGAACAACATGTTTTTTGGGCCTCTCAACAGACACCCCTCCATTGTGATTGGATCTACAGTTTGGCTATCAGTATCGCTGAGGCATGCAATCCTTCCCACCAATGGCAAAGTCATTGTTCATGGTGGGGGGGGGGGGGAGGAACTGTGTAGAAACGACCTCTAAAAAGCAGCAAACCTGCAATCAGTCGATAAACAGCCACACTGACACTGTTGCTCCCAAATAAGGAGATAAGACTGAGGAAAATAGTTTCCAATTTTTTGAACCAGTGACACATGTTTTGTCAGGTAGGTTCATCGAGGAAGCAGCTTAGTAAAATACGTTCTTCGAAGTTCTAGTCACCAAAACTAAGTTCAGCTACACACATGGTCATATCAACAAAAGTCGTTTCAGGTGTATTCTGTTCTGTTATCATCCTTAATGCAGTGATCGACTTTTCAGTAGTGAATCAATGTGATGTTCGAATAAAACGACTGTGTGACTGCCTACATAGTCCCAATGTGAGGTGTGTGCTGATAGGGGATATGTTGTCCAGTTAGTCACTATTGTATTGGGTGTTAATCCATTTCACAACACTGGCGATCTTGGCACTTACTACCATCTTTACGTGCACCAGATCTCTGCCAAAGGTATCCACCATAGTTCCCCGCCAATTAGTGCAAATCTAAATTTTATTGAAGACCAATACTGAGAAAAAGTACTTCTTGAAATCCAACAAACACATAACAGTTGTGGTTACAGCTCACTCAGGCCATAAATACAACTAAACCTAACCCCCAGTTCTTTAAAGAATCAAACTCCCATGTATAAAAGAGCTTAAAAATTCTAATCACTTAATGAGTTAATGTGTTAAATATTTGATGTTAAGTACACTTATGCACGGGATATGTACATGCAGAAATGATTAGCATTTGGACCATGTCGCCGACAGCTTAAAGGTCATCATCAATATCACATCGCATCACCACCTACTGGCAAAATGTGCATGTGGCTCTCGTTGTCGCTATAAACCGAAGACAACTGATCAGTGTGACTTGAGCAGACATGCAGGATGCCTCGCAGACATAGGCGCAAACCATACCATCAAATAAGTGGGTTTGAAAAAGGGCGCCTTATTGGCATGAGAGAATATGATGCATCCATCCAGGAACTTGCTGCTCGTGTGGGATGAAGTGTTTCAGCAGTGCAGAATGGTTCATGGAAAGTCGTAGAACATGACTAGATGGGTAAAGTCGCAAACCTAGAGCAAACCCCGAGAAGATAATCGACATCGCATCTGAATGGCACAGCATCGGCATCCTTCTCGGCTCTGGCGCAACAGTGGAACAATGTAACATATCGCATTTATAAGGGATGATAGCCCATCGCCATTTACACTGAAACGCCAGAGAAAGTGGTATAGGCATGCTTATTCAAATACAGAGATATGTAAACAGGAAGAACACACCACTGCGGTTGTGAACATATATATAAGGCACGAGTATCTGGTGCAGTGTTAGATTGGTTACTGCTGCTTCAATGGCAGGTTATCAAGATTTAAGTGAGTCTGAATGTGGTGTTATTGTCGGCTCAGGAACGATTGGACACAGCATCTCCAAAGCAGCGATGAAGCAGGGATTTTCCCCTACGACCATTTTACGAGTGTACAATGAACATCATGAATATGGTAAAACATCAAATCTCCGACAACGATGCAGCTGGAAAAAGATCCTGCAAGAATGGGATCAACGACAACTGAAGAGAATCGTTCAGTGTGACTGAAGTGTAATCCTTCCGCACATTGCTCCCGATTTCAATGCTGTGCCATCAACTTTGAAACACATATCTGTTTTGCATGAGCTGGAAATAAATAGTTGCCACTGTTAAACTTCCAACCCTCATAACTATTCTATTTGAATAAGAGTGTCATTTCGTGCATCTCATTGCGTATTTCTTTCAATTATCTTCTGTGTTATACTGTATAGCAGTTATTTCTGTGTACTGGTATGTTCCAAGTTTCATTAAGCTATGTTACTTAACAGTGGGCCATCATGCAAAAGTTATTTTCGTTCTTTCGTTTTCCACACCAGTGTAATTAGTAAATGGCTAAAACTACCACATAGCCCCTGCTGCAGAAAGCTTGTCTAACAACATGGATTTCCAGTATTTCATATTATTATTGACCAAATTTGAAAATTTTAAATGCTGTCATAATCTACTCTTTAAGTGGGATAACTTTACATTTAGGATTTAACAAAATAAAGTATGTGTATGCCTTGGGGCAGGTTAACTCATGGCGCGAAATTACCTAGATTATACTTATCCAGAACTAGGGAATGAGACCACTTTGCGTCTTCTATGTAGTAAAACGTCTCCATCGGACATTGCATTTTACTTTATTGCTACTCTATTACTAACTATATTCGCAACAAATTTCACAGACAGTATCCACATACAGTACCGAATGTATCTAAAACCCGGCACGGCACCACCTACTGCACTCCCCTGACTTAAGCCCTCGTGAGTTCAACTCGATATCTAAACTGAAGGAAACACTTCACGACAGTTGCTTCAGAGCTGCTACAAATTCGTTGGGCAATAGACCACGCCGTTCGAACTGTCAACATGATTGGCACTGCTAAGAGTATCCTGAGACTTCCACATCGCTGGCAGTGGGTTATACATAATGCTGGCGACTACTTTGAAGGTCATTAAAACTTTGAAACACGTATCTATTTTGTACGAGATGTAAATAAATGATTGCCACTATTAAAGTTCCAAGCCTCGTATACTCAAGTCACCGCTTTTTATTACGATCCCCTGCACATTACGAAGAGCAGGACCTGATTCTGAATAGAGTGTATAATCACCATGGATTGCAATGTAAGCTCTGCACTGAGCTTCCATACTAGCTCCCACGCAGGGTAGCTGCATGGCCTGAGGCGTCTCGTCACAGTCGGAGTTTCGAGTCCTCACTCGGGCAAGGGTGTTTGTGTCGTCCTTAGGATAAGTTAGTTTAAGGTAGATGAAGTAGTGTGTAAGCTTAGAGACCCATGACCTCTGCTGTTTGGTCTCATAAGATCTTACCACAAATTTCCTATTCTTCCATACTGCCCACAAGGTTGGCAAGATTGTGGTAGGGTGTTCCATTCCTGCACCAGTGCAGTTAAGAACTGCTGGTTGGTGGTTGGTGCATTTTTTTAGTGATCAGTGTTCTGACTGATTTGATATGGCCTGTCTCGGATTCCTGTCCTGTGCCTGCCTCTTCATCCCAGAGCACCACTTGCAAACTACATCCTTTATCATTTGCTGAATGTGTTCTGATCCCTGTTTTCCTCTACACTTATCACTATCTACAGCTCCCTCTAGTACCATGGAAGTTATTCTGTGATGTCTTAACAGTTACCCTACCGTCCTCTCCCTTCTGCTTGTCAGTGTTTTCCATATATTCCGTTCCTTGCCGATTCTCCAGAAAATCTCATTCCTTACCCTATAAGTCCTCCTGATTTTCAACGTTCTTCTGTAGCATCACATCGCAAATGCTGCTACTCTCTTTTCTTCTGATTTTCCCACTGTCCATTTTTCGCTACCATACGATAATGTGCTCCATAATTTTTCAGAAATATCTTCCTCTAATTAAGATCTATGTTTGATACTAGTAGACTTCTCTTGGCCAGGAGTACCCTTTTTGCCAGTGCTAGTCAGGCAGTAGTGGCCGACCGCGACAGATGCAGCAACAGGTAATTAAACCGCTTTTGTGACATTTGCGAGTTCCTAACCAGGAGCGAATTTTATTATATCATCTGTGTGCTTTAATATCTTAGTTTCTTGAGTTTCTGCGTGTAAATTTAAAATCTAATAGCCACAGTTCTCGTGTTTTAGTTTGCGTCAGAAAGTAAACCGATTTTGTGAAAAATTACAAGTTCCTTATCAGGGGCAAATTATTTAGTTTCACGTGAGTGCTTCGGTAGTTATGTTCTCGAATATCTGCGTATTACTAGACACAGTTCATGCGTTTTGTCAGGGTCTACATTAGAGATGCGCAGCACGCGCCGATAGTCCGTTTATCTGCATAGTTTAGTTTTCCACGGTCTTTGGTAGGGACAGGGACTGTGATTGTTTTGTGCAGATGCGAGCCGAGTTAGTGATACTTCGCTCTCAGCTTCAGGTTGTGATGGCTTTGGTTACGCAGCTCGAGGCTGCAGTGGATGGGCACCGCTTTTGTGGGCCAACCGTGGGGATCCAATGGACGTCCAGCACGTCAGAGTCCTCCGATCGGTCCTCAGCGGTTGCCAACCCAGTTACTGCTCGCACTAAGGCTGACTCCTCACCTGTGGTCGACTGGGAGGTCGCCCCGGGGCGAAGCAGGCGGCGAAAGACTTCCCAGGCGGCGGCACGTAAGGCCTCCCTGGTTTGTCTGACAATCACGTTCCAGGTGCTGTCTGTGGCTGAAACTGTCGCTGAGCCAGATGCTGTCGCCTGTACTGTTTCAGAGGAATCCACTCAGCCTGCAAGATCCGGGCAATCGTGGAGGGTGGGACTATTGGTAGTTGGGAGCTCCAAAAGGCATGTTGTGGGGCCCCTTAGGGATTTGGCTGACAAGGAGGGTAAGAAAACCAATGTGCACTCTGTGTGCATACCGGGTGGAGTCATTTCAGGTGTGGAAAGGGTCCTCCCACATGCCATGAAGAGCACGGGGTGGAGCCAACTGCACGTGGTTACACATGTCGGTACCAATGATGAGTGTCGCTTTGGATCAGAAGAGATTCTCTATGGTTTCGAGCGACTAACAGAAGTGGTAAAGGCTGCCAGTCTTGCTTGCAAAATTAAAGCAGAGCTGACCATTTACAGCATAGTCGATAGGACCGATTGTGGACCTCTGGTACAGAGTTGAGTGGAGGGTCTGACTCACAGGCTTAGACGGTTCTGCGACCGTGTAGGCTGCAGATTCCACGACTTGCGCCAAAGGGTGGTTGGGTTTCAGGTTCTGCTGAATAGGTCAGGTGCCCACTATACGCGAGAGGCGGCTACATGGGTAGCAGTGGCTGTTTGGCGTAGACTGAGCGGTTTTTTAGTAGGTTAGAGAGTCTTGGGAAAACAGAAGAAGGGCTTCAGTCACAAAGGGTACAGGCTGAACACAGGAAGAACATAGATACAGGAACCATTGGTATAACAGTTGTAAATTGTCGTAGCTGTGTTAGGAAAGTACCAGAGCTCCAAGCACTAATAGAAAGCATTGATGCTCAATCTTTAGAGGCACTGAAAGCTGACTAAACCCGGATATAAGCTCAGCCGAAATTTTTGCGAAAAACCTAACGGTGTTCCGAAAAGATAGGCTACACATGGTTGGCGGTGGCGTGTTTGTTGCTGTTAGAAGTAGTTTAACTTGTCGCGAAATTGAAGTAGATACTTCCTGTGAGTTAGTATGGGCAGGGGTCATTATTGGCAACCGGATTAAAATAATAATTGGAACCTTTTACCGACCTCCAAGTTCAGATGATACAGTTGCTGAAAGGTTCAAAGAAAACTTGAGTTTGATTTCAAACACATACCCAATTCATACGACAACAGTTGGTGGTGACTTTAATTTACTCTCGATATGCTGGCGAAAATTCATGTTTAATTCCGGATGTACTCATAAAATATCATCCGAAATTGTGCTAAACTCATTCTCTGAAAATTATTTCGATCAGTTAGTTCAGGAGCCCACGCAAATAGTAAACAGTTGTGAAAACACACTTGCCTCTAAGCAACAAATAATCCTGAGTTAATAACCAGCATCAAAACCAGTGCAGGGATTAGTGAAGACAGCGAGATTGAATATTGTAATTCCCAAATCCTCGAAAAATAAGCGAAAAATATACCTATTCAAAAAAGCAAATAAAAATTCACTTGACACCTTCCTGAGAGACAATCACCACTCATTCCAAATTAATATAAGTGTAGACCAAATGTGTCTTAAATTCAGAGAGGCAGCAATTGAGAGGTTTATACCAAATAAGCTATACAAACGACGGAGCTGATCCTCCATGGTACACTAAACGGATTAGAAAACTGTTGCAGAAACAACGAAACAAACATGGCAAATTTAAACAGACGCAAAATCCCCAAGCTTGGTGATCCTTTACAGAAGCTCGAAACTTAGCGCGGAGTTCAATGCGAGATGCCTATAAGAGTTTCCACAACGACACTTTGTCTGGAAACCTGGCAGAAAATCCAACGAAATTCTGGTCGTATGCGAAGTATGTTAGCGGCAAGAAACAATCAATGCCTTCTCTGTGCGATAGCAATGGAGATACCATCGAAGACAGTGCTGCCAAAGCAAATTTACTAAACACAGCATTCCGAAATGACTTCACAAAAGAAGACGAAGTAAATATTCCAGAATTTGAATCGAGAACAGTTTCCAACATGAGTAACGTAGAAGTAAATATCCTCGGAGTAGTGAAGCAACTCAAATCACTTAATAAAAGCAAGTCTTCTGGTCCAGACTGTATACCAATTAGGTTCCTTTCGGAGTATGCATTAGCTCTATACTTTACAATCATATACAACCGTTCGCTCGACGAAAAATCATTACCCAAAGACTGAAAGTTGCACAGGTCACACCAATATTCAAGAAAGATAGTAGGAGTAATCCACTAAATCACAGGCCCATTTCGTTAATGTCGGTATACAGCAGGATTTTAGAACATATTTTGTGTTCGAACATTATGGATTACTTCGAAGGAAACGGTCTAGTGACACACAGTCAACATGGGTTTAGAAAACATAGTTCCTGTGAAACACAACTAGTTCTTTATTCACATGAAGTGCTGAGTGCTGTTGACAAGGGATTTCAGATCGATTCCGTATTCCTGGATTTCTGGAAGGCTTTTGAAACTGTACCACACAAGTGGCTCGTTGTAAAATTGCGTGCTTATGGAATATCGTCTCAGTTATGTGACTGGATTTGCGATTTCCTGTCAGAGAGGTCACAGTTCGTAGAACTTGATGGAAAGTCATCGAGTAAAAGAGAAGTGATTTCTGGCGTTCCCCAAGGTAGTGTTATAGCCCCTTTGCTGTTCCTTATCAATATAAAAGATTTGGGAGGCAATCTGAGCAGCCGTCTTCGATTGTTTGCAGATGATGCTGTCGTTTATCGACTAATAAAGTCATCAGAAGATCAAAACAAACTAAAAAGCGATTTAGAAAAAATATCTGAATGGTGCGAAAAGTGGCAGTTGACCCTAAATAACGAAAAGTGTGAGGTCATCCACATGATTGCTAATAGGAACTCGTCAACTTCGGTTACATGATAAATCAGTCTAATCTAAAAGCCGTAAATCAACTAAATACCTAGGTATTACAATTACGAACAACTTAAATTGGAAAGAACACATAGAAAATGTTGTGGAGAAGGCTTACCAAAGGCTGGCAGGACACTTAGAAAATGTATCAGCCCTACTAAGGAGACTGCCTACACTACGCTTGCCCATTCGCTTTTAGAATACTGGTGCGTGGAGTGGGATCTTTACCAAATAGGACTGACAGAGTACATCGAAAAAGTTCAAAGAAGGGCAGCAGCACGTTTTGTATTATCACGAAATATGGGAGAGAGAGTCACAGAAATGATACAGGATTTGGGGTGGAAATCACGAAAAGAAAAGCGTTTTTCGTTGCGACGGAATCTTCTCACGAAATTCCAATCACCAACTTTCTCCTCCGAATGCGAAAATATTTTGTTGACATCGACCTACCTCGTACGGAAAGATATAGGTGTTCATTCTTTCCGTGCACTATAGGAGATTGGAATAATAGAGAATTGTGGAGGTGATTCGATGAACCCTCTGCCAGGCACTTAAATGTGATTTGCAGAGTATCCATGTAGATTTAGATGTAGATGTAGTCTGCTTTTTATGTCAACCTTGCCTCATCTGTCATGGATTATTTTACTGCCTAGGTAGCAGCATACATTAACTTCATCTACTTTGTGATCACCAGTCCTGATGTTCAGTTTCTCACTGTTCTCATTTCCACTGATTCTCGTTTCTTTTGTCTTTCTTCAATTTACTGTCAATCTGTAGTCTGTGCTCATTAGACTGTTCATTCCATTCAGCAGATTCTGTAATTCTAGTTTACTTTTACTGAGAATAGCAATTCAGCAGCAAATCTTATCATTGACATCCTTTAAACTTGGTAAATGTGGATGTGCTGTAATATGTCTCCCCAAAGTATCACAAATATGCCCAATTGAATTTAAGTTGGTGTAAAAAATAGATCACTTCAGTCACTGAATATCCTCTTGCTCCAAGTGCTTCTCCACATATGCTGTTTGATGTAATTGTGTGTCATCTATTAAACTGAAGTCAGGACCGAATGCTACTCTGTGAATGCACATATGGGGAATTAGTAAACTTTCGCAATTACGTTGGGTGTGAGTGTATGGGGTTCAAAGACTTTAAGGTCAGTATTCCCGTTGCAGTATTAGTCTCTCCACACTATAACACCTGGACCATCAAAACTATTATGTTCTGCAGTGACAGACTTGCCCTCATATGATAAGAGATGGGAAAGCCTAATGTATTCAGAAACAGTGTCCAACATGATAGTTTTATTTTAAGAATTAACGTCCTTTGTCTGTATATTAAAGTACTTTTCTTCTGTACTATGTAGATTTCGGCTTTTACATCATTATTGGCTACAATTCGAAGTTCTTAGACGATTAACACATCATATCTGGTATAGTCAGCACAAAGGAGCTCTCGTTTATCTATGATAGGCTGAGTTTACAAGATACATTGATTTAATGGCCTAAGAAATTTTATTATTGTACTCGATAATGCGTAGCACCTGAAATATAGATACTACACAAGATAAACACAATAATACAGAATCAGATGTCAGTTTATTCTTTCAAAAAATACTACATGACCGTTGCTCAGCACCAACAAAATTTTTTAATTATTGTTATGGTTGGCCAAGTCAGGTGTTATGGTGTGAGGGGTCAATGTTATATGGGCTTACTGACCATCATGTGCGTCTTTTCAGGAGTGCATTCAGCACTGATTTTATTTTTATAGATGGCAATGTGTGACCACGTCCAACTACACAGGCGGAGGAGCTCTTGGAACGATAGGATAGTTGGCAAAAGAACTGCACTGCCCATTCCCTGACTTAAAACCCCTTGAACATGCATTAGGATGAGGTATTGCAGCATGTCCACATGCACCAAAGACCTTCCAGCAGTAGTCAACCATGCTGTTGCCGGTATGTTCTGTAGTACATACGTTCCTCAATCCTACTGAAATCATCAGTATAGACTTTAATCAATTAACAATTAATTGGGAAAGTTACAGTTTCGTTATTAGTGGGTGCGATAAGACATCCTGCGAAACTTTACTGAATGCTATCTCTGAAAACCACCTGGATCAGATATGTAACCAGTAGAACAGTTCATAATGGGAGGGAACGTCCATGGTATGAAGTCAGTGTAAAGAAACCTCTAAAGAAATAGAAATTACTGCATAATAAGTGTAGAACAAAGCGTAGGGCTATAGGTAGAGAGATGCTGAATGAAACGCATTTGGCAGTCAAGGGGACAATGCATGGTGCTTTCAATGACTATGTTAGCGGAATACTGTCAAATGACATTTCACAAAATCCAAAGAAATTCTGGTTGTATTTAAAGGCTGTTAGTGGCATCAAAGTTCGTGTCCAGTCCATAGTTACTGAGAAAGGAAAATTGAGGGTAGCAAAGCAAAATCTGAAAAGCTTAACTCCATTTTAAAATGTTAGTTGCAAAGGAAAACGCACGAGAATCGTCCCAATTTAATCCTCATACCACTGAAAAGATGAATGAAATAAGTATTTGTGTGTGTTGTGTTGACAAACAGCTGAAATCGTTATAATTGGACAAAACACCAGGGCCCGATGGAATCCCTGTCAGATTCTGTGCTGAATTTTATAGCTGAGTTAGCCCCTCTTCAAACTATAATCTGTCGTTGATCTCTCGAACAAAAAACTGTGCACAGTTCTTTGAAAAAGGCGCAGGTCAAATCCATCTACAGGAAGGTTAATGGAAGTGACCCACAAAATTACTGTCCAGTATCCTCGATATCAAATTCTTGTAGAATCTTAGAACACATTCTGAGCTCAAATGAAATGAGGTATCTTGAACAAAACGACACATGCCAACCATCATGGTTTTCAAAACCATCGACCATGTGAAACCCAAGTCGCACTTTTCTCACATTACAAACTGAAAGCTTTTGATCAAGACAACCAGGTAGATGCAGTGTTTCTTGATTTCTGAAAAGCATTTACCTCAGTGCCACATCTACGCTTATTATCAAAACTACAATTGTATGGGGTATCAAGTGAAATTTGTGACTGGATTGAGGACTTTTTGTCAGGGAGGGCACAGCATGTTATCATGGATGGAGGGTCATCGTCAGATGTAGAAGTATCTGTGTGCCACAGGGAATTGTGTTGGGCCCCTTGCTGTTCATGTTGTAGATGAATGACATTGCAGACAACATTAATGGTAAAATCAGTCGTTTTGCAGCTAATGTGTTTACCTACAATGAAGTACTATTTGAAAGAAGCTGCATAAACATTCAGTCTGATCTTGTTTTCGAAGTGGTTCAGAGATTGACAGCTTGCTCTTAATGTTCAGTAAGGCAAACTTGAGCATTTCACAAAACAAGAAGGTAGTATCGTAAACAATAATATCAATGAGTTCACTGTTGGAATCGGCCAACTCATAGAAATATCTGGTTGTAACACTTTGTAGCGATATGAAATGGAGTGGTCACATAGGTTCAGGCGTGTGTAAAACAGATGGTAGACTTCAGTTTATTGGTAGAATACTGGGGAAGTGTAATCAGTCTACAAAGATATTGCTTACAAATCACTTGTGCAATCCATCCTAGAATATTGTTCAAGTGTGTGGGACATACAACAGATATGACTAGTAGGGTATACTGAATTTATACAGAGAAGGGCAGCACAAATCGTCACATATTTGTTTAATCAATGGGAGAGTGTTACAGAGATACTGAAGAAAGTGAATTGGCAGGTTTTTAAAATACCTTGAGAAAATATATTAACAAAGCTTCAAGAACTGGCTTTAAATAATTGCTCTAGGAATATACTACAACTCCCTATGTATCGCTCACATAGTGATCATGAGGATGAGATTAGAATAATTACTGCATCCACAGAGGCACTCAAACAATTATTCTTCCCGCATTCCATAAGTGAATGGAACAGAAGAAACAGTAATAACTGATACAATGGGACATACCCTCTGCAGTGCACCTCACAGTGGTTTGCAGAGTGTAGATGTAGATGTAGATGGCACTTCATACCGCAAGAACTTCTATTAGTCTTTTAGCCAGCATGGAAGCACATTGCAGAGCTTACGCTGCCGTCCGTGCTCACCACACGCCATGTTAAGAACCATACCACATCTTTTGCCATGTCCAGTGGACCACCATAAATCGGAATAATTTAAGTGTAGTTATTGTTTTTGAAGAAAAGCGTCATTTCTGTTCGTCTCATGCCTATTTATCTCAGTTATCTTCTGTGCTATGTTTTAGCAATTATTTCTATGTATGGGCCAAGCTATGCTACTTGACAGTGGCACATCAAGCTAAAGTTACTTTTGTCTTGAAGTTTAACACAACAGTGTTGATGCACTAAGTAATCAAATCTGACACAAACCCCTCTTGGTTTAATGCAAGCATTCAAAGAATGCTCCGAAAATAGAGAATACTACAGTCTTGCTATACAAAAGATTGCAGAAAAATTGGTGGATAAATCTTAATGCTAACTTGTGTTTCCGTAAGAATTACTATATATGTAGCAAAGGATAATTTCCATAGTCATATTCTGTCAAAAGATCTATGAGAAGTCCAAGGAAGTTCTGGTCATAAGCAAGATAATGGACAGATTCAAACCATCGATTCAGGATCTTGTGGATTAGCATGGTTTTGAAACTGAAAGCAGCTGATGTAAAAGCAAAATATGAAGTTTCACAGTTGAATAAGGATACTACTTGTATGTACCAACCTCTGGTGGGCCCACACAGTCACAAACGATATATATTCGAATAACACCCACAGTTAAGTGTATCCAAAGCGTAAATTGCATCAGGCAGTAACCAAATTCCTATTAGATTCTACACTGAATAAGCTGCGAAATTAGCTTTCTTCTAGTTCATATTTATTGAGAATTTCTTGTACTGTGAACAGACGCATTAAGATGACAAAATACTGCTTGACTCGTGTAAACGTACGTATTAATAGAATTTCAGACCAATATCCTCAAAGTCCATTTGTTGCAGGATGCTAGAGCGAATTATAAATTTTAAAATTACAAATTTTTTGAGGGGAAAGTAAATTTTCCCAGTCAGCATTATTTGGGAATAAACCACTCGCTTCAAATGCAGCTTGCAAATGATAGATGCTGCAAAGTACAAAGATTTCACTGTTGTTGTTGTTGTGGTCTTCAGTCCTGAGACTGGTTTGATGCAGCTCTCCATGCTAATCTATCCTGTGCAAGCTCCTTCATCTCCCAGTACCTACTGCAACCTACAGCCTTCTGAATCTGCTTAGTGTATTCATCTCTTGGTCTCTCTCTACGATTTTTACTCTCCATTCTGCCCTCAAGTTGTGCCACAAACTCCTCTTCTCCCCAATCCTATTCAATACCTCCTCATTAGTTACGTGATCTACCCACCAAATCTTCAACATTCTTCTGTAGCATCACATTTCGAAAGCTTCTATTCTCTTCTTGTCCAAACTATTTATTGTCCATGTTTCACTTCCATACACGACTACAATCCATACAAATACTTTCAGAAACGACTTCCTGACACTTAAATCTATACTCGATGTTAACAAATTTCTCTTCTTCAGAAACGCTTTCCTTGCCATTGCCAGCCTCATTTTATATCCTCTCTACTTCGACCATCATCATTTATTTTGCTCCCTAAATAGCAAATCTTCTTTACTACCTTAAGTGTCTCATTTCCTAATCTAATTCCCTCAGCATCACCCGACTTAATTCGACTACATTCCATTATCTTCGTTTTGCTTTTGTTGATGTTCATCTTATATCCTCCTTTCAAGACACTGTCCATTCTGTTCAACTGCTCTTCCAAATCCTTTGCTGTCTCTGACAAAATTACAATGTCATCGGCGAACCTCGAAGTTTTTATTTCTTCTCCCTGGATTTTAATACCTACTCCAAATTGTTCTTTTGTTTCCTTTACTGTTTGCTCAATACACAGATTGTATAACATTGGGGAGCGGCTACAATCCTGTCTCACTCCCTTCCCAACCACTGCTTCCCTTTCATGTCCCTCAACTCTTATAACTGCCAGCTGGTTTCTGTACTAATTGTAAATAGCCATTCGCTCCCTGTATATTACCTCTGCCACCTTCAGAATTTGAAAGACAGTATTCCAGTCAACATTGTCATCAGCTTTCTCTAAGTCTACAAATGCTAGAAACGTAGGTTTGCCTTTCCTTAATCTTTCTTCTAAGATAAGTCGTAAGATCAGTATTGCCTAACGTGTTCTCTATCCATCCCTGCTTAGCCATTTGCACTTCCTGCCGATCTCATTTTTGAGACTTTGTATTCCTTTTTGCCTACTTCATTTACTGCATTTTTATATTTTCTCCTTTCATCAATTAAGTTCAATATTTCTTCTGTTACCCAAGGATTTCTAGAAGCCCTCGTCTTTTTACTTACTTTATCATCTGCTGCCTTAACTATTTCATCCCTCAAAGCTACCGATTCTTCTTCTACTGTATTTCTTTCCCCCATTCGTGTCAGTTGTTCCCTCATGCTCTCTCTGAAACTCTGTACAACCCCTGGTTTATTCAGTTTACCCATGTCCCATCTCCTTAAATTCCCACCTTTTTTCAGTTTCTTCAGTTTTAATCTACAGTTCATAACCAATAGATTGTGGTCAGTGCCCAAATCTGCCCCTGGAAATGTCTCACAATTTAAAACCTGGTACGTAAATCTCTGTCTTACCATTATATAATCTATCTGAAACCTGTCAGTATCTCCAGGCTTCTTCCATGTATACAACCTTCTTTTATGATTCTTGAACCAAGTGTTAGCTACGATTAAGTTATGCTCTGTGAAAAATTCTACCAGACGGCTTCCTCTTTCATTTCTTAGCCCCAATCCATATTCACCTACTATGTTTCCTTCTCTCCCTTTTCCTACTGTCGAATTCCACTCACCCATGACTATCAAATTTTCGTCTCCCTTCACTCCCTGAATAATTTCTTTTATCTCGTCATACATTTCTTCAATTTCCTCGTCATCTGCAGAGCTAGTTGGCATATAAACTTGAACTACTGTAGTGGGCATGGGCTTCGTGTCTATCTTGGCCACTATAATACGTTCACTATGTTGTTTGTAGTAGCTTACCCACACTCCTATTTTTCATTCATTATTAAACCTACTCCTGCATTACCCCTATTTGATTTTGTATTTATAACCCTGTATTCACCTGACCAAAAGTCTTGCTCCTCCTGCCACCGAACTTCACTAATTCCTACTATATCTAACTTTAACCTATCCATTTCCCTTTTTAAGTTTTCTAACGTACCTGCCCGATTAATGGATCTGATATTCCACGCTCCGACGATCCGTAGAACACCAGTTTTCTTCCTCCTGATAACGACGTCCTCTTGAATAGTCCTCGCCCGGAGATTTTACCGAAGAGGACGCCATCATCATTTAACCATACAGTAAAGCTGCATGCCCTCGTGAAAAATTATGGCTGTAGTTTCCCTTTGCTTTCAGCCGTTCGCAGTACCACAACAGCAAGGCCGTTTTGGTTAGTGTTACAAGGCCAGATCAGTCAATCATCCAGACTGTTGCCCCTGTAACTACTGTAAAGGCTGCTGCCCCTCTTCAGGAACCACACGTTTGTCTGGCCTCTCAACAGATACCCCTCCGTTGTGGTTGCACCTACGGTACGGCTATCTTTATCGTTGAGGCATGCAAGCCTCCCCACCAACGGCAAGGTCCATGGTTCATGAGGGGAGATTCCACTATCTTACAATTACCAATTGTATTGGACAATACAATCTTATAGAGAATATGCAACTGTTTCGGTAAATATTTGACTAACATAACCCAGTATGTTATCCTGGACAGACAAAGTTCAGTAGAAAAAGGGCACTACATCGTGTGCCTAAGAAAGCGCAACAGGACCGTTAACGTTCCAAATATAAATCACTCATACAGGGTCAGCAACATTGTAAAATTTATTGGTGACAATGTCCACGAGAAAGCAATGTCGTTGGACAGTCGTAAGAAAATGCAGAGGTATTTGGAAAAAAGTGCTCTAATGAGAGGTCTCTCTAAATGCCGATAAATGCAAGATAATAACCATAACAAAGAGAAAGAACCTGATACTATACGAATGAAAAATAAATGATGATCATCTAATGGCCACAACAAAGACCCCGACATCAAACGAATAAAGAATAAACGGCGATCATCTTAAAACACGTCACACCATATAAATATTTAAGGGTTTATACTAAAAGCTGCTGTGATACATAATAATTGAGTAAATTGTGTACTATATAGGGAAGACGAATGGGGTTTGTTGCACAGTTCCTGTCAGGCATCTGTAAGGGCAATTGTTTATAAAGAGTGTAAATAGCCATCTTTCACTCATAACACAAAAGAAATAGTGTAGAGCTACCGTACAATGCATCTTCAGCCATGCACTATGCAGTGGTTTGTGAGATACGGAGGTATATGTAAATGAGAATATTTGTGTCTCACTGCCTCATTCAGACGCTCAATATATACAGGACTTGTTTTGAACATGCTGAAGCCAGAAGTTCTAACTTAGAAGCTGTCGAGTAAGACTTATTGACCATGTTATACAAGGATTCAATAGTTACGTAAATTCGGGAATAAGCATCTTACAAAAATAGATTATCTTCAAGAAATAATCATATTGTAAGAGCAGGCGGAAGGTTGTAGCCATTGCCGAATTTTTCATTGGTATTAATCACGCGTCTCAAGTGAAGAGAACATCAAATATGGCAGAGGCATTGGGGCTGCAGCGCCATTATCTGCTGGACTACAAGAGAATAGAGGAAGCTAACAATGTAACTGATTTTTCACAAACTCTGAGGACCAGGAAAGAGTATTACAAGAAATGTCGAGGCTCTGCAGATTTTAGCTTCATACTTTTAATCGGTACGTCGATACAGAAACTTCTAGTAAAAATCGAAACATTAAACATAGGAATCCTATTCACTCTACAACGCAGAGCATACAGAAAATGGAAACACTATATAACATGGAGCACACTCCTAGAGAAGGCACAAGATTTGTGCTACGGAACGTAGACCCACCCCGCATTGTTGCGAATGAGCCGATTGTACTTCTGTTGAAGCTTACATGTCGTCGAATATAACCTTGATTCCGTTATATTAGATTTCTACTCGTGAGTTCACCTGACCAGGTAAGAGCAGAATTCTGCTACTCACGCGGATTCAGAATCATATAACAAGCGAATTTATGCCACGAACATAACGTCTGTTATGCACAGTCGCAATTTTTTTTTTTACGCCTTCCAAAGATTTTCTTCCTGTCTAGCAGCCGATCCAACAATTTACAGTTGCACTACAGCATGATAAACAAGTACGTTTTCTAAACACGAAAAGGAATTTGACACTGTATGACGCCAACTGCAGTTTTGACAAAAGTAAATGTTTTTATGTAGACTGTTGCGTGTATTGTTGTGTAACAAACATCTCTTAAGCTTCATACAAAAATATTTGGTGTTCATTTCAGTCAGCTGTTTAACACTTACGCTGCAAGTACAGCTGTTGGAATATTAAATGGAATTATAATTCCATGATTACAGTGTTGCCAGTGATTGAACTCAAAATAAAAACGAAGCATCCAGTTTATTGATCACCAGCTGTATACTTATATAACTGTTAAAGCCGACACAGGGTATAGTGCCTTGAGAGTCCTGAATACGCCAGCAGTCCATACATTGTCGTAGGTAATGTCAACATGCTGTATTTGACTATAAAATATTTCTCGGACAGACACTAAGCTGTAATTCGCCCCTTTTTACTTTTTAGCTGATTATTCATTTTGCTATTGTTTCAACAGCTATGGCAGGAGGCATGAAACGGAAGGTTACTGTTCATTGGTTTCGGCATGGCTTGCGCTTACATGACAACCCAGCCTTGCACGAAGCATTGAAAGAAAGCGAAGAATTTTATGCAGTATTCATTTTCGATGGAGAAAGCGCAGGTAATCATAGATTTTCATAAACAACTAAGTTGGACCAATGTCATGCTGTGTTACTAAATGAACTCAGAATTATATTTGCACTGTCAAAGCGATAGTATCCACAGATTTAAATGGGATTTAGAATTAGCTGATGTGAAAGTGACTTTATAGCTAATGTTGTCTTGGTATTTAGTTTAATTATACACTCCCTAGAGACAAAATAATTTTCTTATTCTTTCAGATTAAAGGCATTTGCATTAAGTCAGATAAGAGTTAGTTTCTTAGATCATTACAAGAACCTACTTTTATAATTAGAAACTAATCAGTTTAGTTTATTATGTTATTTGTTTGACCATTCTTTACATCAATAGACCTCTAGGACAAGTCAGATAAATACAGAAATAATATATGCATAAAAAGTTATAGAGTAGGATATGATAGGTGAGGATTAAGCAGGAAGTCGTGCATGGTTATATCAATTGAACAAACCCAGTATTCATCTTAGCAACTTTGGAAAACCCAAATCAAGATGGATGGATGTCCTGCCCTAATCTTTCTGTAACCCTCTCACCTGATGTACAATCTGAAAAAAAAAAAAAAAAATTGAGAAGATAGGCCACGAGAAGCTTACATCATGCACAAGAAACATAATCAGTGAAATAACTAGAATGTAAAGCTGTGTTATGTTATACTTCTGAAGAATATAAGCTTTGTAATGTTATGCTTCTGAAAAATATAAACACAGAAACACATGTCAACACTATATCCATCGCAACTATTCTTGCAGCTGATACTTTTATCTGAGGAGGTGTACTTCACTGCATCTGAAGTATAGAAAACAGAAAACCCACACCAGAAACATTCGTGTGCAAATGCACACAATTCAAAAATGCTTCACCTGTTAGCAGAACAAAATGTACTCAACAATAAAGGAGGGCTTAATATTTCTGCCAGCTAACATATTCAGTTACACTGTAGAAATGCTGTTTAGCAAGAAATGAGGGCACCGATGACCTCACTTTTGAGTGCCCATAACCCACATAAACATAAAAGCCGTTTCCAACCTCTTTATGTATGTTGTCAGTGTATTATAAAGAATTGCAATATAAGTTGTTCATACTTAATGAAAATCCCTAACATTGTAGCTGTTTTGGCATGCACACAGGAAAACACGAGTTAAACCCAAGATTCACAAGAAGGACTAGTGGGTTGGAACTCCATATTTGTAATCAGTGAAGGTACAGAGCCCTATGTAAATGGCTAACTCTTCCTTTTTACATTATGAATAGTTCTTGTTTGGTGATGATGGCATCTACAACTAAATATTTTGATCCCATTCTGTGTGCAATATGATAGTACTGTTCCAGTACCTTAAAACAGTGATGTGCACATCTATTGCATACATGAGTGTGACATGATGTGAAATGCTTGTGACACAGTCCTTGATTGAAAACTGTGCATTTTGGAATCAAAATGATTGAAACACTGACATTTCAGAACTTTTTTATCACGTAGCCATCATTGCGATTTTAAGAGGGATTGTAGATAATAGTTAATTATTCTGAGCTGCACTTGTGACTTGGTGATGTTGGTTTTGTTACGGCTGTTATCTTCAGCAAAAGACTGGTTTTGTGCCATTCTCCATGCTAATCTGTCCTTTCTGAGCCTCTTCATCTCTACACGACTACCATGACATGCATCCATTTCAACTTGATTGTTGTATTTTACCCCTGATGTCCCTCTTCACTTTCCACCCTCGGACTTATTTCCATTACGAGATCAACAATTCCTTGATGTCTCGGGACTGTTTTCCATCTAAGATGGTCCCTTCTTTTAGTCAAGCTGTGTTCCAGATTTTTTTTCTAAATTTCTTTTCTCCTCAATTTGATTTAGCACTTCTTCATTTGTTGTTCAATCTACCCACCTAATCTCCAGCATTTTATTTTATATTTTTAGCATTAACTTTGAAAAGCTTAAAGAAATTCACTGAGTTTCTAGAAGGTACTGACAGGAATATGGAGTAATGCCAACTCCAGTGCCATAGTCGTCTGCACTAGGTTCCTTGGTTGATTATCCATGACACAGACAGCTGGATTGAAGTGGTCTCACAGATTCTCGATTGAGTTTAAAACCAGGGGGTTTGGTCACTAGGGGAGTATGATAAACCCTCCTCGTGGTATTCGATTCACGAACATACACTGAGAGCTATGTGACATAATTGCATTGTCCTGCTGGTGTAACAAACAAACTGCATGTACTATTGGACATGGTTCCCAATGATAGATGCATTAGTGTATTGGCCCTTTGTTCTTTCCAGAATGACAAGATCACCCAGGGAATGCCATGAAAACATTCCCCAGACAATAATACTCCCTCCTCAAGTGTGGATCCTTCCAATGATTGTTGCAGGGCTGTACACGCCAATGGCCATCTGTCCAATTTAGTGTAAAGTGTGATTCATCTGAGAAGACCAGCTGTTGCCACTCACTGTGTAGCCAGATGTGGTATTGGCATGCAAATTTCAGCCTTTGTGGCTGATGCACAGCACTCAGCATGAGAGCATGAACCAGGTGACTGCTGCAGAGGATTTTAGAGAGCAACATTCGCTGAAAGGTGATTCAGGAGGCTCTGTTGATAGCCCCTTTATTAATCTGGGGCCAGTAAATTCACACCTGTGATCATCAGTGGGGACTTTAATCGTCCAACAATCAATTGGGAAGATTACAGTTTTGTTAGTAGTGGGCGTGATAAGACATCCTATGAAACTTTACTAAATGCCTTCTCCGAAAATTACCTAGAACAGATAGTTAGGGACCCTACTCATGATGAAAATATATTGGATCTAATCGCAACAAACAGACCTGACCTCTTTGAGGGAGTCTGCATCGAAACTGGTGTCAGTGACCATGAGTCAGCTGTGGCAACAATGATTACCAAAGTACAAAGGGTAACTAAAACAATCAGAAAGTTGTATATGTTCAGTAAGCTAGATAAAAAATCAATAGTGTCATATCTCAGTGAGGAACTTGAAACTTTCAGCACAGGTGAGGAACAGGTAGAGGAAGTCTGGCTCAAGTTTAAAAGAATAGTTGACCAAGCACAGGAAGATATGTAACCAGTAGAACAGTTCATAATGGAGGAAATGTCCATGGTATACAGTCAGTGCAAAAAACTTCTAAAGAAATAGAAATTACTGCATAATAAGTGTAGAACAAAGTGCAGGGCTATAGATAGAGAGATGTTGAATGAAACACATTTGGCAGTCAAGGGGACAATGCATGGTGCCTTCAATGACTATGTTAGCGGAATACTGTCAAGTGACATTTCACAAAATTCTGGTTGTATTTAAAGGCTGTTATTGGCATCAAAGTTTGTGTCCAGTCCCTAGCTACTGAGACAGGAAAATTGAGGGTAGCAAAGCAAAAGCTGAAAAGCTTAACTCCATTTTAAAATGCTCCTTTATAGAGGAAAACCCAGGAGAATTGCCCCAATTTAATTGTCATACCATTGAAAAGATGAGTAAAATAAGTATTTGTGTGTGTGGTGTTGACAAACAGCTAAAATTGTTAAAATTGAACAAAGCTCCAGGGTCCGATGGAATCCCTGTCAGGTTCATGTAATGTTAATACAACAGCTGATTCCTCAAACTGGGGGGGGGGGGCTATCAAGCACGGGGTCCCACAGGGTTCGGTCTTAGGTCCTTTACTGTTCTTGATATACATTAATGACTTACCATTCCATATTGATGAGGATGCAAAGTTAGTTCTTTTTGCTGATGATGCAAGTATAGTAATAACATCCAAAAACCAAGAACTAAGTGATGTAATTGTAAATGATGTTTTTCACAAAATTATTAAGTGCTTCTCAGCAAACGGACTCTCTTTAAATTTTGATAAAACACAGTATATACAGTTCCGTACAGTAAAAGGCACAACTCCAGTTATAAATATAGACTTTGAACAGAAGTCTGTAGCTAAGGTAGAATTTTCAAAAATTTTAGGTGTGTCCATTGATGAGAGGTTAAACTGGAAGCAACACATTGATGGTCTGCTGAAACGTCTGAGTTCGGCTACTTATGCTATTAGGGTTATTGCAAATTTTGGTGATAAGAATCTCAGTAAATTAGCTTACTATGCCTACTTTCATTCACTGCTTTCGTATGGTATCATATTCTGGGGTAATTCATCGTTGAGTAGAAAAGTATTCATTGCTCAAAAACGTGTAATCAGAATAATTGCTGGAGCCCACCCACGGTCATCTTGCAGACATCTATTTAAGGATCTAGGGATCCTCACAGTAACCTCACAGTATATATATTCACTTATGAAATTTGTTGTTAATAATCCAGCCCAGTTCAAAAGTAATAGCAGTGTGCATAGCTATAACACCAGGAGAAAGGATGATCTTCACTATGCAGGGTTAAATCTGACTTTGGCACAGAAGGGGGTAAATTATGCTGCCACAAAAGTCTTTGGTCACCTACCAAACAGCATCAAAAGCCTGACAGATAGTCAACCAACATTTAAAAATAAATTAAAAGAATTTCTAGATGACAACTCCTTCTACTCATTGGCTGCATTTTAAGATATAAATTAAGGTAGGGAAAAAAACTAACTTAAGCATTAGTGTCATGCAATATTTTGTGTAATGTAATATCTTGTACAGACATCTTTCATTAACCTGACACGTTCCACATCATTACGAAGTGTTGTATTCATGATCTATGGAACAAGTATTAATCTAATCTAATCTAATTGCATGCTGAATTTTTCAGCTGAGTTAGCCCCTCTTTGAACTATAATTTGTTGTTGATCTCTCGAACAAAAGACTGTGCACAGTTCTTTGAAAAAGGAGCAGGCCAAATCCATCTACAAGATGGGTAATGGAAGTGATCTACAAAACTACTGTCCAATATCCTTGACATTAATTTCTTGCAGAATCTTAGAACACATTCTGAGCTCAAATGTAATGAGGTATCTCATGACACATGCCAACCATCATGGTTTTCAAAAACATTGATCATGTGAAACCCAAGTTGCACTTTTCTCACATGACATACTGAAAGCTTTTGATCAAGACAACCAGGTAGGTGCAGTGCTTCTTGATTTCCAAAAAGCATTTATCTCAGTACCACATCTTTGCTTATTATCAAAACTACAATCGTATGGGGTATCAAGTGAAATTTGTGACTGGATTGAGGACTTTTTGTCAGGGAGGGCACAGCATGTTATCATGGATGGAGGGTCATCGTCAGATGTAGAAGTATCTGTGTGCCACAGGGAATTGTGTTGGGACCCTTGCTGTTCATGTTGTAGATGAATGACATTGCAGACAACATTAATGGTAAAATCAGGTGTTTTGCAGGCAATGTGTTTACCTACAATGAAGTACTATTTGAAAGAAGCTGCATAAACATTCAGTCTGATCTTGTTTTCGAAGTGGTTCAGAGATTGACAGCTTGCTCTTAATGTTCAGTAAGGTAAACTTGTACATTTCACAAAACAAGAAGGTAGTATCGTAAACAATAATATCAATGAGTTCATTGTTGGAATCGGCCAACTCATAGAAATATCTGGTTGTAACACTTTGTAGCGATATGAAATGGAGTGGTAACATAGGTTCAGTCATGTGTAAAGCAGATGGTAGACTTCAGTTTATTGTTAGAATACTGGAGAAGTGGAATCAGTCTACAAAAGAGATCCTAGAATATTGTTCAAGTGTGTGGGACATACAACAAACGTGACTAATAGGGGATAGTGAACGTATACAGAGAAGGGCAGCACAAATGGTCACATGTTTATTTAATCAATGGGCGTGTGAACTGAAGGAACTGAAATGGCAGACTCTTGAAGACCAATGTAAACTGTCCTGAGAAAGTCTATTTACAAAGTTTCAAGAACCAGCTTTTAATGATTACTCTAGGGATATATTACAACACCCTGCGTATCGCTCACACAGGGATCATGATGATAAGATTAGAATAATTACTGCATGCACGTAGGCATTCAAACAATCATTCTTCCCACCCTCCATAGGTGAATGGAGCAGGGTGAAATCCTAATAACTGGTACAATGGGAGGAACCGTCTGCCTTGCATCTCACCGTGGTTTGCACAGTATGGATGTAGATGTCAGCTACGGCTCGTGGTGCACCACACCCATTTTTGTGCCAGTTTTGGATAATGCCATTTTGTGATGCATGGTGTTCTTTAATCATGGCAGCATGTAAACCCATAGAAAGTTGGCCATTTTGGCAGTGCTTCCACTCCTGGCTGGAAAGCCAACAATCATGCCCTTTAGGATGTCAGATAGATTGGCCCATTTCCACATTATGACAACGACTGCATTGTTTTTCATTTCTTGCATCTGTGTTTTATATTTTAGAAGGACCACAGGGCCTTAAGTGTCTGACTTCTAGCATGGATTTGATGATGTTTGGAATGGCAGATTGCATGATTTGAGAGTTTGTCCTCTAGTTATCCGACATTGTTTGGGTGACCAACAGCTTGGTTTGAATGGCTGCCCCCATAGTCTCCTGCATCATCAGCATCACTGCAGGGGCCACAACAGTGATTGGTTGCGTGTTCTGCAACTGTGAACATCTTGGTGGGGTTTGCACTAGCTGCAGCAGCTTCCTAATTGGTGGTGCTCAGTGTGGTGCCTATTTCTTCACTGGTGAAATGGCAGCCAACACAACTTCTGCCAACAGTGGGTTGGCTAGCCACATAGACGTATCGGTGATTGGCACTGCAGCACACATCGTTAGGTCTTAACTCCCACTCTCAGTGGGTGTTGGGTGCCTCCTCTCCAGCATCACATTGGTGTCCCCGTCTGACGGCCACTTGCCGCAGCTGTGTCTTTGATGTAGTTTCTTCTCAGGGGTACCTTGATGCTTGCTGCAGCTGCACCAGCTTGCCACAAGGAGGCCATTGCAATTGGCACATGTGGGGCAGTGTCCGGATACCTTGGGCAATGTCTGCTATTGTGTTCACTTGCGCTCAGCAGTGATAGCATTGCAGTTATTTGTCGAAGTCCTTGATCAGTTTTTAGGCCCAGGTGGGCCTCTTGTCAGCTGTACCCCACCAGAAGCCCAGTTCGTCAAAGAGGTTGACTGCCTCTCATCACTCAATCTGCGAAGGTAGACCTCAGATGAGCACCTTCAGGTTGTATCAGTGGTTGTTTCTGCTCTTATTGGTAGTTGGCTTCTTGACTGCATGCTCTTTGAAGCCCTTGGCCATGTGCTGTCACTCCTTGCTGTTTCTGATGTAGGTTTTGAGAACTTGGCTGACTACTCTAATACTGTTTCCTGCCTTGGCTAACTGCGCCACATTGGTGCGCATTTCCTTCCATGGAATGTTGCCAATGTAATGGGTGAACACCTGCGGCAGGCCTTCTTCTACCGGGTGGGTGCGGGGGAGGGGGGCGACAGCTGGTCGCCCCTCAACTCTGTTTTGGCGCTTTCTTCATTTTTGACTGGTGAGAGCGGCCAGTCTGTGGTGATAGAAGATTATGCAGCTGTTTCCAGCTTGCCTGTCTTGGTGTCTTGTTCAGTGGTTTCCTCCACATGAGAAGGCGAGGCTACACCTGTCTCCTCTACCAAAGCACGTTTTGTCATTGGTGCCTTCTTCTCATGTCACCAAACATTGAGACTCGACAAAGACTCGTAGTGCGCTGTGCAGTAGCAGTGATGTGCACATTTTGATTGCTTGAGCCAGCCTATGTTTCTGCATTATGACAATGTGTTTTCCGTGCCCCCCCCCCCCCCCCCCCCCAACATGCGTTATATACTCTCCACTGCTAGTGGTGCCACCTGCGATCTTTGAGTGATTACTGCAGGTTGACATTAAAAATAGATGGTAATTATATTAATGTGACTGGACATGTATATTAGATTTCAACAAATTCTTCTCCTACAGAAATGCTTTTTTTACTGTTGCCAGTTTGCATTTTATATTCTCTCTACTTTGGCCATCATCAGTTAATTTACTTCCAAAATAGCAAAACTAAGCTAATAATGCTTGTAATATCTCATATCATAATCTAGCTCCCCCAGTAACACCTAACTCAATTTTAATTAGCCTTGTTTTACTTTAGTTGATGTTGATCCGATGATCTCTTTTCAAGATGCTATCCTTTCTGTTTAACTGTTTTTCCAAATTCTTTGTCCACTTTAAGAAAATTACAGTGTCATTGGCAAATCTTAAAGTTTGTATTTATTCTCCATGAACTTTAATTCCCTTTCCAAATTTTTTCTTGGTTTCCTCAAGGCTTCCTCAATGTCCAGATCAAATAATGTCAAGGGTAAGCTACAACCCTGTCTCATTCCCTTCTCAACTATGACTTCCTTTCCATGGCTTTTGACACTGATGATACCAATCTGGTTTCTGTAAAAGCTGTAAATAACCCTTCAGTTCCTGTATTTTATCCTCACTGTCTTCAGAATTTCTTAGAGTGTAGTCCAGTCAACATTGTCAAGAGCCTTCTCTAAGTCTCAATAGCTATAAACATAGGTTTGGCTTTCTTCACACTGCCTTCTAAAATATGTCACTTGGTCAGTATTGCCGCGCATGCTTCTACATTTCTCCTGAAGCTGGAATCCACCAGCTTTTCCATTCTTCTGTGGATAAATAGAGTCAGTATTTTGCAACCATTACATTAAACTGATGGTTTGGTAGCATTCACACCTGTCAGCTCCTGGCTTCTTTGGAACTGGAGTTATTGCACTATTCTTGAAAACTAAGGGTATTTAGCCCATCTCATATATTTTGCACGCCAGGTGAAATAATTTTATCATGACTGGCTTTCCCAAAGGTGTCAGTAATTGTGAGGGAACATCGTTCCAGGGGCCTTGTTTCCACAGGTCCTTCAGTGCTTTTGTCAGCTTCTTCTCACAATATCATGTCTCCCATCTTATCTTGACCTACTTTTTCTTCCCTTTTCATTATGTTGTCCTCAAGTTTTTCACCATATATAGCCCTCTATATGCCTTCCACCTTTCAGCTTTTCCTTCTTCACGTACTACTGGCTTGCTTTCTGAACTCTTGATATACATCCAGCTGCTTCTCCTTTCTCCAAAGGTCTCTTTAATTTTGCTGTAGGTGACCTCTATCTTTTCCCTGGTTATGCAGGCTTCTACAACCTTTCATTTGTCCTCTAGCCATTCCTGCTTAGCAACCTTGCACCTCCTTTCACCACTTAAATTGAATACTTCCTGTGTTATCCAGGGATTTTTAATAGGCCTTGCCTTTTTTCATGTGTTGTCTATTGTTGCCTTTCAAATTTCATCTCTCAAAGCCACTCATTTGCCTTTTATTGTATTTCTTTCACCCATTTCAGTCCAGTGTTGCCTGATGCTCCCTCTGAAACTCTCAACAACCTTTGTTTCCTTCAATTCATCCAGATCCCATCCCCTTAATTGCCTACATTTTTACAATTTCTTCAGTTTCAGTCTGCTGTCTGTAAACAAGTGTGTCAAATATGGCACTGAAATATCTAGTTTACCATTATTAAATCAATGTGAAACCTTGCAATCTCCCCAGGTCTCTTCCAGTATACAGTCTAATTTCATGATTATTGATCCAAGTGGTAGCAATAATACAATTATGTTCTGTGCAACATTTTACCAGTTTGCTTCCTCTGTAATTCCTTTCCCCTAGTTCATGTTTTATTATTTTTCTTTCTCTTCCTTCTCCTGTGACTAATTTTCAGTCAACCATCATAATTAAATTTTCATCTCTCCAACTATCTGAATAATTTCCTTTATCTCGGCAGACATTCTTCCAGTTTCTTTGTCATTTGCTGAGCTAGTGGGCGTATCAACTTGCACTAATGTGGTGGGTATGGGCTTCGGGTCTGTCTTGGATATGACAATGTGCTCACTATGTTTTCATACTAGCCCACCTGCATTTGTATTTTCTTATTCAAGATCAGTTGTTCTCCTGCTTTACTGCTATAGTTGAAGTCACGAACGATGGCGGTTGAGTTTAGGCTTGCTTCATGCACCTGCATCACGCATACTCTGACAGCCAGTGAGCGTTCAATAGTGTTCTGAGCACTCTGCTGTGCATTTTGTAGCTAATGAGAGCATTAAATGTGATCTTAGTGAGTTGTTTAGTGAATTTCTGTTTCATTTGTTGCGAGTTGTCATTGCTGATGGTAGTGGTAAGTGATAAAATTCTGCATAACCTAGCAAGAGACGTAATTTGCAGGATATAAGCTTCCTTCAAGTGGAAAGCATGCACTCGTGTGTACTGCAACTGTCATTTGGAATCGTCAACAGCGCCTTTCCCGTCCATGCCTTGACATGCGTGAACTGCCATTGTTTGTGGATCGGACTGTAGTTGATTTTGTAGTGATAACCCTTCACTAATGAGACTTGAAGTCCTGTCCTTCCTGGCATATTTCTCTGATTCCTACTAAATCTAATTTCAACCTTTCCTTTTCCCTTTTTGAATTTTCTGATGTACCTTCCCAATTAAGAGATCTAACATTCTTCATGAGGAAAAGGTGAAGAACATGCAAATCAATTGCAATAGTAAAAAGTTTTATTAAAATCCCTTGACCTAGTCTTCGACATCCTTAAAACATCATCATTAGAATGATCAGTGATTGACACTGGTTACATAATGTTGGGGGGTGTACGATAAACAACATTATGTGACAACATTATATATCCAGTGTCAGTCATTGATCCTTCTGAAGAAGACATTTTTAAAGACTTCAAAAGCTAGGTAAGGGGATTTTAATAAACTTTTTTACTATTGCAACTGATTTGGCTGTTTTTTCACCTTTTTGCATTCTGCAGTAGCCTCCAGCCATGTTTAAGATTTTGAATGATAAAAGATTCCACATGACATCATGCATACTCTGACAGCCAATGAGGGTTCAGTAGTGTTCTGAGCGCTCTGCTGTGGATTCCGTAGCTAATGTGAGCATTAAATGTGATCGTAGATGTCATCGCTGATGGTAGTGGTAAGTGATAAAGTTCTGCATAAGCAAGTGAGAGACGTAATTTGCAGGATATAAGCTTCCTTCAAGCGGAAACTATGACTTCCCTTTCATGGCATTTTACACTTATAATCTCAGTTTTGTTTTTCCTGAAGACATATGACGTTCTCTTGAGTAATCCCTAGGAGGAGGTCCGAAAGAGAAACTCTTTTTACCTCTGGAATATTTTACCCAAGATGATGCCATCTTCGTTAAGGCATGCAGCATAGCAGCACAGGAGGGGTGAGGGGGATAACAGCTGTACTTTCCCCTTGCTTTGAGCTATTTGCAATATTAGCATAGCAGTGCCATGTTATCTGATATTACAAGGCCAGATCAGGCAATCATCCAAACTGTGATGCTACAACTGCTTAAAAGGCTACTGCCCCTCTTTGGGAACCACAGGTTAGTTTGGTGTCTCCACATGTATCCCTCCATTGTCATTGTTCTTTGGTGTGGTCATATGTATTGTTGAGGCACCCAGGCCTCCGCATCTCGACAAGGTCCATGGTTAATGGGGGGTTTGATAACTTAGATTTGAACATTCATCAGTCTTATCCTATCTAATCTGGGAACATGCCCCAAGTACTAGACTTTTGGCTTGAGGATGGCACATCATAGATTGCAAAGCAAACATATGTGTTACAAAAGGAAGAAAACCTGGGTAGATGGGCAATTTGATTGCTTCCAGTTAATGAGGTAATTCTTGAAATGTGGAATCTCATATAGAAACTATTATATAAAACTGCAGAAAAATGTTTCTAGTGCTGAAAGAGAGTTTATGACATTGATCAAGCTTGAACTAATGTTATTCATTGTCAAGACCTAGCTGAAAATATACTACCACTTAGTTAATGTTTTTAGGTAGTGACTGCCTGCCCAACAGAACAACTACTTTTCTGAATGTTACATGATCTATTGAGGATAGATTAACAATTTTCGTGATGATATCACCACAGATTCACATGTACCCTTTTGTAGGTGTTCGGTATTGAACATGCTCCATGAAAAATAGTACCCATCAGTGGCAGAGGGCTCTTGATCAAATAAGAGGGAGAATTCCTTGCATAGACCACTGAGTTTATTATAGTGTATGATCTCAGATATGACTCACACTAAATTGACTTTTGAAAACCTAAAGGTAGTGTAATGACAACAATGGTCACAGTAACTTCCAAAACCTTCAGGATTTAATTTGATTTTACGTATCTTAAAAACTGAGATAATTGTATTCAGAAAAAGCTACTGTAAAGATTCAAAGGACAGATAACTAGAAGGAGCTTGCTCAAACTGTAATCATGGGTTGGAGCTGTGTCGCCAATTTGTATTGTATACGTAAGGTTGTAACTGGTGACTGCTTGTGCTATTCAGGAATAAAATGGATCTCTACTGTCTGGTAGGTTGCTGGTGAACTCAGCGTTTTTGTTGCTGTGGTATCCAATTGAGAAGGGATCTTTTTATGTACTGTGGTATTATCCATACACAACTGCCTATCTCTGGGTACCCCACTGGGTGCTTTGTGCGTATTGCATGCATCTACATCTATAACACGGGCTTTGTTGCCTTCCTGCTGCTGCTATGATGCTAACAGTCACAGTCAGTACTAGAGGCTTTACAGTATGGGCATGCTGTTCTTTTGTGTTGCCAGATGCTGTCATAGATGGAATGCAAATCACTGAATTGCTTTGGGTGTGAATTAGGATACTGTGTGCCGTTGGTTTGGATGATGTTGATTCAGTGGTAGCAAATAGAAAATTTGTTATTGGTTGACTCAAACTAAGTAATCAGGAGGAATGTCATATAATTTGTGAGGTGATTCTACATGTGAAAATAAACCAAAAAAGTCATATGAACATGTGTCGGGCTTTTGATCATTGTGGAAAAGGAGCGAGTTGAAGACTACACACATCAATGAAAGAATAGGAAGGCAAATGTGAAAATTACTTTCTGAAATGCTGTGTAGGTGCTGAGGTGGATAGAATAATGGTGGAACAGATGACTGATTCAGCCCACAGGAGGTGTGGGGGTTCTCCAGCAGATGGCAGCACTGTATCGTTGCACCAAGGCAACAGCTGGAAGCGTATCCAGTGTGCAATCTTAAATTTGATCAGTGAGCAGTCGTGAGGCCATGTGTGTGTTGTGCTTGAGTGTTATTTAATTGAGCAAGTCCATTGTGTTCACGGTTCATGCAGAATATGCAGACATGTCGTTTGTGTACAGGTATTGTAATTGTAGTGGCTGTGCAGCTGTGGCTGAATGCCAGACACATTTCCCTGGTCAGTGAACCCCTGTGCCAGGGTATTTCCCAGGGTTTTTTGAACATTGCGTGAATCTGGTACACTACCCAAAGTACACATAACATCAAAATGTGACGTCGTCCCTCAATTGAAAAAAAGGGAAGACATTATTGCAATGGTACAGCAGTGTCTCAATACCAGTACACACAGCTCTATATTCCACAAATGCAAATGTG
Organism: Schistocerca gregaria; assembly: GCF_023897955.1. NCBI lineage: Eukaryota > Metazoa > Arthropoda > Insecta > Orthoptera > Acrididae > Schistocerca > Schistocerca gregaria. Next base: position 824,960,657 of record NC_064921.1, on the reverse strand, counting down.
GCATATATGACGTTCTGAGGGCTTGTACCCATTCCATATGTAGCCTGTGCAATATCTGTGTCTAGGTGACTCAGTAAGCAGAGAACAATTTTGTAAATGGTTGGCTGTACACAGAGACATCATGCAATACACTTTATTTACAGATAAAGATACATTTACACTGAGTGGTATTATGAACATCTGCAGTTCTCATACATGGGTGATGCATAATCTACGTGACACGAGGGAAACAGGATTCCAAGTTAGGTTCTCAGTGCATGTCTGGTGTGGTTTGATTGACGATCTGGTGATAGGTTGTGTGTTCCAAATCGCATGTCAGCCGCAGCGTACACACATTTCTTGATAGAAGACCTCCCGGCACTTTTAGAAGACATGACATTTGAACGACGATGGCAGATGTACCTGCAACATGATGGATCACCGATTCACTGTATCAGACAAGTATCCCAGTATTCGGGTAACACATTTTCTCAATGATGGATTGGCCATGGCGGACTCATTAACTGGCCTGCCAGATCACCTGACCTAACCCCATTAGACTTCTGTTTGTGAGGCTGGTTAAAGGTGAATGTGTACACCACAAAGTGGATACACATGAAGAATGTATCTTGCATCACTGACACTGTTGTGTGTATTAAAGCCTGCTGAGATGATGCTCAATGTGCAACACAACACACCCTCCAGCATGTTGACAAGTGCACTGAGATGGGTGGAGGGCTTATTGAACACGTCTTGTAGGATGGATCAGTCATCTGTCTCAGCATTATTTTGCCCACCACAGCGCCTACCAGCGTTTCTGTAAGTAATAGTCATAGTTGTCTTCATAATCATTCATGGATGGCTGTAGTCCTCATCCTCCTCTAGTTCTGTAATGATAAAAAATTGGACACATATTCAAAGGACTTTTTCAGTTTATTTTCGCATGTAGAATCACCTCACAAATTATGTGACATTGCTCCTGAATCACCCAGTATAAGAAACTGATACTTTAGGTGTCATGCTTGAAATTTTTTTTATTTCAGGTTTGTTTACAAATAAAAGCAATGTTAGTATACTTGCTGAAATATGTACTTCTGTATAGAATGTATTTATTTTTTCAGGTGCTTTCATCATTACATAATTAGTTTGTGAGTCTGTATAAAGAAAGCTATCCCTGGCTGAAGCACACATTGTATTTTATGGCTCTTGCATTGCAAGCCAGTGTTGGCAATTTGTAGCTACTCGTATGGTAGCCAGTGAGAATTGCTAAATCTAATTATTTCCTTTGGCAGAAGATACAAATTGACTACATTTGTTTTTGGTATGGAGAGCGGAAAGGAAACAAGTTATGCTGAAAAAATGATCTGTAGCATAGTCCTAGGTCTAGGTTTGGTTGAAATGTGAGTTTGATTTAGGGTTGATAAGGCCAGTGAATATGGAGGGGGGGGGGGGTATGTATTGACATTTTGACCTGTAGAGAAGTGTAAGATATAGATTATGATAGAATGTGACAATTTGCTTGTGAATGGAAGAGAAAGAGGTACTGTCAGACTGCAGACTGGCCTGTAACATAGCTCAACACCAAGGTTAGGTTACAATTCGTCAGTGTGGTTGTGAGTTTGTGATGTCAACTGATGTTAATGGGGGAAGGGGACTAGATGTGCTCACAGACTGACCTGTAGCCCAAGACCTACGTTAGTCTGGAATGTGACAGTTTGCTTGTGAGTTGGCAGAGTCAGTGAATCTCAACACAAAAATAGGATTGCTGTAATAGGTAGAAATGTAGTGTAGCCTGGGATATACATTAGTTACTGCAATAACATAATTGTATGTCTTATATTTTGATGAAAATTATGACAGTGTGGTTAAATTCTTTAACCTGATAGAAAAAAATCCCAGGTAGCTTTATTTATAAAGCACAGGAAATTAAAAACACGCATTGTGATGGCAACTGACAACCAATTCACATTTTGTTTTTTTCAGTCCCATTACTCGTCATGCTAGTTATTACCAACATTGGCATGCAGTACAGTAACAGCAGACACTGCAAATGCACTTTCACCATATCCACTGTTCCATTCTACCCCATCCTGCTCTGTTTTCCTTTTTAATGAGAGCTTATGAGATGTTTTAATTTTTTTCTTTTGTTTTGTTGTCCTTGTAGAAATTGTTTGCAGTCTAGACTGGCTCTCTGTTGCTGGCTCCTATTTTTTTTGTATGGTTGTAATATTTTTCTGTTCAGTGCAAGGGCTGAATTGTCTTTCCAATGTCAAGACTTTGCACAGCTTACAGTATTATCACTGAGCCAGGTGATGCAGTGGTAAGACGCTGCACTCAGCAGGACATCGGTTCTAGTCCCTGACAACCATCCAGATTTAGGTTTTGTACGATTTCCTCAAATTACTGAAGGTGTATGCCAGGATGATTCATTCAAAAGCACGAGTGATTTCCTTCTCTGTCCTCTTGCCAGTCCAAAGTCCAAACTTTTGCTTGTCTCTAATGACTTTGCCATTACCGTATTATCAGATTAAAGGTTACTGTCCATATTGTCCTTCCTCTCTCACCCCCTCCCCTTTGCCTTCAGTACGGGAAAAAGTTGCATGCATTTTTCTTTTTGTCACATAGATTTCGTAGCTCCATGTACTTCTCTTTAAGTGCAATAGTAATACAGATTTATAAAAAATAGTCATCAGAATGAAACTACAATTAAATAAAAAAATACCTGCCGACTAAACAACAGCAGTGACGTGTGGTGTAGCTACTTGTTCTACAGGCACCTCTATTGACATATTGGGTGACACATACCATAAAAATGTGTTAACAAAAACATTGGTGTTATTATTCAGGATGTAGTGAGCGAATGATGAGAATTATTAAGTTATTTGTTTCCTGTGAAGGCAAGAACAGCCTAAGTTTTCACTAACTTTCAGAAGTATTAAAATTTGCTGCATTATAAACTGTAATTGTAGTTCCGGAAGTCCAAAGAAAACAAGTGAGCTTTTTTTGTGTTTTGTGCATGTGAGTAGGCAGAGTCTTTGGAAAGGAGAACTTTCACTGTCCATACGGGGGTCATTTCTAACCTAAGACATGACATACTCACTGGTGAGGAACCACACTTGCTTTAATGACATAGTAAATTAAATCAGCTAATACGATTCTTGTAACATTTTACAGCCACAATATCAGAAGTGACATCAACCAAGTTGTTAATTTGCTTCCACATGAAGAGATTCACAATAACACTGAATGCAGAATAAAATGGTATGAAGTGTCATAATTACAGAATACATCAATGTACAGTCTTGTAATTGAGCATACAGTAAGTAAGTAAAAATAGTGAGGCCGAGGGCCTGGCACACCAGGCTTATATTGGGTATTTGTGCATGCGTCACAGTACTTGCCTTGCCGTATGTACAGGTTGCGAGGCAACCTCTCTGTGCTGGTCATGGAGGCACTTGTAACACTTGTTGTTTTATTGTGCACACTCGCACTGTAGGGTTAAGAGAATCCTTCACCCTTGGGGAAAAGTGTTTGTTGTGGAGATGTCCATATCTTCATCAATAGGTGATGACTGCTGGAGCAGTTAATAGGTAATGACTGCTGGAGCAGGAGTTGTGCTTTCACAGGAGAATATGGTCTGAAATGGTGTGGATGTGGGCAGGTGTGGTGCCCACTCCCCTGACAGAGGCCATAAGGGAGCACTTGTGATGATAGTGCTGTATCCATGTCCACACACAGGAAGCACTTGGTGATAGAAGCAGCAGAGAAAACAGGAGGCAGAGGAGGTGTGCACCGATCCGCAGGAGCCGGAGGAGGTGTGGACCACACCGCAAGCGCCGGAGGAGGCATGGTCCACACCGCAGGAACCCAGAGGAGGTGTGGACCGCACAGCAGGAACCCAGAGGTGGTGTGGGCCGCACCGCAGGAGCCTGCGGGAGGTGTGGACCGCACTGCGAGGGCCAGTGCAGATTGTGGAGGTGGCTACAGGTCAAAGAGCTCTCTGCTGCATTGTCAGTCACATGTGGACAGAGCTGGTCAAGGTGTTGTGACACCAAGCCCAGTGGTGGATGACTGCTGGTATCTCCTTAGGGCCCTTCGCAAATCTGCGGGCCCAGACAGCAGAGCGCAGATGGAATCTCTGAGAGGCAGGTACTGGTGGGTGGCCGGGCATCAGCAAAACCAAATGAAGCAGTGTACAGAGCTGGTGGCTGTGAAATAGCTCCACAGTGCTACGGTGACCGACTAGAGTCCACCTATGGAAGTTTTGAGAAAATGTCAACTACTACAAGAGATTGGAATTAAGGAACACACCTGCAAAATCAACATGAATACACTCCCAGGGGCAGTGGGAGGCAGGCCAGTGCACTGTGGGCAGGCTTTCACAATGTGCATGTTCTCATTGTCAATACCTGGCCAAAACACGTGGTGGCAGGCCAGCAATTTTGTATGAGAGATGCCCCAATGGTCCAGATGGAGGAGGCGCATGACATCCCTCTGCAATGTGGACAGGATCACAACCCTGGACACCAACTCTTCAGTACCCAACAGTAACACATCATCAGAAAGGGAGAGGCAGTGGTATAATAATCCAATGCTCAGCCCGGTGGTTTACCTGGCCGTACATGGACAAATTGAACAACCTGATGTAAGACAGGATCGGCCGTGACAGTTGCAAAAATCCAAGAACTGGTAGTGGGAAAATCAGACACAATTGTTTTTGGCTTTGATGTCTAAATGCAGACACAACTGTTCATCCTGATTAAATGCTGGATTGGGGCCAGCCTGCAAACGAGAATGAGCATCTGCATTAGATTGTTGTGCTGTGGGTCAGAAATGAATCGTTTAGTTATAGGATGACAAAAAAAAGAGCCTAGTATTGCAGGCGATGGGCCACTTTGCCTGATAAAGATGATGAAGGACTGAAAAGAGAAACCAGAGGTTTATGACCAGTAATCAAATGAAACTTAGAACCATAAAGGAAAACATGAAATTTTTTGAGCATTTATACAGCAGCGAAGGCTTGTTTTTTTTATCTGTGAGCAACACTGTTGTGCCTGATTCAAGAGTCTTGGAAGCATATGCAATAGGACAATCGAAACTGTCCATATATTTGTGCATGAAAACAGCCCCAAGGCCATACTGGGAAGTGTTCATGGCCAAAAAAAGATGTTGGACTTGTTGGAAGATAACCAAGCTAGATGTCAAATGTAATGTTGACCTTAATAGGTTAAAAGCACACTCACAGGTGGCCAGCCAGTGAAAAGGAACACCATTATGTAAGAAAACATTAAATGAGTGGGCCAGTGTGTATGCATCAGGAAGAAATTCATTGTAGTTCAGTATGATTCCAAGAAAGGCTTACAACCCTTTTACGTTGATAGGATGCAGCCAAGCTGTAATGGCACCAAAGTGCTGGTGTAAAGGCTTGATGCCAGCATACGAGACTTCAAACCAAGATAGATGATAGACAGCTGAAGAAATTGTGATTTGTCCAAATTATATTTCTAACCGTTGGCTTTTAGTACCATGAATAAGGCGCAAAGGTTCCACAAATGTTAATCTGTTGAGGAACCTGAGACCACGGTATCATCCAGGTAGTTAATGCACTCCAGCACCAAGGCAGTGAGTTGCTCCAAAAATCATTGGAAAAGGGTGAGGTGCTAGCCACACTGAATGGCAGGTGCTGGTATTGATGTAACCTGAAGGGTTTGATTTTGAATCATCATCCAGAGGCAGTTGTAAGTATGCTTCTGATGGGTCTATTTTGGGAAAATTTTGGCCCCTGGAAAGTTGTGCTAAGGTTACATTCTGATGTGGTAAGGGACAAGTATCAATAGTTGACTGTGAATTTACAGGCACAGAGCTGAAGGCTGCCATTAGTTTTGTGACAACTACGAAAGGTGTAGACCATTCACTAGAGGAGAAGGGTGTGATAACACCCATAGACGTGAGTCGATGTGATACCAATTTGACTTGCTCCTGTAAAGCTAATGGGACTGGATAGTTTGGAAAAAAAAAAAAAGGGTCGTGCCATTGGTTTTATTGTAATGTGAGCTTTGAAGTCAGTAGCACACCTTAAATCTTCCAAAAACATGAAGGAATATTCCAAGCAGAGTGTGTCCAGTTGTTGGTATGGAACCTGCCTGATACCACGTACACTTCATTGGAAATAGAGAGCCCAAAAATTTTGAAGGTGTCTAACTAAATAATTTTTCAGTATTGGCATCACCCAGCACTACAAAAATCAAAGGCTAAACAACTGTTTTGTACACTACATACGTAGAAAATTGCCCCATTGTGGGTATTTGTCATCATCTGGAAAGATAGAGTGGACAACACCATTAATCCAAGAATGACGCAGGTTTAAGAATTCAACAAAGTGAATATCCACTTGCAGTTCTAACATCTTGTCCATCACATGTACTTCAATGTAGAATTTGTTTGGTGCTACTGTCACTTCAGAAACACTGTTCACATTCATGTTCATGTCTGGTGAATGAGGTTGAGAGTTGCACATAGATGCAATATGTGTGTGTGTGTGTTTTTTTTAATACAATGGGTCACATCGCCCAATGCTTTGGGCACATAGCCCACTCATATCGAACAAATCAAAAAGGGCTCAACAGAAGAGGAGCATGTGACTACTGTTGAGATGCTGACTGCTGCTGCTGCCTATCACAACACTACCCTGTGTGGCATGAAGGCTGTTGCATGGCTGCAACATCGTAATCTACCTGTGAGCTAACCAATGGCAGTTGAGGAGGAGAGGAGGAACAAATGGCTACTCAGCCTGAGCAGCTGTAACATGAGTACATTTGCAATGATAATTAAAGAGCAACTGACAAAGTCTGTCAAAAGAGAGACTGGCAGGCTCCTGAAGAGGAGCTAGCAGGGACAAAAGGTGACAGACATGAGGAGAAATTCATGGCAAAAATAAAGCCTTGCACAAATTTGGGTCAGTGACTCTAAAAGTTTGAAAATGTTGCTGACGGTGTTTTTCATGTGTGTCCCCGTCTTGTGTAGAATCATCATACAGAGGAAAGGACTGTGGAACCTGGCACGTCAGTGATGCTGCCAAATTGCTTAGTGCCATAGAGAGCCTGGTCAGTGAGAGCTCACTTTATTCAACAAGAGTTTAAGAATTTGTTCCTCTGATATGTTGGTTGTATCTCGAACCAAGAAATGAAACAAATGGAGTAGAATACTGTGCTCGATGCCAAGTTGTTTTATCATTGTACAGACACATTATAAGTAACACCAACCAAGTTTTATTCTGCTTCCACATGAAGAGGTCCACAAAACACTTAATGAAGTATAGAACAGTGCAAAGTCTCATAACTATAGAACACATCAACGTACAGTCTCATTATTGAGCATACAGTAAGTAAGTAAACAGGACCGAGGCTGAGGGCTCACTCGATCAGCTTACATTGGCCTGTTGTGCACACAACACAGTGCTTGCTGCACCACCTTTCCAGATGTGAGGCAACCTCCCACGGCCGGCCATGGAGGCACTTGTATTTGCAAGTTGTTTGATTGCATGTGCTTACATTATAGAGTTACAACAGTGATAAACATAACTTTATGTTATTGTTTTAAGTACTTGAAAAAATGTAGTAAACTAGATAAATTACAGGCAGTCTGGCCGTGGCAGTTGATGTCAGTGGGTTCTTGAACTGGAGCTTACACTGGCTGATCAGTTATTTTTAGTTTGGGAACAACATAGATATTCACAAGTACAGTTCTGGGAGGAGAAATGATTGACATTATCCTTCAAATGAATCTAGCTTTGACACAGGAAGTTGTGAAATATGCAATTAAAACTACGAGTAGTTGACAATCTACAAATGGAAATAAAATGTCCGATCTGTGATAGAAGTGTTTTCAAATGTACACTGAAGACATTTCTCCTTAACAACTTCTGCTCCACAGAAGTACACTTAAGTAGCAATAATTAATCATTTACATAGAAGATAACTTGTAAATGGCCAACATGCAGGCACACAATTTTTTTTTTTTGTATTTATTGTGTCGTGTGTTTATTCAATTGACATGTTACATATCGTAACATTTGTCATGACTATGATCTGTTTAACACATAACTAACTAAATGACTAATTAAGTAACTAATGTCTCATTGGTAACTGCAGTTGCAAAGTTTATTTATGATATGCGGCAAAGAATGAGATTGAGTTTATAAACTTTTTTGTTTGTTTGTGGCCATAGTATTGACTGATCTTGTGTTCATGATAATGTGTATAGTGCTAGTGATGGTACACTAAAAGTGTATTCAGCATTTCATTATGCAAAAAGTAAACCCTATCTGTAGTTGAACATCCAACTGCTATGTTAAGGTGTGTGCAGATACTCTCAGTATCAATAAAGAGTAAAGGTCTGAAAGAACTGTAATTAATTAGGAATTCATTAGGGAAACTATTTAGGTCAAGGGAACAAATTTTCTTTCCTTTTGGTATTGCTTCACATTTGTTTTACACTGATGTTGCTAATCAATTCCTGTTAAATCTCACTTTCACCAAGTCTCATCTTTTTTCAGACGAAGAAACCTTTTGTTGGGAAGGACAATAATTTACTAAACAGTAGTCTGTGCTTGTTGTCCTGATTCTGTTTGATAAGTAGATATTTTTTTCTCTTTTGCAGTTGGATTGTTCATTTTTCTAAAATAATTGAATTTAGAATAATTCTAAAAAAAAAAAGATAAAACTGATATCATACTTTGTGTGAACATTGAATTATTTTTGTGTGATAGTAATGTAAAAACTATTTTTCAGGCACAAAAAATGTAGGTTTCAACAGAATGAGGTTTCTGATCGAATCCCTCAAAGATATTGACAGGCAGCTTAGAGCAGTTGGTGGACGATTGTATGTCTTTCACAACAACCCAGTCTCTGTGTTTAAAGGCTTGCATGAAGAGCTAGGTCTTTATAAACTTTGTTTTGAACAGGTATGTATGGCTCAGCAGCTTGATAACCTTTTCTTTTTCTTGCAGTTCTTCTGTGGTATAGTCTTGCATTCACTTTAGGCTGTAGTAATGGTAGCATTAAAAGTGTAATTGCTTAGGACTAAATGTATTACTTCCTCTTGTGTGTTTTATTCTTCAAATTTTTACTGTCATGCATTATTCTGACATATTTTCGGGAATAATATTTGACATTTTGGGGAGTTGATTCCTGTGTTTCTTGTGGGTAGTCAGTTATTATTCGATAATGCCTTTAAATGTTGAAAATGGATCTGAAGAACAACTGAAGTACCTCGTCCAAAACAGCGTGTTTCACAAAAACATTTTTGTTAACATGTAAAATTGACTGCAAACAACACACTGTTAGTGATAAGAATTGGTGTGCTCTCGTCAAAAGCTACTGGATAAAAAGTAAGTACAAACCACTCACAGATTAGGCCTTAGACCCGCTCTGACTGGTCGACTCCTACCTACAAGGCAGTGCAGGGAATGATCTATGGTTGTGGAAGATGTCACCAATCTCTCCAGCATTATTGCCAGTAGATGAATCCTGATGATGCCGCTGCTTCCTTATTCAAGCAGATCCTCATTCACAAGGACTGAGTGGATCCCATCGGGTGCTTTCTACCTCAGAAAATATCTGAGATATTGCCAGGAATCGAAGCCAAGTTCTACCACACTGAAGGCAGTGACATTAACCATTCAGATATGGAAGCATTTCGTTACTGGCTAAACATTGTTGTAAAAAACAAAATGATCATTGTAGATTTGCTTGTTCGATTGAATAAAAATCCAAAATGCAAGTTTATATGGGTCAAATTATGTATTAAAAAGTCTGCATCCTCCTTGCTTAATAGTCTGTGAAACTCCTCTCCTGTGTGTCTTTGAATAAAATAGTATTTATTTTATATGGAAGCATTTCGTTACTGGCTAAACATTGTTGTAAAAAACAAAATGATCATTGCAGATTTGCTTGTTCGATTGAATAAAAATCCAAAATGCAAGTTTATATGGGTCAAATTATGTATTAAAAAGTCTGCATCCTCCTTACTTAATAGTCTGTGAAACTCCTCTCCTGTGTGTCTTTGAATAAAATAGTATTTATTTATTTATTTACTCAGTTGTGTACCCATCCCCTCTGCAGAAGACACCACCTTCAAGTAGCATTGTCCATCTGGACAGGACAGAGAGGTTTGTGTGTTCATATGACAGTAAGAGCTATGCTGGTGGTAGCGTAACCTGCTGGGGAGATCTCCCAAGCCAGACAAGTCTTAGTTATGAACCAGATGAAGTGGGTCTCACAGCACCGTATCTTCCCATTCCCTAGCCTTAATCATTTCACATTTTTAAGGAAAGAGGAGATAACCCTCAACAGCTGTAGAGAAAATAATTTGTCTAGAGAAAAGTTACCCCTAAATCAGAAACCCTAGTCCTCCAGGTTGGGGTTGGTGATGGATTACCACACCATCATGAAAAACTTGGTAACAGACTACAAGAAAGCCTCGGAATTTCATAGTAATAGATGTATGAAAAGGGCGAGAACAAGGAATATAATTTTGAATGTGGACTACAGTTTATAAAAACAGGTGTTTCAACCACTCTAGTCAAGGAGACTGAAAGATATAGGAAGGATTTAATTGCTTTACAGGAAGTTCACTGGGAGAATACTGGTACCCTTGATGTTGAAAAGTATGCAGTCTTTTGTGGGAGCTGTGAGGCAGGACACAAACTGGGTATGGGATTTTGTGTGAGTGAGGCTTGTATTACTACTGAGTTATTAGGGTTTTTGTCAGTGACCCCTAAATAGCATTATTAACAATACGCATGAAGATATGTCATTTGTGAACTGCCAAGCAACCACAGAAGGAAGCACCTCCCAAGTGAAGGATGAATTCTGACCAGAGTTGGAGGTAGTCATGGATGCCATCCCAGTAGCAACTGTAAGGTCTTATTGGGCAATATGAATGCTAAAGTGGGAAGAGAAGACATATTCCATTCAACTACTGGAAGACACAGATTACATGAGCTCAAAAACAACAATGGCATCATGTCCATAAGGTTTGCAACTTCAAAAGCGATGTTCATCAGCAGAACAAAGTTCCATTGGAAGGATATCCATAAAGGAACTTGGGTTTTGCCAGGCGGTAAAACAGTTAATCAGATAAATCACATAGGAATTGACATGAAAGCAAAGGTGTAGGTGATGGATGTAAAGACGACAAGGGCTACAGTCCTAGCAAAATGCTGGCTGCAAGTACAACCCACAGCCAGAGTTAGAAACAATCCTAAGGAAGTGGTGCATGACTATGTGGGTGTACTTAAAGACTGCAAAGAAAGATGAATTTCAGCTCTGACCCAGCAACAGTCTTGAAATTCTTCAGGAAAAGGATTCAAAAAAGAACCCAGAGGAACTGTAGGAAGAAGTCTAGGATGCAGTAAATGAGGTGGCAAACACAGTCATTCTTAAAGAGGCCAGTGATTTTGTTGGGGGACAAGTGCATTAAGACTTTAGAAAAGAGAAAAGAAGACAAGACGAGCTGGCTGCGAGACACAAATTTTGCATGAGGCAAAGTACAGTTTGAAGAAGTATGGAGAACAACCAAACACTGAGGAGAGCAAAGTAATGTACAGCAAAGGAATGATGGATGAGGTTCAATATGATATCTTGGCAAAAGTGGATCAAAAGATGTACCAGAAAGTTCACTTATTCGGGAAGGGATATCGGAGCCATCAAAAGTTTGTCTAAGACAACATACTCACCAGTGACTTCAGCATTGCTGAGAGATAGAAACAGTACTTCAGGAAGCACCTCAACTATGATGAATCTGAAGATTTGTTAGAGTTCCAACCCCATGGCATGGTAGATTGAGGTGTTCATCCTGAGGCCTGCAGGCTGCATGTGGCTCAAAACAAGTATCAGTGTGACCTAAGAAGTAAGTATCTATCAAATGATCAGGAAAAAAATCCATAAAATTCTGTTTAGTTATCGTAAATTCAATATTTTTAATTTGAAACCCCCACCACACGATGAAATGTTTTAACTGTATATACCTCCAGCTACACCCCCCCCCCCCCCCCCCATCTCGTGGTCGTGTGGTAGCGTTCTCGCTTCCCGCGCCTGGGTTCGATTCCCGGCGGGGTCAGGGATTTTCTCTGCCTCGTGATGGCGGGGTTTGTGTGTTGTCCTTAGGTTAGTGCTCGGAGCCCCCCCCCCCCCCTCCCAACCCCACCCCCAGCAGTTAGTGTTAAGTACATCAGGTAAGATAAAAGTTTGAAACTCCACCCCCCACCCACCGATTTAGATTATCCTGTGCATGCTCTGGATAAAATAAAGAATCATATAATGAAGCTGGAAAACAACAAAAGTACAGGAGAAGATGGAATCCTGGCTGATGTCATTCAAGTTGGACAGGGGAGACTGCACAAGAAAATTTAACAACTAATCAAGAGGATCTGGATTGTGGAGAAGGTCCCAGAAGATTGGGAGACAGTGGTCTTGTGCCCTATGCATACACTAGAAAGGTAGAGGATACGTTCTTCTGAACATCTGCTATATCTTGTCCAACTGTATACTGGATAGAATGCAACTGTTTGCAGAAAAAAATGTTTGATTAATATCACGGTGGTTACAGAAAAGACCATTTGCTTTTGGACAACATCTGTGTACTGCGACAGCTCACTGAAAAGATATGGGAATGTGGCAAACATTTCATGTATTTTTCATAGATTTTAGGAAGATATATGACCGCATTCATCGGGAGAGCCTCATGAACTTCCTATCCAAGTTGAAATAACCAAGAAATTTGTCACCCTAGTTTGGGTTTGTCTGAGTGATTCAAAAGGCAATGTGAAGCTTGTGAGCTAACATACCATATATGTTCGGGCTCACATGCAATTCCTCTTTGTCAAAATGTCTTGGCTCAAACTCATCTAGGGGTTGAACCGCACGTGTCGCCTTACACGCCCTGAATTAGACCCTTGTGACCCTTTGGTTAAATTGTCTGGCAAGTTTGCAAAATACAAAGTTAACATAACATTTAATAACAGTAGTGATAATATCGGGAACTAAATTAATGACCCATAAATGATGTAGGCCTCACAGTTCACATTTAGTTAGAGTAATGTTTATTCAGGAAGAAAACTAATAGTGAAAGTGGCTGTATTTAGAATTACTATTACACTTGAGCACATATCCATTTGACGCAGTTCAATCATTCACAATCTCATCGTGACACAAGTCCAATACTCCACCTTGATATTTACATGAAAAGTTAAGAGTTCACACCAGGTGCGCAGCTACTCACCGCTCAGAGAATAAGTCCTGCAATACCACACAAAGTTAAATTTTCTAAGTCGTTTCGCTTCCTAGCTGCCTAAAGACTGACTGTCAGCTTTCACATCTCAATCTGAACCGTGCCCTTTGGTGTCTCGACCAGCACCGCTGTCTGCCCATCTCCAACAGTGTTTCCCGTGTGCCGAACATCTTCGCTCAACTGACTAGAGCAGTTCCCTTTCCTGAAGCTGTCCATATGATGGGCTACAGCTTATTCTACATTACTTTACATTTTAACATATTTAAATAATCAAAGCTTGACCACTTTCATGTTCTAAACAAAATAACAATAATATCCATTACATAATAAACGTTAATTTCTTTTACATAAAACCAATACAATTTCTTAAATTTGAATGTCACGGCCAGTAGCCCTGCACCAATGTGCTTTCTCATAAATCAATAAAGAACAAAAGTAACTATTATGCACTAAACTTTACAACAAATGTTCTATTACCTAATGATTCAATAAGGTGCCATGCTGTCATCGTTCAGTGTGTTTTGTGTGGAGGAAATGATGATCTGATGCTTAACTGAAAATAAATATTCATGTTTTATTGGGTTCACCATGAAATTTTATGGAGGATGGCAGATTAAATTTACTGTGGCTTAATTCCCTGCATTACTACAGAATTAAATAGTTTTCATAAATGTTTCCCTTTATGGCTGATCTTAAGTCCGGCATATTTAACACTGCTACGTCTCCTTGGCCATACAAGCCTTCTACTGGGTTTCTCTATGACGTAGGTTGTCGTCTGTCTCACTCGCACTCTGCAGCGCTTAGGCCTCAATAGACAATAAACGCCTGTGAGTTTCCCCATCTCGTGGCGAATCTGTGCTCTTTGTGGCATCCGGTCCTGGACGATAGGGTTCATTTCACAATTCCTGAAGGCTGACTCTTTTGGCCATATACTTAAATGAGAGCAAAATGCTCGTTAGCTCACAAGCTTTGGATCAAAGACATGGAGAGCTTGAACATAAACACATGGTTGAGACAGCAGATGACGTGTCACTGATATTGTTCAACATGGTGCTCAAAATGATAATGAGAGGGTAGCTAGCTCTCTATAAGAATTTCAGTGGGATTGAGGTAGAGAGTCAGAAAATCACAGATCTCGCATTTGACGATGATGTGGCCCTATTGTTCAGATCTAAGGAAAAATTGATGCAAATGAGTGACAGCATGGAGGCGTCATTGAGCAGGATTGGTGTCCTTGTGAATAAATCAAATACTGAATATTTGATGATAGGGCCCATGCCCATTCAAGAAACTGTTCCAGCCATTTGGTCATAATCAGATGCTTTGAAAGTGTTCATAATTTTAAATATTAGAAGGTAATCTTTACAAAGAATGCTTCACATGAGGCAGAAGCAAGGTTCCAAGCTGCTAACCAGTCATACTACAGTCTGAGTCAGTTTTTGAAAACTTACAGTCAGTCGAGGAATTTCAAACTCCAGCTGTACAGAACACTCTTCCTACCTGTATGGCTATATAGTTGTGAAACTTGGAGTGCCCGTAGAAAAGACTTAAATCATATTCTCATTTTTGAATGGAATTTCTTAAGGATGATCTCTAGTCCAGCAAAAGGTGAGATCACTGAGGAATGGAGGATTTCTCATAATTGTGAGCTGGATGAGATCTACAACATACCAAATATTATAGGCCTGATGAGAACCAAATGACTTACAATAGCAGGGCAGGTTGCTCAAATGGTTAAACGTGGATGTTCTTTGAAATCAATGGGCGTGACTCTCTGAGGGAGAAGACCAGTAGGCAAACCAATGAAAAGTGAGGGTGATTGACAGCAGAAAGTAGGAAATAGAATTCTGTGGAAGAGAAGCCTGTCCTCTGGGCCGATTGTGTAAAAGTAAAATGCAAAAGCATACTCCACCATCTTTGTTACAAATTTCATATGAAAGTGTCATTTGTCCTTATTATAGAGTTGAGTAGTTTTGCTAAGCAAATAACTTGAGAGTGCAATATATGTTAGCTTGTCACTGCAATTGTGGTTGTGACAACAAGCAGATGGTGTTTGTGCAACATTGTTTTGCACTAAAAATTAGTGATACATGCTTGTTGTGTTTGCCATCCTTGGTGACCAGACAATATTATCCCAGAGCTTCTTATGTAGCATGAATCACAAGACACAGCTCTTTATATTTTTCGGATGTGGAAGCTATATATCATTATTGGAAAAGTATTAGAAAAACCATTCTTTATCAGCCATCATCTCATTTACCATTGATTGGCAATTAGTTAATAGTTTCTATAATTCATGGACTATGTTGACAGTATTTTGAGTGATAGTTTATTATGACTTATTTAGTATCCCCACCAGCAGATGCCCCGATGGAGGTAAATGAGCTGCCATAGATAGAACAGCAAAGTACTTCAGAAGTCTTCCAGGCACATGTTGTATCATATGGGCAGACCCACTGATGAAAGTGTTTACTTGTGAGCAGCAGTAAACTGAGTAGGCCAGTGCACCTGCATCTAGGCCGTGGACCTAGCCCAGCACTTGTGCTGAGAGTTGTCATGTGCTAAATTGTTATCTGTCAATGTCAAATGCATGCTGAGTTGTCGTACGCTTACCTAAGCAGTTACGGGCGCTCTGCTTCCCATGGTTTAGTTCACCTGACGAGTTCGGTACATTCACGAGGTTCTCTTGCTTGGTTTTTACCAAGTGATGGTCAGCCTTTGCAACACCGTACTGATTGTAGTGAGTAGCAGCATTGTAAGACCTTGTGCAGGTACTAAAGTGATATGAGACACATTGTTACGTGCGTAATGCCCCTGTGTTTTCCTTTTTGTTTTACTGTTTTCATAGTGTTCACTTTGGGCAACCACGGGTCCACATTTTCTGCAGTGGTGGCAGGAACAGTTGTGCCTGTGGAAGGAGCAACAGCAGCTGGAGCAGCGGCAGCAACAGAAGCACATACAGAATGCGGACTTGGTTTTGCACCCTTACCTCGCTGGTGGGAGGCCACCTGCCTGCGGGGCAATTTCCTTCTCTACCCTTACGACCCTTGACACCGTTTGCTGGTTTCGATGAGTCTGTGAAAGCTTGGAGAATTATCTGTGCTGATTCTTTTGTCACTGTCAGATAAGGCATATTGTCAATCCATTTGATAGGGCCACTTTGTTGTCCAGCAACGTGGGTTTGTATGAAGCTGTCCAAAATTTGAAACCCTCCACTGAGCCTGAGAAGCATTCCTTTGATGAGCTTTGTCAGTTGCTTACCCAATATTTTGGCCATCAGACACACGTGGTAGTGGTACGGTCGCAGTTTAACCAGCACCAAACACGCCCTGGACAGTCATATGTGGCTTGGATCGCAGATTCACAAGACCTATCGCACAAGAATGATTTTAAGTGTCCCAAAAGTGCAGACGTGCTGATAAGGGATGTGATTGTCAGGTTAGCTCCTGAGGTACAAACTAGGACATTGGTCTTGTCCGACCTGTCTTTGGCCTATGTTGCCTAAATTGGGGAGTTGCATGAGCTTATGGTGGTGGCAAGGGATGTCCCTCCTGATAACTGGCAGGTGACTCAATCGGGTGTGCAAGTTCAATGCAACTGCCCACATGTGGAGGCCATGTGGGGGGGGGGGGGGGGGGTATGCTGGCAGGTAGGCCATTTGACAACTGTCTGTGACAGTCGATGGGCCCTATAAATTTGTCATCCGAGTTCCCTGATGTTTTCACTAGACTCTAGGGCTGCCTCTGATGCATTGCACCTGTTGCCCCAGCATATTTCACTGATTTTGATTCTGGATGGGCAGCCGGTTGAATTTGAAATAGACACAGGAGCATCAGTCAGTCTTACTTATTTGGATGCATACAAGATCTTGGGGTGCCTAGAGCTACAATGGTCACTCCATCAACAGTGCTCTCTGTAGTAGGGCAATTCTCCATCTCTGTGCACTACAAGAATGTGGAATGGCCACTTACATTGTTTGTGGTCAGTTCACTGTTAGCGCAAAATATCTTTGGGCCCAACGCCTTTTCTGTTTTCAGCTTTCAGATCATGGTTGAAGTGCATTTAGTGTCTCAGTTCATTCCTTTTCACAATTTTGACTCCTTGCAGCCATCCTGTAGCCTTCTGTTTGAGAATACCATGGGCCGGGCAGAAAATTTCAAGGGACATTTTTCTATTAAGCTCTTAAGGGTTCCAAAATTTTGCCACCCACACCCCGTTCCCTTCCCCTTGCGCAACAAGGTCAAGGCTGAGTTGCAACGTTGGCTTGATCATTGTGCCATTTCTCATGTTTCTTTGAGTCAGTGGGCCACTCCTTTGGTGGTAATTCAGAAGCCCAGCAGCAGCTTGCTACGTTTTGGTACTTTTAAACAGATGGTCAATGCGCAATGTGTCATGGATTTGTACCTCATTCCAAAGCAACAGGAGTTTTTCGCAAAGTTGTCAGGGGGGCTGTTTTTTTCCCAAATTGACTTACTCGATGCTTATCTGCTGTTGCCATTGGACACAGTTTCTCAGACTTTCTTGGTCCTCAGGACCCATTTTGGCCTCCACTAGTTTAATCGCTTACAATTTAGAATCTCGTCTGCACCATGTATTTACCAATGATATTTGGAGCAGTTGGTTCAGAACATTCCCTACTGGATCAGGTATCTTGTGACATCTGTGTCACAGGCCCTAGCCAGGAGAAGCATTTAAGGAACCTTCAGTCAGTTTTCCAATGCCTCCTGGAGAGTGGCCTCTGTTCCAAGCAGGAAAAGTGGATTTTTTTTTCTTTTCAAGGTGCAGTCATGTGCTTAGTCATAGGTGGTCTCATCTCCATGGATGACTGCATCAAGGCTTTCATCAATCTTTCAGCTCCCAAGAACCTAAAGGAATTCCAGTCTTTTTTGGGTAATATTTCATAATTCTGCTCGGTTCATTCTCCAGGCTGCGCACATCTGCAGCCTCTCAACCGTCTTTGCCTGGAGGGTGTTAAGTTTGTCTGTTCTGTGGATTGCCATCAGAAACAGTGTTTGTGCCTTGTTCCCTGCCTGACTTCCTGTACACCAGGTAAGATTTTGACCTTGGCCTGTAACACGCCCCAGTCCATCCGTCGAACCCGGATGGTACCAAACAGCCCATCACTTACGCTTCGAAGATGCTTTCTGCTGTCCAGTGGAACTATTGATTAGTGTTACAAACCAACAAAACTGTTATTAGAAGAGGACAGAGAAGTACGCTATTGAGAACGGCTGGCGCTTTCAGCACAACATCTGTGGAAGCTCTGTGTGTGGTCATGGGAATCTACCCCATTGACATCACAATAAAACGTAGGGCTGCCTCCTACTGGCTTCAAAAAGGAAGAGGAGATAAGGTGCGAGAGATTACTGGGGAAGAGATTACAGACAGACTGGGACTTAAAAAATGGCGTAATGAATGTGGCAAAGGGAATGGGAATCCTCTGACAAGGGTCATCGCGTCTACTCCTTCTTTCCGGATATTGAGGAAAGGCTGAGGTTGACACATGTAGATCCAAGCCGTGGAATGGTCCACTTTTTAACTGGCCATGGGCCATACCCAGTACATCTAACATGTGTTGGATTAGTTGGATTAATGTCTGTGGTGATTTGAGGACCCCTGAACATGTTACACTTAAGTGTAATACCCTTACGCACGTGAGGCAAGTACTAGATGATACAGATATAAAACAAAAAATACGTAACCAAGAAATTTGGAATATACTCAATGACACAACAATAAGGTCTCTACAGAAATGTATGATCTTTTTAGAAGACAGAATCCTAATGGTAGGAGGCAGGAACTTCATGCAAGACAAGGCCAAAATTACACTAAAGATACAAGTACTGACACTAACTCTGGAAGTGACACACAAAGTTAAATGGATCAAGAATGAGATTTAGTGTCAATATCGAGAACATACCTGAATTGAAGTATCCAGCCTTGAAGTAATTATGAAGGCTTTTCAATTATATGAAAATTCTGCACTAGCAACAACTGGAATTATACATATAAACAGAGGTCTGGAAATGTCTGTAGTCATCAGTACCTTTCACACCCTTTGCAGTTATACTACACTAGTAGCTGATGGCTGAAGCCCCAAAAAGGAAGGGAGTGCACATACTTTAGCCGATCTGTGTAATAATTATAATTTAAAAGTAGCTCCATTTAAAGGGCTTGTGCCCGCTGTTACAGGTGGTATATATAAATGTGCTGCTCAGAGCCTTTAATGTTTTATATCTCCTTAATCTAGTTTTGACTAGATGGGGTTAGGACCCTATAGAAGACGAATTGTATAACTTTAAGTAAATCTGTGTAACTATTAGTAATTACTTATAACTATTCACAATAACCAATTTCAAAACTCATATATTGTCATGTTCACATGCTTTAGTTTATCAATCATAAGTAAGTGTGACATGCAGCGGCTAATACCAGTATTAACTAAATTATTAAAATCTTATTTTAAATGTTAAAACAATATTATATAAGACAAGGCTGTATGTAGACCAATCATAATACTGTAGTGCTTGTGCTGTGCTTAGCCTCCTTTCTGAAGCAGATGAAGTTGTCCGTTTGTGTTAATAATCGTCTGTTTGTATTTAATTCAGCTTTTAAGCAACAAGGGCAAGCAAATGTAAGAAAACCAGAAGTGCATTGAACAATTAGCATGTTTGAAGCTTCTATAACAATTAGTAATAAGAGTATTCTGAAACGATTGTTAGCACACTTTTAAATCAGTTCTATTTGAGTGAACATATCTGAGATCAGATTAATGCAAAGGTCCATAAAATATATATAACTGTATATTGGTAATGTTGTAGTTCTCTCACATGTAATTATGTTGTAATTTAAAATCATTATGTAAAATTGTACTGCACACCTGTAGGATCACGCCTATGTGGCATGTGTTGCTTTGTTTAAAACCTTAATCCCATTATTCGGGCTCACAATTTCACAAAAGATATGCATCAAATACGACAATACGTGTATAAATCCATGATAGTGTGTGCAAATATGGAAGTACCATCACTTAAAACTCACAAAAGACACAGATGTTGCCTGTTCTTACATCCTTTCTGGGTATTTTATGATTTCTTGTGTATTGTGTTGTGTACTGAGATAAGTATTTCTTTGTAATATGTAATTAATATGTGTTCTGTATCCTTGAAAGTAACATAAAATTAATATATCAGCATTGTTTTTAGGAGGTATACAATGTATACAAGTATAATACTTCAGATACACGAAATCAGTCTAAGGAGTAGGACATGTGATAAATTATCTTGAAATAGAAAGTAGAACTTTGCTGTGGTATTCAACACAGAGCCTAGTAGTAAGAACAGATGTTGTTATTGGAAAAGTGTAAAATATGTGTCCATCAGCAGATATCACCAGTGTAAATCCTTTAGTAAATGTTTATGTCAGTAATATGCTAAAAACATAATATAAAATACAGCGCAGCACATTTGCAGGGCACACACGTAGTACTATGTAAACTTTTCTGCACATCACGTGAACACATGAGTACGATACGCTCACACTTTTCGAGCTATCATACTATTTTTGGGGAAATGGAACCTGTTACTTTCTATACTCCTCTACATAACTCTAGATCTCCAACTATCTCTTTTCCATAACCACTACAAATAGATTTTTACCTCGTTATTTCAATCCTCACTTTATATCTTAATTAATTTCGTCTTCCCTCTTCTCTGCAGAACTCCTATCCATCTGTTGTTATATATCTTCCTTCTCCTTCAGAATTTTTATATTTTATTTTTGTAAAGTGGTACTGATTTTAATTTACTATGTTCTTATTTTTTCTTGTTTTCATACATTTGCTAAAAGTTTATTAACATTGTAATACTTTTGTAATGTAACACTAAACCATGTGTGCAGCGTGTGATAGCGAAGACCTGATCCGCCTCCTTGTGGCTAGGCACTGAAACAGTGCAGTCACTCGCAAACAAAACATTTTGAGTGGCTGCAAAGGTGGAAAAAGAGCCTCTACCTATTATTTATGGGTTTAAAGTTTCTCCTTTTCATGTTTGGGGTGAGGTTCCTCCTCATCTCTGACCACAAGCT
Source organism: Schistocerca gregaria (assembly GCF_023897955.1). NCBI lineage: Eukaryota > Metazoa > Arthropoda > Insecta > Orthoptera > Acrididae > Schistocerca > Schistocerca gregaria. Next base: position 824,939,303 of record NC_064921.1, on the reverse strand, counting down.
ATCAGTTTCCTTATTTGACCCTCATTCCGAGCTCCTGGTTAGCTGCACACTGGTTGGAGCAGTGGGCCCTCTTTCTCAGTAACTGTTCTTATGACATTTGTTACCGCCCCACCACCAGCATGCCAATGCTGATACACTTTGGTGGCTACCGGGAGGGGGGCATCGGATGACACGCTGTAGCAAACACCGCCGGATTTTCTATTTCTTTCCATTGACTGTATGAAAGATCACGACCACCACAGCTGTTGACCCATTTTTCCAGAAAATGATTTTAGCAGTCCAGAAGGGTTGGCCACACCACAGAGGAGCAATGCTGTTGAGTGGTTGTGTGGTTGTTCCCCGGCAGTGTGTCCTCGCATACTCGAATTGCTGTATGTGTCACAAGGGGGTATGGCTCATGTGAAGCATTGGTGTGACATTTTATTTACTGACTAGTGATTCATCATGGCATTCAGCACCTGGTTTGTGCTTGTGGGGATTGTGCTCAGAACCAGGCTGCTCCATTGTGCCAGTTCTCTCCTTGGCTGGTCCCAGAGCAGCCTTGGGACAGTGTGCATGTCGATTTCACAGATTAACTTTTGGGGTGCATATGTTTGTTGGTAGTTGATACATTATTGAATTTCCCATATGCAGCCAAACTGTCTTCCTCGTAATGCCTACCCTTTTTTATTTGCTATTGAGTGATCCCATAGGACCCTTGTGTCCAGTAATGGTAGGCAGTTTGTGTCACGGGAGTTTGAAGGCTTTTGTATTTGCAATGGTATTCACTCAGTTTCTAACTTGGAGGTGGAGCGCTTTGTGCATACATTTGAGACCGAGAGGCAGAAGTGTGTGTCTGCCTCATCCCATGATGATGCATAGTCAAGTTTCTTGCTGTGTACTGGGCGACAGTGGTCAATGAGGGCATTTAGTTGGAATGTTTACATGGGTACCATCTGCAGGGTCTCTTGGATTGGCAGGTCATCATGGCCTGCCATGTTTTTCTCCTTGGGCTGCCAATTGGGCCTATTCCTTCAGCTGGTTGGTTGGGTGGTTGTCTGGTGTCATGGTAGGCCACAAAGATCGGCTGATGTTTGTAGTGAATATCAGTGGGGAGCAGCTGACTCATCATGCCATCAGTTGCACACACTCCCTGTTGGAATGTCACCACTACAGCTTTCTAGTTGCCTGAGTGTCAGGATTGATTGCTACATAGTTTCTGGTTCTGCGCCGGAGGTCGCGATCCGAGCCTTGCCTTTTTTGGCCCTATGTGTGGCCTTTTCGGGAGTGGGGGGATTTAGTATCCCTGCCAGTGGATGTCCTGATGGAGGCAGATGTGCTGGCATGGGTAAAACAGCAGAGTAGTGCAGAACCTTGCCATGGAAGGTGCAATCTTTGCACTGTATGGGCAGATCTCCTTGTGGAAGTGTTTACTTGTGAGTGGTGGTAAGCATAGCAGGCCAGTGCTTCTGAGGAATTAGACTGCTACAGACCTAGCCTAGGAGTTGTGCTCAGTCATTAGCCACCATTGCCAGCCATGTGCTGTGTTATTGTTGTGCACATATCTGCATGGGTAGGGTGCCCTACTTGCATAGTTCAATTCTTAAGTGAGTTTGTTGTATTCATTCTCCAGTTGTTACCAAGTCACTGTGAAGTACCAGGCCAAGTGTGTCATGTAGTGGTGTTTTTATGCCTTCTGCAAATACTAGAGCGTACAACATAAAACATTCTATCAGAGAAGAACACCACCATCAGGGTCATTATGGATACAAGAATGAGTCAGATGTTGTGGAAAACCATAAAACCCTTTGCTCAGATTAGTATATATTTCTTCTGGGTAAAATGCACCAGATGTTCACAGCACTACAATTTACCATCATCCTTAAAAGGATTTCTAAAATTGTTGTTAAGAGTAGTGTTATACAGCAGCTTTATAGTGTTATACAGCATTGTATCAAGGATGAAACATAAACTGGCATCATCTGAAAAAGGCAAGGCTTTCTCATTGCTTTGTTGCTTCAGAAGTGGAGCTGACCCCCTTGCTTTTTCCAACAATCTGGTTTGCTCTCTTGTAAATTTATTTTTGCTCCCGTTGAGCAGTAAATGTTGACAATTGAGTGCCCACCAAGTGGCAAATCACGTGACTTCCAACTCTAAAGATTTCTCTGCCTATCACTTTTGACACTGTCACTATATCTTCTCCACTGACCTTTACCTTACCCATCTTGTATTAAGACTTTGTGACGTTTGCCTGCTTTATTTCCTCATTGATGGTCCTCGGTGTCGACGTACTGCGTTACTATATGGGCTGAAAAATAGGGGATGGAAGTCAAACATTGACTACTTTAAATGATGTAGCCGATAGGTGTACGTTTGCGTTTCACAATTCTTTACTTTCACAGCTCCCCCAATAATACGCAGTTATGTCCCCAGCGCATTGTTGTTTAACTTTTGATAAGCCTCATCAATAGTTTGCAGGCAAACATCCACATACTGCTAGAATAGTTTACTGTTGAACATCTACGAGCAATAAAATCCTAACAACACATTTCACAGTTACTGAAGAATAAAAAGGTATGTATGGAACAGACACTGTCATTGTTTTAACACACAGCCTAATTATGTTACACTTATTTTACAGTTAAGTTGATGCATTGTTGTGGATCTAACCATTGCAGGTTTCTCGACTGAAATTTGGCCATGGACTGACTGTCTTGGTACCAAACTTTGGGCCCATATGTATCCTCACAATAATAGGCACTGAAACTATACATTGCTCGACGTTTAATTTGCAGAAATTACAATTGAAACTTAAATCATTCGATTAACTGAAAACATTGAAAAATTGGTTCTTTTTAACAGTTTCTTCTAGTATGGAGAGTTAGGCCAAATTATTTGTTTAAATCATGAAATTAACAGATGTCATTATGCAAACAATACTTTTGACAAAACTGTTAATTACTTTGGAATTAATTAAGCACAAAATCAGATCTGATGTTATATTCTTTAAAACTAAGGGCCAACCTTTCTCTTAAAATGAAAATGCAGATTACACTCATGTATGTTAATAGTAATTAGTCAAAGATGAAAAAAAAAGGATTTTTAAGGAAGCAGATGACAAAACAAGAGGGGAAGTAAAAATATCCCAGTTTACTTCATCACATCATCCCCTCATTGGATTGACCAGATAGATATTGCAAATAACTAACTGGGCAATTCAGCGACTACAAGTGACCCCAGACATTGGGTTTTACCATCTACCCACAAATTTATACTTATATGAACTGACCATATGAATATCCTTATACAAAATATTTACATACAGTGTATTGTAAAATTGCACAAAATATCCACAAGTTTTGCATATTGCAGTTCACTTTTTTTAGACAGAAAATTTCATGTGCTCCATGTTCAGTATTTTTCACAAGCACTTTCAGACTTTTAATGACCTTTTACACATTTTCTCACCATGTTGTCCATGCCTTCAACAGGTCCAAGTGGCAGGTAGTAAGGAAATGCACTGCTCAGTTCCCTTGGAGGTGGTTCTCCTCTGCCACAGCACATAAAAAAATTAGACAAAATACAGTACTTCAGTAGACTCACTTTTACTTTTAAATGTAAGGAGAAACACTAGTGGCAAATAATGGCCATTACTTCATAAATAAATACATTACAAAGTTCTCATAATCTCACAATAATTAGCACTGAAATTGACTGTAGTATGAAAGGTGTCAAGTAGAAAGAAAATTAAAATCAAATGCACATTACACTGCAAAACATTACCCTAAGTAATAACTGTCTGAAACTGGTTAGACTTAAAAGATTTGGCTGTCTTTCCTATTTGCAAAATAGCAAAAACTCAAGCTGTGCAGTAGCATAGATATACTAATCATCATGTTTTGAAAAAAGAATAGTGTCACCATCACATAACGTAATTACTACTCAGGTCAAAATTAAGGGAATGGAAGTTGTACCAAATCATTGTCCCACTTCTCAAATCAACTCTGAGCACTACTCTCATTCAAATCCTCACAAAATCACGAAATGTTACCGAATATTCACATCAATCTAGCAACACAGTTATCAGTTAATCAGCAGACTTACTGTTCTTCATTTCAGTATTACCGCTTTAAGCTCATAATTCCTCAGAACACAAACAGAAGTTTTCAGATTACCTATAGATCCGATAATGCAGCATTGAATGACTTGTACTCACTAAAATATTGTTCTCTCTGTTAGGCTCTCATTCCCAGCTGCAGTGTCATGAATTGCACAATATGCACAGTACCCAATGCTGCCTAGTTCAAAATTTGATCACCCAATATAGTTACACCACATTTATTTGTACACAGTTATCTTTTTCATTATTCCTGTCTGTCAGCTCTATTATTTTACTTATCTTTCTTACCTTGTTAGCTAGTGGAGTGGATGCATTCTCAAAAACTATCTCTGCTGCAGAGACAGGCTCCCTAACCATTAAGATCCTAACATCAATCATTATTTTATTGTTTCATTATCTAATAAATAAACACCTTCTCTGCTAATCCACTGGAAAATAGATTCTACTGCAGAAACATTCCACAGCAACAGATCCTTATGCTAAGGCAAACTTAACTCTCGTTACTGATCAGACAAAATTATCACTTAGAAAAACTGTTATCTCACTGTGTTCTATCAAACTGCTTAAGCCTGAAGGGTGATAACACAAACCAATCTTGCTTGTTCTTTCCACACATATTACTCCAGGCAACTATGTTTACAGTTGTAATTCCTTAATTTTTGAAAAAAAGGCTGTACCATGACACACTTCTGTAGGTTAGATAGGTACCTCCATACACCGAATGCATTGAACACAAACACTCCTATTATACCACAATTAATATTAATAACTTAGTATTCAAAATGGTGTTTACTGCGTACTGCCTCTGCTGCCACACCAGTGAGCTGATTACTTCAGATGCTAATTATCCTCCACATATGCTGACAACTTTCATTTTCAATTTACCTTACCTCTTTGTTAGACAGAAATTCTTTAACCATGGTACCAATTTACTTTCTTCCATCCTCTTATGATTTCATTGCTTATAACTAACACAATGTAATATACATATACACACAGATAACACTAGATAAACATTTTGCATATTATTTCAATACTAAAGTATCCTGCTGCACAAAATCACATGAAAGTAGGAGACAGAATAATTCTGATTCAGTTATAAACTACAGCTAGGATAGGAGAAGAGTTACTACCTCAGGAAACATGAAAAATGAGACAGACAGTTGGGGTAAAGCATTAATCCACAAAGTGAATCCAACACAGAATGTTGAACCCCATACTTGCTAATTGCACAAGGAATTAGTCCCACATATTACATCTATGTTGAGATTTTGGATCACCAACAAACTGCACTCCAACAGCCACTCTGGCAATTGCACAGTTAATGGTAGCGCTTGTTTCACACTCTTTGTTAGCTTACCAGTAGCACCAATAATTTATATTCCAGAAACATGCATCACTACTACACCCTCTGTATTCTTAATAGATTCAAAAAATGCCTGTGAAATATCATTCAAATCACGACCACTGTTCAGCAAACACTTAACATGAATACCTTGTACATTTGCTGTTATTACAGGGTGTCACACTTCCTTTTTACTGACCATGTGGTCTTCTTCATACAACAAATCCTTTTTAATCTTTTCCCTAGAAAAACTGTCATCCTGCTTACCAAAATAATTATTAGACACAGTCAAATGACATATAGCATGGTTCTCTTCCTCATTACCACTTTAAACTCTTATCTCTTCATTAGACCTAATATTATCCTCCTTTGTTCTTTCTTTACTTATCACATTCCGTCATTATTGATTGTAAATTTAAATACCTCATCCCCACTACTACTGGATTTGTCATAGCTATCATCATTACAACTGGTGTCAGAATCAGACCCACTTTCACTTTCTCTATGCTTTAGATTTTGTACCTCTTCCATCTTTGTCTCCATTTCACTCAATTTTGAATTTAAATTTTCATTTACTTTTACTTGTTTTTCCTCTACCACTACTGCACACTTAGTTTCTATCTCCATTTCAAATTCATTTTTAATCTGATTGATTTGGTGCTCAAGTTTCACACTATTTTTAGCACAAAATTTCCTGGCTGCTTTGACTACATCTTTACACTGTTTTTCGGAAGCTTCCAACATCCTACCTTACTCATCACAAAGCTTCTTTCTCTCTTCTACATATTTACTACTCACCAATGTTAATTTCTCATTAGTGTTATGTGCTACTGTCTTTATCTTTTCATCACAATCTTTAGCTACCGTCTCAACCGTGTTATTTAATTCTGAAAGATTAGAGCTGACTGCCTGAATCTCCTTTTTAATCTCTTTCTTCAGTTTGTCCTTTAAGCTAACCATGTCAGTTCTGATGCTATTGTTTTCTTTTCCACTCTATTAATACCTTCTTTCATACTACTTTCCACCCTATTAATGTCTTATTTCATACTACTTTCCACCCTATAATGTCTTATTTCATACAGATACTACTCAGACTACTCATAATTTGCCTTAACATTGCTTTGAAATTTCCATCTGCCGCAAACTTTTGCTGTTGCTGACTTTCGCTACTAGGTTCCGTCTTCTTAACCTTAACTATCTCACCCACTTTGGTACTGTTTTCGTCCATTTCGCTCACATCACCAAACAACGTATATGACACTTTTATCATTTCATCTGCAATAGGACTTTTGTCCCCATCATTCAAAGTTACATTCTTATCTGATTTATAACCACCATGGTCTACAGACCAGTCTCCTGTTGTTCCATGTCTCCCATCACACTGTCTTGTTCGTTAAGGCCAATCATTATGCATCACTTAATATGAAATGGCTTTTGCTATGAATTACCTTGTTTTTAGTCACTCGTCTGCTGCTGCTGCACTGGTCATCTCGATTTATCGTCTGCATGGCTGCTGCAAGTTGTAATTCTCTTGGTGAGGCGTCTTGTTTATCTCGGTCAGCTGTGTCAACCTGTGTGCTGATTGGCTGCTCCTGTACTCAATGGCTGCTTCCATAGAACCTGCTCTCTGATTGGCTGCTGTCATACTGCAGCCATGAAACCCAAGCACTGATTGGCTGTTGCATCTCCTCCATTTAAATCACTGTCACCCACACGAGTTCACTGTCAAAGTTTGTGAGTCCCAATTTATTGTGCCCACATAAGTAGTCTTCACCTGGGACACCACATGTGATGTTGGCCTACTTTATTTCCTTGTTGATGGTCCTTAGTGTCGATGTACTGCATTGCTATACGGGCTGGAAAATGGAGGGTGGAAGTCAAACACTGACTACTTTAAATGATGTAGCCGACAGGTGCACATTTGCGTTTCACTGTTCTTTACTTTCACTGTTCACAATTCCCCCAATAATACACAGTTATGTGCCCAGTGCACTATTGTTTAACTTTCGGTAAGCCTCATTAATAGTTTGCAGGTAAACATCCACATACTGCTAGAATAATTTACTGTTGAACATCTATGAGCAATAAAAGCCTAACTACACATTTCACAGTTCTGGAAGAATAAAAAGGTACGTATGGAACAGACACTGTCATTGTTTTAACACACAGCCTAATTGTGTTACACTTATTTCACAGTTAAGTTGATGCGTTGTTGTTGATCTAACCATTATGGGTTTCTCGTCTGAAATTCTGCCAGGGACTGACTGTCTCGGGACCAAAAATTGGGCCCATGCATAGCATCACAATAATAGGCACTGAAGCTATACATTGTTCTATGTTTAATTTACAGAAATTACAAATGAAACTTAACTCATTTGATTAACTGAATACGTCAAAAAATTGGTTCTTTTTAACAGTTTCTTCTACTATGGAGAGAGGGCCAAATTATTTGTTTAAATGATGAAATTAACAGATATCATTATGCAAACAATACTTTTGACAAAACTGTTAATTATTTTGGAATTAATTAAGGGCTGGCTTAAGTAACTGTTTTCAAATAGATCCAAATAGATCCTTTGAGAATACTACTAGTTGTTCCTCCAAATGTTTACAATTATTACAGAATATATGTTTGTTTATACGTCAACAATACAATTTAAGTTACAAAACAATCACTGATTTCACCCTATAGTGAAAGTATTAACTAGGAATAATCAAAATAAATTAAAAAATCAATTACATACATAAAACTAAGCACAGAATTAGATCTGGTGTTATATTCTTTAAAACTGAGGACCAACCTTTCTCTTATATGAAAGTGCAGATTATACTCACATATGTTAATTATCATGTCCTCCTTGCCGTGTCCAGTGACAGTGACTCCATCAGTCGTTTAGTCCATATTGTGGTGGGCTCGGATGTGTGGAGCTTTCATTTATCCTCCAAGTTCATGTGTTAGTAGTAAGAGATGAAAAAAAATGAATTTTTAAGGAGGCAGATGGCAAAACAAGAGGTGAAGTAAAAATATCCCAGCTTGCTTCGTCACAACTTTATTACTGTCTCATGTAACTATTCTTCCCTTCATTCTCTTAAATAATGCCTCTCACTCCATTAATATTATGAGTGGAGAAATGAGTCTTCATTTACTGTGTGAGGTCAGTACGCATCAGATATAATAGCCACCAAGTTTCTCATATAGTCTTACACTGTAGTAATAATAATAATAATAATAATAATAATAATAATAATTATTATTATTATTGTTATTGTTATTGTTATTATTATTATTGTTATTGATGGCACTTTGCTACTTTCCTAATGAAGTGTCATTGAAGTCGGAAATTCAGTGTAACAAGAGTTTCCCATTAGCACTGACATTATTCAAAATTTGTGTGGAGGAAGCACTTAGACTTTAAGAGCAAATGTGGAGACATGGGAGTCCCTGTGGAGGATGCAATCTGGTACACACGTCTCTTCACTGATGACCATGTCATTGTAGCAGAAGACCAGGATGATTCTGAGTACATGCTTCGGAAGTTAAAAAATGAGTGTGAGAGATGGGGCCTCACAATTAGTCTGGAAAAACCGATTATCTGAAGGTTGGCGACAATACCATAGAGGCCTGTAGGTTAGAGCCAGTCAGATAAGGGGATAGACACTGAGGTTCTGAGCCATATTTTACACTGAGCTGACAAAAGCCATGGGATACCTCCTAATATTGTGTCGGACCTTCTTTTGCCCGGTGTAGTACATCAGTTCGACAAAGTATGAACTCAGCAAACTGTTGGAAGTTCCATGCAAAAATATTGAGCCATGCTGCCTCTATAACCATCCATAATTGTGAAAGTGTTGCCAGTGCATGGGTTTTTTGCACATACTGACTTCTCGATTATGTCCCATAAATGTTTGATGGGATTCATGTTGGGCAGTCTGGGTGGCCAAATAATTTGCTTGAATTGCGCAGAATGTTCCTCAAAACAATCACAACAGTTTTGTGCTGGTTACATGACAGATTCCCATCCACAGAAATCCATTGTTGTTTGGGAACATGAAGTCCATAAATGGATTCAAATAATCTCCAAGTAGCTGAACGTAAGTTCCCATCTCCGCAGTTCCGAGGGACTGGTGTTGGGTGGGAGAAGCCAAATGGCACATAACGGTGTAGCAGGTTCCTAGGTCCCTAGAATTACGCTGGAGGGCATGCTCTGCTACTCGGTATTGGACATCTCCTAAGCGGATAGTTCGTCTGTGCCCGCATGAACGGGGAACTTGCACTCCAACACATCCTTTCATCCCGCCATCCCCCTGGACTAAACCTACGTTAACCAACCTCACTCCCATTTACTCTTCAGTCTTCTCCTCTTTCCCTTTCCTTTTTTTTTTTTTTTTTTGCCATTCACACATCTTTTCATCCTAGATAGTTGCGTTTATCGTTATACTATATACCTCTTTACTTTTGTAAGCATCCTCTTTGGTTTGAAGATGGCACAGTACTCACAGTAGAAGATCTTTGGCTTCCCTCTGACACCCATGCCTCCATCTTTGCTACCCTCCCTGTTTACCTTTCCCCTGTTGCTTCATAACGTGGGTTGTCATTAACTGAATCCACTTTCCCTTCTTCCCCTTTTTTCCCCTCTCTCCTCCCTGACAAAAGAACAAAGTTCCGAAAGCTAGGATACGTAAATTTTCTGTTCTGTTTTGTGTATCTATTGGCTGTACTGAGCTGAGGTAAGTATTGGCCAGCCCCTCTATCACTTTGTTAGTTTTTCTATAGTTTAATGAACATATATGTCTTTCTGCTTGTTTTAGTTTTACTTTGTTAACCATTGTTGCCACAACTGTGTCATGGTCACTGACACCAGTTTCGACATGGACATCCTCAAAGAGGCCAGGTCTATTTGTTGCCATTAGATCCAATATATTTCAGTCATGAGTGGGATTCCTAACTATCTGTTCTAGGTAGTTTTCAGAAAAGGCATGTAGTAAAGTTTCGCAGGATGTCTATATCATGCCTACTATCATGTAATTTTCCCAATTAATTGTTGGATGATTAAAGTCTCCACTGATGATTACAGTATGATTGGGGAACATATGTACAAGTGACCTGTTTTCTCTGAAGTTTTTGGTTACATCAGGAGATGAGCCTGGTGGGCGATAGAAGGATCCAGTTATCACTTTATGACCACCCCTGATATTGAGTCTTGCTCAAACAGTCTCACATCCAGCTTCAATTTATATCTATGTGGATTTGAGTTTTTTGTCTACTGCGATAAATACACTCCTTCATTTCCCATTTGCTTATCCTTTCGATGTACACTTAAATTTTCCCCAAAAATCTCACTGCTAATAATTTCAGGTTTCAACCAGCTCTCTGAGCTTCACTGCTTTTCATTAGTGCTTCAAAATGTGGCGCTTTGTTGTGAATGGTTCGGCTGTTTACTATAAGGATTTTAACACACTCACCCGTGGGAGGCATTTCTTTCAATCTTACACTGATATTTCTGAGTTTCCTACAGCTATTGTTATCTGGATTGGATGGAGAGTCACCTAATATAACGGATAAGTTCATCATATGTTCCACATTAATTTCTATAGTTACTTCTCGTAGTGTTGCATGTCAGTTAGCACTGACAACACTACCCAAAAGCCGCTGCCCTCAGTCGTTAAGTGAAGGCCATCGCACTGCATTGCCTGTGGTGAGAGATAATACCTGAAATTTGGTATTCTCAGCACACCCTTGACACTGTGTCTATGAGTATTGGATTTCCTAACAATTTCTGAAACTGAATGTCCCATGCGTCTAACTCCAACTATCATTCTGCTTTCAGAGTGTGTTAATTACCATCATGTGGCCATAATCACATTGGAAACCTTTGACAAGAATCACCTGAGTATAAATAACTGCTCCGCCAATGCATTGCCCTTTTATGCTTTGTGTATGCGATATTATTGCCATCTGATGGTCTGTTCAGAAAATTCTAGAACTTTATCCACAAAATCTTTCTGTGCTTATCTTTCACTTATTGTGAATGATTTCCTTCAAAGTACTTTTTTCCACAATAGATACACTGCTCCCAATGCCATTTCCAGTTCCAGAAGCAGTTTTAGTATGCCCCTTGTCAGGTCGTATGAAATGCTGTCTGCAGATTTTCTTTTATCTCATTTGTTGTTGCAAATCTTCATGCTTTCAGTGGGATTTTCAATTTTGAAATAAAAAGAGCTGCAGGAGCCAGGTCTGGGGAGTACAGAGGATGAGGTAGCAAAGTGATTTCGTTTTTTGTGCAATAGTCGCGCACCAACAGAGATGGATGTGCGAGTACATTATCGTGATGCAAGAGCCATGAATTGTCCGCTACATTTCAAACTGTTTCCTTCTCACATTTTCTCATAGGTATTGCAACATGTTCTGATTGACAGTTTGTCACTGTGGCACAAATTTTGTTGACTCCTGACACTGAATGTCATCAGTAGATGTTGAAGGGCATCCTGAATGAGGGTCAGCTTTAACTTCCATCTGGCCATTTTTAAACAATGTGAACCATTTGTAACACAAAGTATGGCTTAAACACCCATCACCTTAGGCTTCCTGCATGATTTGGTGTGTGTCTGTAGAGTTTTGTTGAGTTTCATGCAAAATTTAATGCAGACGTTGCTCCTCTAACTCTGCCATTTCTAAATTTGCAAACTGCACAACACAACATTCTACTCAATGCAACACTGAACAATAACTAACAGACATACAACAATGACACTTCGGGCAGTTACACATTATATACAGGTGTGTGCAGAGATGCCAACCGCATTTGCACCAACACACCATCATCACAAAATTACGAATGTTCCAGAATTTTTTGAACATACCTCGTATGTACATATCGCTGTTCCACGTCTTTTGTCAACTCAGTGTAAGTCTTTTAAACCTCGAGTGGGCGCACTGATTTTGATTACAGGAGGGGGTGTGCTGCATATTTTATACACATGTAAAGCATAGCTGTCTCTGTATGTCACCAAGGTAAACATTTATGAGCAGAATCACAGTGTAATTTTAGTTTAATTAAACTATGATAAAAATGTACAGTGTAAGAGTTAAGTCATTTTTTAACTAAACAATAATAAAATAAACTTTCATTGTATCACTGTGTTGCTGCATGCAAGTGTTACTGTGTAGTAATGATCCCCTGGGAATACTAAAGAGAGCAGTTGCATCAGATCAGTGCCAAACACTTATTTAGTTACTAATTATCTCTTACACAACTGCCTCATTAAGGTGTTGTGCTGCTTGCTTGGAATCTGGGTCGTTTTCATGCATGGATTGTACATTTTTTTCTCATCTGCCTCACTGTTTATTTTTAATGCTGCCGCTTTCTTGGATGTATAATAAAATGGCTTAGCTCTATGTTAGTAGAGGTGGGATTGCAACTCTAAAACAACAGTGGAATTATGCAAAACAGTATTATTTGTTGTTGGCCCACTTCATACATAGGCGCACCAGCTCAAGGGTTAAATATCTGGGAGGGTAAGGGATTATGCTATCGTGACATGGAATAAGGGAAGATGACATAAATAATGAAATATGCAAGGCAGGATGGCTGTATGACAACTGAACTTTTTCCTATGGCATAACAAAATAAAAAAAGTACCAAACGGTGATATAATGCTCAGTTTTTGAAAACATTGCTGTGTACAGAGCAGAAATGTGGAAACAAGCTGCTTGCACTATAGATGGACTTGCGGAGACAAAGTTGTGGCATCTCCCAGCTGTACCATGTTTCAAATACCAACATAGGAGAGGCTATGGGCGTTGATAAATCAGTAATAGAGACTGTAGAGATGAAAATCTGAAATTACATGGATATGTAAAAGTATAGAAAGAAGAAAATGTGAACAGTTTGTGAGAGTGAAATACAGGAAGTGAGGGGCAGTACTGGCTTTAAAATACTTGCAAGAGGATTATTATTATTATTATTATTAACTGCCTTTCTTCTCGCTCCATATTTTCATACTGTCTTTTCCTTTATCCTCTTCTTGGCTCATTGTCAATTTTTTTCCTCATTCTTGCCTTGTTATCAGACAATTCTACCATCCCCATCCTTTGTTTTCCACTGTTATTTATCACATGCCCTGCTTTATATTGTATTTATTGGCTCTCTTTTCCTCATGCTGATTTTGACTCATTTCATGCAATGACAACATGTTTTCTTTTGATACACCCATCTCTAGTGACTTTTTCGTCCACTAGACATTAAACCTTAATCTTCCTTACTTCTTCTATACATATGTGGCTGTAATGATTCAGTCCTTGTAATACTGTCATTTTACTATGCTTTGCAAATAAGCTGCTTGAGATTCGTGTTGTTGTTGTTGTGGTCTCTCCATGCTATTCTATCCTGTGCGAGCTTCATCATCTCCCAATAGCCTACATCCTTCTGAATCTGTTTAGTGTATTCATCTCTTGGTCTCCCTCTACGATTTTTACCCCCCACGCTGACCTCTAATACTAAATTGGTGATCCCTTGATGCCTCAGAACATGTCCTACCAACCAATCCCTTCTTCTTGTCAAGTTGTGCCACAAAATTCTCTTCTCCCCAATCCTGTTCAATACTTCCTCATTAGTTATGTGATCTACCCATCTAATCTTCAGCTTTCTTCTGTAGCACCACATTTCAAAAGCTTCTATTCTCTTCTTGTCCAAACTATTTATCGTCCATGTTTCACTTCCATACATGGCTACACTCCATACAAATACTTTCAGAAATGACATTTAAATCTATACTCGATGTTAACAAATTTGTCTTCTTCAGAAACGCTTTCCTTGCCATTGCCAGTATACATTTTATATCCTCTCTACTACCATCATCAGTTACTTTGCTCCCCAAATAGCAAAACTCCTTTACTACTTTAAGTGTCTCATATCCTAATCTAATTCCCTCAGCATCGCCCAACTTAATTCGACTACATTCCATTATCCTCGTTTTGCTTTTGTTGATGTTCATCTTATATCCTCCCTTCAAGACACAGTCCATTCCGTTCAACAGCCCTTCCAAGTCCTTTGCTGTCTCTGACAATGTCACCAGCGAACCTCAAGGTTTTTATTTCTTCTCCATGGATTTTAATACCTACTACAAATTTTCCTTTTGTTTCCTTTACTGCTTGCTTGAGATTCATATAGTTCATAATTTTACCTGAACTTTTTCCACTTCTTCACCCCTAATTTGCATCTTTTGACCTAAAGTAACGAACAGCGTATTACTGACTCTCTTGTTTGTATCTCTTATACCCACAGATCTCTTTCTTTCAAACTTTTTGACAAGTTTCAGTGAAAGACAATTCATATTTGTAATGTCAGACTATACCTTAATGCTCCTGCTACTTTGTTGAATACATTTAGAAATTACTGAGGGGGAGTATTGATGGGAAAGTGAAGTGTAGGATCGTGTAGTACTCTGATATTTAAGATACTTTACTGAAATGGTTTGTAGCTTTTGTCCTTTAACCTGAGATATTCGTGGGTAATTTTTCATCAGCCTAATAGCAGTTTACTGTTCAAAAATCTTTGTTTTCTTTAGTTCATTTAATAAGGGCATCACATACATATTGCACAAAAACCATTTTAAATAGCTAACACAATATCTTAAGTATTGTATGTAATTCATTGTAAATAATGCTAACAGAAGTGTCATTTTTTTGTAGGACTGTGAACCAATTTGGCGTCCCAGAGATAACGCTGTTAAAAAGTTTTGTGAAGAGCATGGAATAATTTGTGTTGAAAAAGTCTCTCACACACTTTGGGATCCTAATGTTGTTATTAAAACGAATGGAGGTACGCCCCCATTAACGTACCAGATGTTCTTGGTAAGTATAAGATATAATTCATTTTAAATTATGTGAATATAAGCGAATAATTTTTTCAGTGGCACTGTAAATATTGATCATTATTTAATTTACGCTCTTGGATTACCCCAAGACCTCTTCATGAAACATGAATTTGAAATGTTGTTTCCACCAGGGAAAAGTTCAGATGTTCATATGAGTTTGGATTCTGTCCATCTGTACTAAACGTTGCATAGAAATTCTATAATAGCCTTTAGCACAGTTGTTTTGCAGTGCAACTGAGCATAACATTGAGACAATTGAGATGGTTCAGTGGTTACAGCATTGTACTATAACACGGGAGGAGAGGGCTTCATGTGCCTCTCCTGCTGTCTAAAATTATGGAGTTTCCCAAAACCACCAAAGTTAAATGCCATGATGGTTGCTTTGAAAAGAGCACAACTGATTTACTCCCACATCCTTGTTTGATCCCAGCTTCTATTCTGTGTCTAATGGCATAGTTGTTAGAGAGATACTGAACCGTAATCGTAATTCCCAACAACAATTGTGTTCCATTTGTTCCTGCTAATGAGCTGAAGGCAGCAATTACAATTTCACATGTAGTCTCTTCTGTCACTCTCAGAGTTATGTTAAGTAATGCTTCATAACTTACGAGCAGAGAAAATGGACATCATTCCATTAGAACTACTGATAGCCGTGGGAGAGCCAGCCCTAACAAAACTCTTCCATCTGGTGAGCAAGATGCATGAGACAGGCAAAATACCCTGAGACTTCAAGAAGAATATAATAATTCCAATCCTAAAGAAAGCAAGTGTTGATACATGTCAAAATTACTGAGCTATCAGTTTAATAAGTCACGGCTGCAAAATACTAACACAAATTTTTTACAGATTAAATGAAAAACCGGTAGAAACCAACCTCGGGAAGATCAGTTTGGATTCTGTAGAAATGTTGGAACACGTGAGGCAATACTGACCATGTGACTCGTCTTAGACGATAGGTTAAGGAAAGGCAAACCTATGTTTCTAGCATTTGTAGGCTTAGAGAAAGCTTTTGACAATGTTGACTGTAACACTCTCATTCAAATTCTGAAGGTGGCAGGGGGTAAAAAAACAGGGTGCGAAAGGTTATTTACAATTTGTGCAGAAACTAGACGGCAGTTATAAGAGTCGAGGGGCATGAAAGGGAAGTAGTGGTTGGGAAGGAAGTGAGACAGAGTTGTAGTCTATCCCCGATGTTATTCAATCTGTGTATTGAGCAAGCAGTAAAGGAAACAAAAGAAAAATTCGAAGTAGGAATTAAAATCCATGGAGAAGAAATAAAAACTTTGAGGTTTGCTGACGACATTGTAATTCTGTCAGAGACAGCAAAGGACCTGGAAGAGCAGATGAACCGAATGGACAGTGTCTTTAAAGAAGGATATAAAGTGACCATCAACAAAAGCAAAACATGGTCAATGGAATGTAGTCGAATTAAATACGACGATGCTGAGGGAATTAGCTTAGGAAATGACCACTTAAAGTAGTAGATGAGTTTTGCTATTTGGGGAGAAAAATAACTGATGGTGGTTGAAGTAGAGAGGGCATAAAATGTAGACTGGCAATGGCAAAGAAAGTGTTTCTGAAGAAGGGAAATTTGTTAACTTCAAGTATAGATTTAAGTGTCAGGAAGTCGTTTCTGAAAGTATTTGTATGGAGTGTAACCATGTATGGAAGTGAAACATGGAAAATAAATAGCTTGGACAAGAAGAGAATAGAAGCTTCTGAAATGTGGTGCCAAAGAAAAATGCTGAAGATTAGATGAATAGATTATGTAGCTAATGAGGAGGTACTGAATAGAATTGGAGAGAAGAGGAATTGGTGGCACAACTTGACTAGAAGAAGGGATTGGTTGGTAGGACACGTTCTGAGTCATCAAGGGATCATCAGTTTAGTATTGGAGGGTAAAAATCATAGAGGGAGACCAAACCATGAATACACCAAACAGATTCAGAAGGATGTAGGTTGCAGTATATACTCCGAGATGAAGACGCTTGCACAGAATAGAGTAGTATGGATAGCTGCATCAAACTAGTCTCTGGACTGAAGACCATGACAACAACATGTATTTCTCCACTGGGCACTACATTTTTTCGGAATTCTGCTGACTGTTTTTTAGTGTATTGATATATAGAAAGTATCACATTAAAAGTCATTCAAAGTGCCAAAGAGCTTGGAATTATGCTGGCTAAGTTATTTTATGAAAAATTGGTATTAGAAAAGATGGTTTGAGACTAAGAAGAACCATTGAGCAGCTGATAAGTACAAAAGTAAACAAGAACCAATGACAGACACCCCACTCATCAGTAGATGAATTATGGGTGGCACATGGAAAATCATACTATCTTGTCCTTTTTCGTTCATCATCTTAGTATTAGCACCTGCAGAGGAGGAGATTGACGAACATTTACAGTTTTTTCTTCGTTTTTAAACATACAAGTATCCTACAAAGCAACTCTTGGAAAAATCATTGATAACTATGTGTGCCTATCAATCAAAGTGAAGTGACTGAGCTTTGTTTTCTGCAGAGGATATTTGATTACTGTGTGAATTGGACCAATCATGTAGCAATTGGACAACAGCTGTTCATTCCTTAGATTGTAGCACATTAGCTGAACAAACTGTAACCTAAAACTCATTTAATACTTTGTGATAAGGCAGTCATAATTTGTGAGTTTATTTGAAATACTTAGTTATAAGGCTTTTGTGACCAAAAAATACAGCTACATCTAGTTGCTTTATCACCATCAAGTAATTGTGTTAAATTAATTTTTAGTCTAATTATCTTGACCATTGTGTGGCCCAGAAAACAAAAACAAATAGTTGTATAGTAAATTGAGTTAAGATTATTTTGCAAATGAAATAACATCTTGTAGATCATCAACTTTTGATATTTTGTCTCATCAGTAATTGTACGTTCAATAGGGTTGTTAGTTGGTTATTGATTAGATAATGTATGACCAGATTCCCGATATGATGCAGTTCTCTTTTACAGTGTAATGTTGTTCTTGGTATGGTCTTCAGTCCAAAGACTGGTTTGACACAGCTCTCTATGCTACTCTATCCTATGTGAGCCTCTTCATCTCCTAGTAACTACTGCAACCTACATCCCTCTGAATCTGCTTAATGTATTCATCTCTTGGTCTCCCTCTATGATTTTTAATCCTCATGCTTCCTTCCAGCCCTCCAGTACTAAATTAGTGATCCCTTGAGTGCCTCAGAATGTGTCCTACCAACCAATCCCTTATTTTTTTTAGTCAAGTTGTACTATAAATTTCTCTTCTGCCCAATTCTGTTGAGCATATCCTGATTAGTTACATGTTGTTGTTGTTGTTGTTGTTGTTGTGGTTGTGGTTCTGTCCTCAGACTGGTTTGATGCAGCTCTCCATGCTAATCTATCCTGTGCAAGCTTCTTCATCTCCCAGTACCTACTACAGCCTACATCCTTCTGAATCTGCTTGGTGTATTCATCTCTTGGTCTCCCTCTACGATTTTTACCCTCCACGCTGACCTCCAATACTAAATTGGTGATCCCTTGATGCCTCAGAACATGTCCTACCAACCGGTTCCTTCTTCTTGTCAAGTTATGCCACAAACTCCTGTTCTCCCTAATTCTATCCAATACCTCCTCATTAGTTATGTGATCTACCCATCTAATCCTCAGCATTCTTCTGTAGCACCACATTTCGAAACCTTCTATTCTCTTCTTGTCCAAGCTATTTATTTTCCATGTTTCACTTCCATCCATGGCTACACTCCATACAAACACTTTCAGAAATGACTTTCTGACACTTACCTCTATACTCAATGTTAACAAATTTCTCTTCTTCAGAAACGCTTTCCTTGCCATTGCCAGTCTACATTTTATATTCTCTCTACTCCGACCATCATCAGTTATTTAGCTCCCCAAATAGCAAAAATCCTTTACTACTTTAAGTGTCTCATTTCCTAATCTAATTCCCTCAGCATCACCCGACTTAATTCAACTACATTCCATTATCTTCGTTTTGCCTTTGTTGATGTTCATCTTTTTTATATCCTCCTTTCACTCCTTTCAAGATACTGTCCATTCTATTCAACTGCTCTTCCAAGTCCTTTGCCGTCTCTGACAGAACCACAATGTCATTGGCGAACCTCAAAGTTTTTATTTCTTCTCCATGGATTTTAATACCTACTCCGAATTTTTCTTTTGTTTCCTTTACTGCCTGCACAATATACAGATTGAATAACATCGGGGAGAGGCTACAACCCTGTCTCACGCCTTCCCAACCACTGCTTCCCTTTCATGCCCCTCGACTCTTATAACTGCCAGCTGGTTTCTGTACAAATTGTAAAAGCCTTTCGCTCCCTGTATTTTACCCCTGACACCTTCAGAATTTGAAAGAGAGTATTCCAGTCAACATCGTCAAAAGCTTTCCCCAAGTCTACAAATGCTAGAAACGTAGGTTTGCCTTTCCTTAATCTTTCTTCTAAGATAAGTCGTAAGGTCAGTATTGCCTCACGTGATCCAATATTTCTACAGAATCCAAACTGATCTTCCCCGAGGTCGGCTTCTACCAGTTTTTCCATTCATCTGTAAAGAATCCGCATTAGTATTTTGCAGCCGTGACTTATTAAACTGATAGTTCGGTAATTTCCACATCTGTCAACACCTGTTTTCTTTGGAATTGGAATTATTGTATTCTTCTTGAAGTCTGAGGGTATTTCACCTGTCTTATACATCCTGCTCACTAGAAGATAGAGTTTTGTCAGGACTGGCTCTCCCAAGGCTGTCAGTAGTTCTAATGGAATGTTTCGACTCAGGTCTTTCAGTGCTCTGTCAAACTCTTCACACAGTATCGTGTCTCCCATTTCATCTTCATCTACATCCTCTTCTTTTCCATAATATTGTCCTCAAGTACATCACCCTTGTATAGACCCTCTATATACTCCTTCCACCTTTTTGCTTTCCCTTCTTTGCTTAGAACTGGGTTTCCATCTGAGCTCTTAATATTCATACAAGTAGTTCTCTTTTCTCCAAAGGTCTCTTTTAATTTTCCTGTAGGCTGTATCTATCTTAGCCCCAGTGAGATAAGCCTCTACATCCGTACATCCTTAGCCATTTTGCGCTTCCTGCCGATCTCATTTTTGAGACTTTGTATTCCTTTTTGCCTGCTTCATTTACTGCATTTTTATATTTTCTCCTTTCATCAATTAAATTCAATATTTCTTCTGTTACCAAGGATTTCTACTAGCCCTCGTCTCTTTACCTACTTGATCCTCTGCTGCCTTCACTACTTCATCCCTCAAAGCTCCCCATTCTTCTTCTACTGTATTTCTTTCCCCCACTCCTGCCATTTGTTTCCTTATGCTCTCCCTGAAACTCTGTACAACCTCTGGTTTTAGTCAGTTTATCCAGGTCCCATCTCCTTAAATTCCCACCTTTTTGCAATTTCTTCAGTTTTAATCTACAGTTCATAACCAATAGATTGTGGTCAGAGTCTACATCTGCCCCTGGAAATGTCTTACAGTTTAAAACCTGGTTTCTAAATCTCTGTCTTACCATTATATAATCTATCAGAAATCTTTCAGTATCTCCAGGCTTCTTCCATGTATACAACAGTTACATAATTGTCAGCATTCATCTGTAGCACCACATTTCAAAAGCTTCTATTCTCTTCTTGTCTAAACTGTTTATTGTCCATGTTTCACTTCCATCTTCCATACAAGGCTACACTCCTTACAAATACTTTCAGAAAGGACTTCCTGACACGTAAAGCTGTACTCGATGTTAACAAATTTCTCTTCTTCAGGAATGCTTTCCTTGGCATTGCCAGTCTACATTTTACATCCTCCCTACTTCGACCATCATCAGTTATTTGTAATGTCACAGACAAATATTCGTCAAATGAACAATATGATACACATTTTAGACACACCATAATAGACTTCTATATTTCATTTTTTGTAGCTAATATTTCAATTTGTATGGCTTAAACTGAATCTTTTTCCTTTATTTACATTCATTATTCTATAGTTGAAATAACTGACCAGGTGAATCAAAAATAGGGAGATGTAAGACATTGAGTGTGTGTGAAGAATAATAACCACTACCAGTCACAATAGAAGGTGATTTTATTTAACAGAAACCAGTTTCGCGTTTGTGCCCATCTTCAGGTGGTGTACATTCATGTCAATGTTTCCACACTCAGTGTTGGAGTTCACTGTTTAAAGCCATCATCACATTATTTGCTTTTTATTCAAACAGTGAATTCCATCATTGAGTGTAGAACCAGGTAAATGACTGTAAACTACCTGAAGGTGGGTGCAAGCCTGAAACTGGTCATGTTAAATAAAATCACCTTCTATTGTGACTGGTAACGATTATTATTGTACAACCTGTAAGACATGGAAGTGTTAACATTACATAATTCATGGAATTGTAATAAAAAGATGGTGATTTTGAAAATGTTAAGATTGCTGGAAGAATGTTACTATTAATTGTTATTCTAACTCTTGTGGGCAAGTGTTAAAACCTAAAGTGAACAGGAAAAAAATATTGAAATGTGTTGTATGTGAGAACTTAAATTATTTCAACAAAATTGGATGAAAAAACTTATCACTTTAATCATATTTTTAAAATATTAAGAAAATTTTAATGTGAATCTTGAAGAAAAATAATTTGAATTATAAAATTGTAATTATATCTTAAGTCATAGCAAAGAAGTGAACAATTTGTGTATCCTTAAAAGGCTATAAAGACAATCACAGCTGTTACTGCGATAAGGCATTGAATCATTCAGTATGAGTGCTGTTGAGTTCAGTTTGGTTTTTGTGAATAAATGAAGGTCTCTAAAAACGAAAATAAGTTGTTTGATAAGAAAAATCCTCGCAGCCATATAAGGCTATCAAAAAATCCAATGAATCACCTCATAATAATTTAATTGGATAGATAAAAAATTCTATTCATCAAGTGGTGGCAAACCACACACATAAAATCACCTCAGGACCTCTGCGGTGAACATAAGTAACATATAAATATGACCAACAATTTTGACATCTCTGATTCCACCAGATAAGTAACGAAGTATTCATGTAACATTTACCTGCTCTAAACACAATATATCATTGTGGAAGAAGAAGCATGATATTATGATGTAGATAATGTAAATAATTAATATTTTTGGACTGAAAATTTGGTGCTTAAATTCTCATCTATATTGTGAGAAGTAGCATTACGACATACTGTTTGGTATAAATAACAAGGAATCAGTCTTCCACAGAATAAATGTAACTGATAATAAATTTCACTCATATTTCTGAAATTTACTGCTTTATGCAAGAAGGCAATTATGTACAAGAGGCAGAAAAACCATTTTCCTCATGTATCACCATAAAGGTAATAGATCATGAGCAATAGCATTTTTTGCAAGCATTTCACTGTACTCTACGCTTCAGCTTGCCACTACAGACCTTTGTGAAACTGAATCCGGTTTCATTGAATCAAATTGTAATATGTCTAAGCTGATAATTAAGTGTAAATAAAATAGAAAGAAACTTCCACATGGGAAAAATATATTAAAAACAAAGATTCCAAGACTTACCAAGCGGGAAAACGCCGGCAGACAGGCACAAGAACAAAACACACACACAGAATTACTAGCTAGTAAGAACAAAACACACACACAGAATTACTAGCTAGTAATTCTGTGCGTGTGTTTTGTTCTTGTGCCTGTCTGCCGGCGTTTTCCCGCTTGGTAAGTCTTGGAATCTTTGTTTTTAATATACTGATAATTAAGTGTTTTGATTTCATGTTTACAGCATACAGTTGGTGTTATTGGCCCACCTCCACGACCTGTGGACAATATAGACTGGACAGGTGTTACATTTGGAAAGCTCTCTGATTACCTTTCTACAGAATTGAAGGTATGTTTCATTTAGTTTGCCCTGAAACATGTATTAAGAAATGACATACTAATACATGTAGTTAGCATAAATATTCAGCTATTTTCCTCTGGTTGTTTGATGCCTTTTGCATCTGTAAGTGAATGCTTTACAAAGATACACTTAGTTTGTTTGAGATGCACTACTGTTTTGCAGTATTAGGCTGTGCAGCAGATTCGGAATTATCAGTTAATTATACAGGCTTTTTCTGTTTAATGGGTAACATGCTGTTTGATGAGAGGTTTTAAATTTGTGTCCCAGTTGGTGCTAATAGAGACTGTCAAAGCAGGTGTACTGCTAACAGCTGGTGAATACATTCTCCATTGTTGTCACTACAGATGAGAAGCTACATATTTCTTTTGTCTTTTGCGAGATATTTCCCTGTTGTCGAGATTCATTTTTAGACTGCAGGGGAGTGCAAACCATTTTTTGGTAGTGATGATGGTGTCTTTGCTGTAATCTTTCCTTTCTCAAGATCCTCAGCAACATTATCTTAATGAGAAAGTTGTAAACTAAACACCATTATTGTTACTACACTGTTGCATTAATTTTAAATGAGTGCCAAATTCCACATGTGACCTGCTAATAGTTGTTGCTATGATCTGCTCAAATCCTATGTCATTCAGTTTATTAACTATTTACTTATCTATTGTATGCCTTTTAGATTTACTGTGGCATTTTTCAGCTATAGGGATGACAGAAATGGGGGAAAGAAATACAGTGGAAGAAGAATGGGTAGCTCTGAGGGATGAAGTAGTGAAGGCAGCAGATGATCAAGTAGGTAAAAAGATGAGGGCTCGTAGAAATCATTGGGTAACAGAAGAAATATTGAATTTAATTGATGAAAGGAGAAAATATAAAAATGCAGTAAATGAAGCAGGCAAAAAGGAATACAAACGTCTCAAAAATGAGATCGGCAGGAAGTGCAAAATGGCTAAGCAGGGGTGGATAGAGGACAAATGTAAGGATGTAGAGGCTTATCTCACTAGGGGTAAGATAGATACTGTCTACAGGAAAATTAAAGAGACCTTTGGAGAAGAGAACCACTTGTATGAATATTAAGAGCTCAGATGGAAACCCAGTTCTAAGCAAAGAAGGGAAAGCAAAAAGGTGGAAGGAGTATATAGAGGGTCTATACAAGGGTGATGTACTTGAGGACAATACTATGGAAAAGAAGAGGATGTAGATGAAGATGAAATGGGAGACACGATACTGTGTGAAGAGTTTGACAGAGCACTGAAAGACTTGAGTTGAAATATTCCATTAGAACTACTGACAGCCTTGGGAGAGCCAGTCCTGACAAAACACTATCTTCTAGTGAGCAGGATGTACAAGATAGGTGAAATACCGTCAGACTTCAAGAAGAATATAATAATTCCAATTCCAAAGAAAACAGGTGTTGACAGATGTGGAAATTACCGAACTATCAGTTTAATAAGTCACGGCTGCAAAATACTAATGCGAATTCTTTATAGACTAATGGAAAAACTGGTAGAAGCCGACCTCGGGGAAGATCAGTTTGGATTCTGTAGAAATATTGGAACACGTGAGGCAATACTGACCTTACGACTTATCTTAGAAGAAAGATTAAGGAAAGGCAAACCTACGTTTCTATCATTTGTAGACTTGGGGAAAGCTTTTGACGATGTTGCCTGGAATACTCTCCTTCAAATTCTGAAGGTGTCAGGGGTAAAATACAGGGAGCGAAAGGCTATTTACAATTTGTACAGAAACCAGATGGCAGTTATAAGAGTCGAGGGGCATGAAGGGGAAGCAGTGGTTGGGAAGGCGTGAGACAGGGTTGTATCCTCTCCCCGATGCTATTCAATCTGTATATTGCAAGCAGTAAATGAAACAAAAGAAAAATTCGGAGTAGGTATTAAAATCGATGGAGAAGAAATAAAAACTTTGAGGTTCGCCAATGACATTGTGGTTCTGTCAGAGACGGCAAAGGACTTGGAAGAGCAGTTGAATAGAATGGACAGTATCTTGAAAGGAGTGAAAGGAGGATATAAAAAAGATGAACATCAACAAAGGCAAAACGAAGATAATGGAATGTAGTTGAATTAAGTCGGGTGATGCTGAGGGAATTAGATTAGGATATGAGACACTTAAAGTAGTACAGGAATTTTGCTATTTGGGGAGCAAAATAACTGATGATGGTCGAAGTAGAGAGGATATAAAATGTAGACTGGCAATGGCAAGGAAAGCGTTTCTGAAGAAGAGAAATTTGTTCACATCGAGTATAGATTTAAGTGTCAGGAAGTAGTTTCTGAAAGTGTTTGTATGGAGTGTAGCCATGGATGGAAGTGAAACATGGAAAATAAATATCTTGGACAAGAAGAGAATAGCAGGTTTCGAAATGTGGTGCTACAGAAGAATGCTGAAGATTAGATGGGTAGATCACATAACTAATGAGGAGGTATTGAATAGAATTAGGGAGAAGAGGAGTTTGTGGTATAACTTGACAAGAAGAAGGAACCAGTTGGTAGGACATGTTCTGAGGCGTCAAGGGATCACCAATTTAGTATTGGAGGTCAGCGTGGAGGGTAAAAATCGTAAGGGGAGAGCAAAAGATGAATACACTCAGCAGATTCAGAAGGATGTAGGTTGCAGTAAGTACTGGGAGATGAAAAAGCTTGCACAGGATAGCAGAGATGTATCATGTTGTGTCTGAAACAGAGGAAACAGAAAACCAACAGCAGAAATATTCTTGGCAAAGACAAGAACGGCACCGATGGTACATCAGTTAACAGAATCAAAAGAACCCAAAAACGAATGAGGGCCTAACATATTCATTGACATTATAGAAACATTTCTTAACAAGAAATGATTTTAACTCCTGTCCAAAAGCAATTATTTTCTCCAACCTTTTTACGTATGTTAGCAGCACATTATAAAGAATGCCACCAAAGTGGCTCATGTGTCTTTAAGTGTAGGTTGTTCTAACTTGTTGTATAAGGAGTGACGCACATGTGCGAGTATTGTGATTGCGGTAACCAGAGTCGGTTAGCAGGTCACCAAGTCTACCCCTTGTTATCAACATAAATTTCTGTAAGTAAAATGAGGGTGCAATAAGCAAACAATTTTTTTTAAAAAATATAGGGGCTTGCAGTGCGCTCTTGCCGAGCTATGTGACAACATTGGGATACCTCTTTTCTGTTATGTACAAATTTATTTAAGTGGAATATTAATTTTACCTCAGAAAGCTATTTCATAATCTACGAGGGACTGGAAGTAACCAAAATATCTCATTCTAGCACCATCTGAGGAGCAAACTTTAGAAATAATTCTCAGAGCAAAACTTGCGGAACTGAGTTTCTGGGAGAGGTTAGTTACATAGTCTTTCCAGTTTAAGTCTTCGACGAGATTCATTCCTAACAGTTCTACACATCATACCCTTTCTAACTCATTTCTGCGCCGTACCAGATGGAGGTATTTGTTTTGACCCATATTCCTGAATTGCATATAGTTTGTTTTCTTCACATTTAGGTAGTTTCAGTTAAAGCAAAATATATTTAAAATGCTGGTGATTGCAATATGTTCGAGCAAGGTGGTATAATGATGAGACATAGGACTCACATTTAGGAGCATGGTGCTTAAAACTGCTGTCCAGCCATCCAGATTTTCTCTGGATCCAACACCTCCTTTCACAATGACCCACACCTTTTCAGATTCAACCAATCCCTGGTCCTCACAAACTTGGTACTGCAAAAACACATCTCCGTGGCACAGGTATCCCAAAACCACCACTGCTCCCTGTGCACAATACTAATACTCTGCAATCCCCACTTCATATATCATATCTTTGAAACTGAATCCCTTTCTCTCACTGCTACCTCAGGGCACCACTATCCAATTTCTATCATACTCGCAGAGTTCCTCCTCGTCCACCCCTCATATCAGCTAAACCCTGCTTAGCTGACCTTTTCAACTTGCCACATCCCCCCAAAACTCCCTACCAGCTCTCCACCAAATCCAGCACCAAACCGTTCCTTGTAATGCTTTGTTAACCTTTCCACCAAAACTCTCAACTCCACAGAAGTTTCAGTCCTATCCAAAGGCCTACCTTCAGCCCTACACCCAATTTTAACCATGTTGAACTTGTCAAAGACCTACTCTCCTTCTACCAATTCATGCAATGGAAGCACTTCTTTGCCACCAATTCTCCAACCAAAACCACCCTAATTCCAACAGTGAACCTTGTCTCTTCCAGTTCATACTACCATCCAACCATGAACCTCTTACTTAACCACCTTCCAGGAATTTCTTATCTACAACTTAGCCTCACCATCCTTCCCCAGAACACCAACATTTCAGTAGAAGAAAGAATAGCCATACACAGCCACAAAATAAATCCTGACCTAATCATCATGCCTGCAGATTTCACACTCTTGTTAGGAAGTGTAGGAATTGCAGTGATTACCTGGAAGAAGGCATCTGCCAATTATCTGGCGCCTCTGCCTGTAAGTATTGCCAGAGTGATCCCATCCTAGAAGTTCAATACAACCTGCAATCCCTGCTTACAGCTTTAGACCCTCCCACAAAATCTCCCATGAATCCATTTCCCTCCTCACTCCTATGACAGCCTGCACATCCACCTTATACATGCTTCCCAAAATCCAACAATCCTGGTTATTGTGCCCCCACTGAAAGAATTACCCGTACTCTAGCCTCCCACGTCAAAGACACCAACCTCTTCCTTCACCAGATCTCCACCATCCCCACGCTTTTACATCCTGGATCCCTACTCGTCACTGTTGGTGCCAGCTCCCTATACACCAACATCCCTGACGGTCAGAGTGTTACCACTATTGAACACTACCTTCCCCAATGTCCTTCAGACTCTAAACCCACTACCTCATTCCTCAGACACCTTACTAACTTGATTCTAACCCACAGCTACTTCTCCTTTCAAAGGGAAGATATATAAACAAATCTGTGGCTCAACCATGTGCACCCACAGGACTCCCTCCTAGGCCAACCTTTTTATGGGCCATCTAGAGGGGCCCTCCATAGCCTCCCAAAATACCAAACTCCTAGTCTTTTTTCAGGTTCATTGATGATACCTTCATGATCTGGAATCAAGGCAAAGACACCCTACCTTTGTTCCTCCACAACCTCAACACCTTCTCTCCCATCTGCTTTACGTGGTCCTCCTCAACACAGTGTGCCACCTTTCTAGATGTTGACCTCCTCCTCTCTGATGGCTCCATCCACGTCTCTGTCCACATTAAACCCACCAACCACCAACAGTACCCACATTTTGACAGTTGCCATCCCTTTCACACCAAAAAATCCCTCCCATACAGCCTGGCCATCTGGGGACGGTGTATCCACAGTGACAAAAACTCCCTTCCTCAGTATGCTGAGGTTCTCACCAAGGCCTTCACAGACAGGTACTATCCCCCAGATTTAGTCCACATACAGATCTCCCATGCCATTTCCTCTCACACCTCCAATCCTCCCACCACCCCCAAGAACCAGCCACAAAGGAGTGTCCCCTTCATCACCCAGTACCACCCTGGACTGGAACAACTGAATCTCATCCTTCCCCAGGGCTGTTATTACCTATCATCACGCCCTGAAATGAGGGACATTGTACCTGGGATACTTTGCACCCCTCCTAAGTTCCATTGCCCACCCGACCTCCACAACATCCAATCCATCCCTATGCCACTCCCAATCCCAACCCACAAGGATCATATCCCTGCAGAAAATCCAGGTGCAAAACCTGCCCAATCCACCACCCAGTACTTCCCATTCCAACCCTGTCACACATTTATCCTACCCCATTAGGGCCACCTGCAAAAGAAGCCATGCCATATACCAGCACTGCTGCAATAATTGCACAGCTTTTTTTGTTGGTATGACTACCAACCAGTTGTCCACCAGGATGATGGCCTCCGCCAAACTGTTGCCAAGTGTAAAGTAGACCACCGTTTCGCACAGCCTGCCGCTGAAGAAAACACACTTGATTTCAGTGGCTCCTTCACTACCTGAGCCATCTAGATGCTTCCCTCCACCATCAGCTTTCCTGAACTGCGCAGATGAGAGGTATCTGTATCATACATTCTCTGCTCCCATAATTATTCCGGCCTCAAACTATGGTAACATACTGTCCCCACACCCTCCACCCAACAGTTTCCACCTCCTCTGTCCTATCATCTACTCCCCATTCTTATCTCTCACCCCATTTATTTGCTGCCCTCTGCCAACACATCTGCTCGTCTTTCCCATCTCCTCTCCTTCTTTGCTTCTTTTTTCTGCACCTCCCTGCCCCACAACCTTCTGGTGCTGCACCTGTTGGCATTCTAGTCCCTGCACACTCCACCTGATAGTGTTCCTCTCTCTCACCACCCATACACTGCTATCCCTTCCCCTTCCCTGCCTCGCCTGGATTGCTGGTTGCATACCAAGTGATAATTGCATTTCAGTCCGAGATGCTGGAGTTGGGCAGCCATGTTTGCATGAGGTGTGCTTCTGTGTGTGTGATTGGTGTGTGTGTCT
Source organism: Schistocerca gregaria (assembly GCF_023897955.1). Classification (NCBI taxonomy): domain Eukaryota; kingdom Metazoa; phylum Arthropoda; class Insecta; order Orthoptera; family Acrididae; genus Schistocerca; species Schistocerca gregaria. The sequence continues at coordinate 824,909,556 of NC_064921.1, read as the reverse complement.
CTTTTACTGATGAAGGCTCGGCTGAAAACTTTATGTTAAGTGTCTTTTAATTGCGTCTGTCTGCAACTTGACATGTCTTCATTATGGAAAGTAGCAACCTGGCTTTTCCTACATTGTTAACAGTGGCATTGTTATTTATTAGTGTGTGTGTTATACATTTTGTGCTATCTAATTGAGAGCATAATAAGCATAGTTTTTGATTTCTTTTTAAAAAGGTTGTTATGGATGAAAAACTGGTCAGTACTGATCTTCAGGAGGTGCAAACAGAAAAATTGAATGCAGAAAACTTCACTCTTGTCTTTTAAAATACATTCTTCCTCAAGATGGAAAGTGTTATTGAATGGGGAAGGTTGGAAGGAGGGGAGTGGGAGTGGGAGGGGGGGGGGGGGGGGCAGGAAGCTTAGCCTGTAGGTTGAAAATGAACAACCTATTGCAAGGAGTAAGGGACTCTAACTTCTCTCCCTCTCTCTCTCTCTCTCTCTCTCTCTCTCTCTCAGTTGAATCAAGATTCCAGGTTTCTCTTTTGAATATGATGTGCAGGTGTCCTCATTACCATTATGAACATACTGAACAAAAGAGAAAACAAGAAAATGGAAGTGAGTAGCATGAATTTATTGAAAAGTGTGCTGGGGTGCAGTGTTTTTGGTGGCGTTGCTGGTGTTTCTGAAGCAAATCTGAATGAAAGAAATGTTGATTGCAGGTTGTCGACAGTGTTCTAACACCTGAGAAATTTGGTGTGTTTCCTGAAATGGGCAGTGGGGAACAAATGATCCGTTGGATTGGTGGAGAAACACGAGCTCTGGAACACTTGAAAGAACGCCTGTCTCTAGAGGAAGCAGCATTCCGAGATGGTTACTATCTTCCGAATCAGTCAAAACCTGACCTCCTGGGGCCACCAACCAGTCAAAGTGCAGCACTTCGCTTTGGATGCCTCTCTGTTCGCAAGTAAGTGCACGATTTTAAGTACTGGGTGATTCAAAAAGAAAGAACAGATTTCAACTGTTTATTACAAACTGTGAAAGATAGGAACACATTGGTCATGTCAGTGGATAAGAAAGGTTCAAAGTTTTATATTCACACAGACACTGGAGCATATACTCAACATAAAGACCAAGCATTGCTCAAGAAACATCAAAACAGTAGTCCATTTCATGCCACACACTAATCAACAGATCCCTTTTTATGGAAGCAACAGTTCAGTTTCTTAGAACTTGAAGAGTAGCTGTCATAGATGGGCCAGAGACTGTCTTTTTATGAACCCTCACAGGAAAAAAGTGCAAGGTGTGAAGTCTAGTGACCTTGAAGGCCAAAAACAATAAACAAGATCTTGACTTCATGCAAGTACCAATGCACAAAGTGTAGTACTTCATGCAAATTCCAGTGCACAAAGTGTAGTCACCATTTGTCATCAGACAAACAACAGTGCAGCTGTGTCAAAGCTTTGAACCTTCCTCTATTCAGTGGCATGCACAACATGTTTCTATCATTTATATAGTTTGTCTGTAATAAACTATTGAAATCTGCTCTTTCTGAAATCTGTTTGCCTTGTATGTTGAAGCTCACTGAAAGTGGAAATCTTCCCCTGAATCATCTGAACTTTTCATTTTCTGCCTGTAAATAACTGTGATGGGAGAATCATGACCTCTGCTCTCTAGGTTTTAATTTGTTTAATTTCTCTCCTCTTTGATTGGCAGACCTATAAACAAGATAAGAATCAGTGCGTAGGAACCAGCACTGTCAACAACAGTCAGCCACTAGTCTGGTTCACACTTAATTGAAGTTTCCCACAACAACATCCTCTTATAAAACATTCTTCATCTACTCGCGGCATCAAATCTGGGTAAAATCTTGAGCAGTTTGACAATTATGATGTTCACCGACCAATCTCAAACTGTCTGTAGGCTATAAATTGTCACAAGAACAGCACCCATAGCTGTCTCTTGTCTCTGACAAGGACAATCAAGGATTTCATCAAAAGCTCGAGATTTTATGCAGATTGGAAATGGCAAGTAAATTGAGTGTTTCGTACAAATATAGTTCTTGCTCATTTATCAAATGCTGCTTTCAGCTAACTGACACCTTGGCCCTCTCTCTGTGGCAATCAACAGTAATAAAAGTAAAATTTACTTGTTTCATTTTCTCCAGGTTTATAGTGTATGTGACAGAGAGCTCCATTGTAATCCTGCACCTATTCCACAAGACCACCACTGGATGTGTCCTGTATTCACATTGTAAGACCACCCATAAACTGATATATTTTGCCATCAAAATCATACCTACATTTTGTGAATGTTGCTACAGATGCCAGGCAACCACGCATTTTATATGATGTAGTAGTATTCGTATTAGAGCTCCTTAAAACATGCACTAAAATGTGGCCAATACTGCATACAGTTATATTGCCGGTCTGTAGTGTATTTTTTCACTGTACTCATCAAACTGGTGTTCTAAATGCTACAAATTAGTTGTTGTGCAGCACAGAGAAATTGACTGTTGGAATTGTGAGAGTGTACATTCAGGGAAGAAATGGGCAACATATTATTTCGTCCAATGTACATCCCACAAAATGACCAAAATAGGAAAAATCAAATAAACTATAACTCACGGGTCATACAGAACTTACTTAGAGTTGCCCTTTCCATACAACCTACTCCAATGAAACAGAAAAATGATAATGACACCAAAAACACCCTACGCCTTTGCAGAGTATATATGTAGATGATTTGTTAAATAGATCGTTCTTTCTGACCCTATGTAACTGGAGCAACTCAAGTTACTAATTTCAATTCTGGACTGAGAAAAGAAAAATTTTCAACATATAGAGGAAGAAGGGAAGCTTTGAGTATTGTTTGGGTTCATAGATAAGCTTCGGGCACTGCAGCTCGGGTTTTGAACTTCAGCGAAAAGCACAAGCATTAAGTTGTCAATAAGTACACGCAAAAGAAAGAAGACTTTCTAGCTTTCAGAGCTGTCCTTTGTGAAACTAGAATAAAACACACACACACACACACACACACACACACACACACCCACACACCCCTGCATGGTGACTAACAGTGCTAATCCTGCAATGCTGTTTTTCAGCAGGTGAAATTGTTGTAGTGTCAGTTGGGATGGATAGAGGGAGAAGGAGGTGGAAGTCATGGATAGAGACTGGAGGTGGTTTGCAAGTGGCTCAGAGGAAGGCTGCCAGTTTGCCAACTAGGGATGCGGGAAGGAGGAGAGGCAGGTATATGGCTGGCACAATTGTAGCAACCGATCAAAAGCGTCATGAGGGGTGGACAGGCTGGAGGAAGGAGAAACTGGTGGATGGAGGTGGCGGTGACATTGGTTACCTGAGACTAGGACGATTACGGGAACAGAGTATGTGTTGTGAGGATAATTCCCATCTGCATAGTTCAGAGAAGCTGGTGGTGGAGGGTAGGATCCAGATGGGTCAGACTACAAAGCAGCAATTGAAATTGAGCCTGCTATGCTCAGCTGCATTTTGTGTCACCAGGTGGTTAACTTCGCTCTTGACCACAGTTTGGTGGTGACCATTCAGCCTGGTATATGGCTGGTTGGTAGTCATACCAACATAAAAGGCTGTGCAGTATTTGAAGCAGATTTAGCTTGCGACATTAATGCTTTCACAGGTGCCCAGAATGTAATGAGGTAGGATAAGTCTGTGGGTAATGTGGTTAAGTGGGGGGGGGGGGGGGGGAAGGGGGGGGATAAGGTTCACAGATGGATAGTGATATGAACTGGGAGGTTTATTGTTGGAATTAGGTTGGCTTTGGTTTGAGGGACTGCTGGCAAAGAAGTGTTTCTACTGTAGGGATCAGGCAAAGAAGAGTAGGTCTTTGACAACTCCAACATGGCTAAATTTGGGGGGGGGGGGGGGGGCTGAAGGTTTAGCTTCTGGATAGGACTGTAACTTGCATGGGGTGGAGGTTTTTGGTGGAGAGGTTGACAACAGTGTTTTGGGTCTGCTTGGGTTCTTAGTTTTGTGAGGTGTTGTGAGGGAGTTTTGGAGAGTGTGGTAAACTGAAGAGGTCTACTAGGCAGTGTCCAGGTGTTGTGAGGGGTTGACGAAGGGGTTCAATATGAGTGGGATTGGTGATGACAGTTAACATCTTACTCCAATCTGGGGGCCAAGGTTGGATAAGATTTTAACCTTCACTACCCCTTTACCCACTGGACGCCCACACATCACTGTTGGTGCCGACCCCTATATCACAACATCCTTCACGTCCGTGGCCTTGCCATTATCGAAAACTGCCTCCCCAACTTACTTCAGAGTCCAGATCCACCACTTCATTGCTTGTACACCATACCAACCATATCCTGTCCCACAACTGTTTTTCCTTTGCAGGGAAGATTTACAAAAACCTTGACAGGCAGGTAATACCCCCCCTCCCCCCCAAACCTAGTCCATAGACAGATTTCCTGTGCCATATCCTTGCATACCCACAATCCTCCCACCAACCCTAAGAATCAACTACAAAGGCGCACCCCTGGACTGGAACAATTGAAACATATCCTTTGCCATGGCTTTGATTTATCTCATTCTGCCCAGAAATGAGGGACACCCAACCAAGATCCTTCCCGTTCCTTCTAAAGTGATGTTCCATCAACCACCAATGCTACAAAACTTCTTAGATCATATCACATAACTGTGGCAGACCAAGGTGCAGGACTTACCCAATCCACCCATCCAGCACCTCCTACTCCAGTCCTGTCATAGGTTTATTCTGTCCCATCAGAGGCTGGGCCACCTCTGAAAGCAGCTATGTCATATACAAATTCTGCTGCAAATGCTGCACAGCCTTTTATGTCAGTGTGACTACCAACCAGCTGTCGACCAGGACTACCAATCAGCTGTCGATTACGATGAATGGCCACTGCCAAACTGTTGCCAAGAATGAAGTGGACCACCTGGTGGCAATGGTTGCTTCACAGCCTGAGCCATCTGGACCTTATCATCCACCGCGGGCTTCCGACTACACAGGTAGAAGTTATTCTCTATTCCTGTAGCCATCCTGACCTCAAACTCAGGTAACCCACTATCTCCCCACTCTCCACCCACCTCCTCTGTCCTGTCAACCTCACACAATTCATGGCTACACGTCATTTTCAGCATGTGTCACTGCTACAGTCATGCCGGCCCATATATCTGCCAACCCTCCCTCTTGGCGTTCCTAACCAGCAATCTGTCTCCATTTGAGCTACAGCCACCCACCCCCAGTCCCTCTCTCTGCCTCCTCACCTCCCTCCTCTTTTACCCACCCCACCTGTCAGAATCCTTACAACAACAAGTCCACCTGCCTAAAAATTACATTGGCACTGTTAATTTAGCCAACACTATGTAGGGGTGTGTGTGTGTGTGTGTGTGTGTGTGTGTGTGATTGGCACTGTTAATTTAGCCAACACTATGTAGGTGTGTGTGTGTGTGTGTGTGTGTGTGTGTGTGTGTGTGTGTGTGTGTGTGTGTGTGTGTGTGTGTGTTTACTCTAGCTCGTCAAAGGACAACTCCGAAAGATATGAAGTTTTCCTCCTATTATGTATACCTATTGACAACTCACACGCTGCAGGTTCTAGAAAACGATCGCCAAAGGTATGACGTGAGCCACTGCCCTGTTGTCCACCAGCCTGGTGACCTCGTGTGGGTCTTCACTCCTGTTCAGAAGGTTCGTCTCTCTGAGAATCTCCTCAGGTGCTACTTTGGACCTTAACAAAGGTTTATTCAGCACTCGCACATACTAGAGTATGGAGCGAACTGCCTCCGGCTAGAACACATACAGTATATATACAGTTACAGAACATTCCAGTACAATGTTTCTTGACATTTGTGGATACTGCTAGAATGTACTCGAACCGAATATAGAAAGTAAAATTTTACAGTCCAGGTGGGTTTAGAATGCATGACCCTCCATGCAACAGTCTAGTATCATAACCACTACACCACGGTGACTTTGCTGCTGAGCTTCTTCTACGACATTGCTCCCTCCTTAAGAGAACAGCATCCTGGTGGTATGTCCTCCTAGTCCGGGAACGAGTTATTGGTCTTATAACCTTATAAGGTCCAAAGTAGCACCTGAGGAGATTCTCAGAGAGACGAACCTTCTGAACAGGAGTGAAGGCCCACACGAGGTCACCAGGCTGGTGGACAACAGGGCAGTGGCTCACATCATACCTTTGGGGATCGTTTTCTTGAACCTGCAGCGTGTGGAGTTGAGCTAACTGCCGAGCTTCCTCAGGTAAATCCTGGGGTGTCTTGCTTGGTGGTGTTGTAGGCCAGCAGCGTCACGAAAGGTAGCACCTCATCCCAGTTGCTCTGCTCAACATTGACGAGCATTGATAGCATGTCAGCCAAGGTCTTATTAAGGCATTCATTAAGCCCGTTAGTTTGCGGATGGTAGGCTGTCGTCATGCGATGACTAATGTTGCACCGATGGTTTATCTCTGTCACAAGATTCGATTGAAAAACTTTCCCTCAATCTGTAATTAATGACCTTGGGGCACCATGTTTTAATACAATGTCTTCCATGATGGATTTGTCTACCTCGGATGCTTCGGCCGTTTTTAAGGCTTTTGTAATGGCATAGTGTGTCAAGGTAATCAGTGCAAACAGTAATCCATCTATTGCCACTAGCAGATGTTGGAAATCTTCTGAGGAGGTCAATCCCAACATGCTGGAAAGGCGTTTTGGCTGGTGGAATTGGTATGAGTCGGCCAGGTGGTTTCTGAGGGACTGCCTATCTCCTCTGGTACTCTCAACAGTGCGACACATAATGACGGACACTCCTAAATAGACCTGGCCAGAAAAATCTCTTGCAGATCCTATCATATGTCTTAATAAATCCTAAATGTCTGGCCTCAGGTGTGTCATGGAATTCCTGTAAAACATCTTAGCACATGTGTTTAGGAATCACTGGTAGCAATCTCTTTCTAAACGGAACAAAGTTTTTCTTGCAAAGTAATCCATTAACTACCTTACATTGCCCTTTCATATCCTCTGACCGATTTAAGGAAAGCGTCATTTGAGATATCTTGGTGTCCTTCTTCTGCTCAGCAGATGGATCCTGGAGTGCAGCAAGACAGTCATTATCTTAATCAAAGTCTTGATGGTCTTGCACAGGGTTTCTTGAGAGACAGTCAGCATATTGGTGTTTTCTTCCACGTTTGTACACTATGATATTGTCACACTCTTGAAGACATAGTGCCCACCTGGCAAGTTGTCCTGTTGGATCCTTAAGACCTGTCAACTAGCAAAGTGAATGATGGTCTGTAACAACTGTGAATGGCCTTCCATAGAGATACTGTCAAAATTTGCACATGGCCCAGGTCACAGCAAGACATACTCTTTCTGTCGTTGAGTTGTTTCTCTCGGCTTTTGTAAGTGTCCTAGAAGCATAGGCTATAACCTTCTCTTTTCCATCCAAAATTTGCATCAAAACAGCACAGATTCCATCTGTACGTAGTTCTGTAGGTGCTCTCTCATCATACAGACGAAGTACAGGGTCAGTCATCATAGCTTTTCTCAGCACATTGAAAGAATCTCGTTGATCACCACCCCAGATAAATTTAGCATCAGCTTTTAACAACTCTTGGAGTGGCCTGATTTTGATACAAAACTCTTTGATAAAACAACGGTAATAATCTGAGGCAACGGTAATAATCTGAGGAAGCTTCTCACAGCTATAATACTTTAAGGAATAGGAAATTTAGTTATAGATCTCACCTTTTCTGGGTCTGACCGCACACCTTCATTTCACTCAAGGTGACCAAGTATTTTGATTTCTTTTGCTCCGAAGAGACACTTTCTTGGATTAAGTTTCAGTCTGTCTTGTTGGGGACACTTAAGAACAGCCCTCAGTCTTTTTACGTGTTCATCAAATGTCTCTGAGAACAATATAATGTCATCTAAATAACAAAGACACATCGTCCACTTCAGGTGACTTAGAAGATTATCCATAATCCGTTCAAAAGTTGCTGGTGCATTACACAAACCAAATGGCATTACCTTAAACTCATACAGGCCCTCAGGGGTGATGAATGCAGTTTTCTCACAATCAGCCTCATCTACTTCGATTTGCCAGTATCCTGAGTACGTGTCAGTGGTTGAGAAAAACTTAGCTACCTTCAGACCATATAGTGTATTGTCAGTTTGCGGAAGAGGGTAAACGTCCTTTTTAGTTATCTTATTAAGCTTCCTATAATCAACACAAAAGCACCAACTGCCATCCTTCTTCCTCACGAGAACCACTGGTGATGACCATGGGCTCTGCGAAGGCTGAATGATGTCATGCTTCATCATTTTCTCTACCTCATTGCGAATTATTTGATGTTCCATTGCTGACACATGGTATGCTCTCTGGCTTATTGGTTGATGGTCTCCAGTGCCAATCCGGTGCTTCATCGTCGATTTGTCTAATTTGCTCTTCACCTGTAGATTGAAGCATTCAGAGAACACTTGAAGAATGGCAAGTAGCTTCTTATGTTGTTCCTTGGTGAGATCTGGTGATAGTCAACATAGAAGATCTTGTCTCGTAGTGGTAGTGCTAATTTCGCCCACAGACTTGGCATGGGAGGTTTCTAGGATGGTCAGTTATTCTGCAATTAACAGCTCAACGTTTGCTACGCACATGCATCTTGGAAGGATCTGCGGTTCTTGGCAACAGTTAACTATCCACAATTCACTGAATCTGTTATTAAACGAGACGACAGAGACTGGAATGACCAAATTATTCTTCAGTGGTGTGCTTCTCTTACATTCCACTACAAGATCCATAGGTTGATGCATGGCATGACACAACAGTTACCTTTCTAGCACTGACTGCAGGAATGAACACTTCATTCAGCACACATCGCCTCCACACACTTGGATGCTCATCTTCCTGTCCACAGTATCTCATCTCGTCTAGCATAATCTTGGCGTGACCACAACCTATAATTGCCTGAGAAGCTTTCAAAACGTCCAACCTGAGAATGACATCATGACAACAGTCTTATAAGACAAGGAATTCTAAGGGCTGTGCATGACCACTTATAATCACACAAGTGATACGTCTTCCCATAGGTCTTGCATATTTCCCTTTAGCCACCTTCAGCAGGGATGTTTTGTTGTTGATGAATACAGTTTTCTACAACGGGCGGCGTATTTCTCCGAAATGACTGAATATGATGCTCCAGAGTCCACAAGAGCTTGGGCTGGTCAGCCATCCAAGAGGACATTGATGTAGTTTCCTATCATTTTTGTAGTGATCTACGGGGAGGATTTTTCTATTCGGCGGCCTCACTTCCAAGGAAGGTTGCACCCTTTAGTTTTCCAGATTGCAGCGACCAGGTGATCAGCTGGAGCTTCTAAACGGCGATGGAGACCTTGATGGCGTGTTTGGGAGCGTCCTCTCCATCGACTAGCTTGCGGCGATGGCGACGTACGTCGTCCTGCACCCACATCATCTTGTTCATCTTCGTTGTTCTGGAGTTAGCGTCGTTCTAAGATTAATCTGCTGTCTTTTGGCGCAGGTGTCATCAAATATCCGCCACCTTTCTCGACAATAACGTACCACATGTCCCGGTCGTTCACAGTGGAAACATAATGGTTGGTTATCCTGGGTCCTCCAGACGTCAGTCTTCCTTGGTGCCCAAACAGGTTCCTCATGCGGCATTGTAGAAACGTAAATCCATCTGGGTCTCGACTTTTTCACCATTTTAAAGGGAAATGAAGGAAAAGAGATTGGGTTCAATGTCTGTTCCACTTCCTCCCTCATGGTCTCTTCAAGCATCTCAGTTTTTTTTGCTTGTCGTGCAATGCAAGTGCCTTCTGAACTTCCTCTCTCACTGTCTGATGAAGAACACTTGTGAAATCAGTTTCTTCCTCCATCACAGACATTGACACAATGTTTGGAAGCCGTTCAAACTTTTTGCATGAATTATTTTTTGATGCATTGTCTCAATATACTGGCACCATTTTATGAAGTCGTCTGCTGTCGAAACCTCCTTCAGGAGTAGGGCTTGCACTTCTTGCGCTGTTCTGCCTGGAATACTTCCCAGCTTGTGAACTTCTCCTCGTTGTTCTCATAACATTACTTGGCAGTGCCCTCCAAGTAGAAAAATACAGTAACCACACACACAGTGTCATCCAATTTGTTAAATTTGGCTATACGCTCATAAACCTTCAGCCACTTGTTTGGATTTTGGCCATCATCACCAGAGAACCCGGAAGGATGTCTCATGTGGTGGCACACAGTTGCTGCCATTGTAAAGTCCTTATCTTCTTCTGTCTCCGATAAATTGCGATCTGGCTCGAACTCTGGGTTCTCACCATGTAAACGTTGGCTCTGTTGCAGTCCGATGGGAGCCACTGTGTCGTCGATAATGTGCGCTATCACATATTCCATAGCCAGCGTCTCCACCAGAATAATGTCACATAGAAAAAGGTGTAATTAGATGAATAATGAACATTAACGTCACTTAACGAAGATTTATTCAGCACTTGCACATACAAGAGTGCAGAGCGAACTGCCTGTGGCAGACCATTCCAATACAATGAACTTGACATTTGTGGATACTTCTAGAATGTACTCGAACCGATTATAGAAAGTAAAATTTTACAATCCAGTTGGGTTTAGAACTCACAACCCTCCATGCAACAGTCTAGTATCATAACCACTACACCACGGTGACTGTGCTACTGAACTGCTTCTGTGACAATATGAAGTACACTTTCTCTATATATTCAGTGTAAAAACAGCATGAAGTTAGGTTCGTTTACATATACACTACACATAAAAGTTGTTCAAAGAGATGTTGATGAAATGAATGCGAAAGAGGGACTGACTTCCTTGATGTCCACAAAAATAATTAGGCATGGATATTTGCCTGCTAGTGAGTAAGAGAGGATTAGCTGAAGCATAATTCATTATGCACATTTATAGACATGCATATGAATATTAATTCATATTTTTTATTACAATTTCATTTACGTTAGGAAAGCTAGCAAAATTAAATGACATGGAATTTACAGAATTAAATGGACTATTTTGTGAATATGGTGTGTACTCATGTGGGGATTCATGGTTCCTGTAAAGAATGGCTAAAATATGGAGTTTTCTAGATCAGATAATTAGCAAATTAACATGTATTCCTAATGTTAATGAGAATTTTTGCAATCAGAATAATTAGGGCTACATAACAAGATAACCGAATTTTGGAAATAATTACCATTTAAAAATGAAACATTCTTAAAGATGCAAACTTTCTTTGAAAATCTTTTGAAATATAATAAACTGTAGGTTATCTGTGGGTGAATTGTCTGCCTTGAGAATTATCCATAGTCTATTTCTTCCCCCCCCCCCCCCCCCCCCCCCTCCCCTCCTGCTCGAACACTGCAAGCAGTGGATAGTAAGGAAGATAGTCATTAGTTTCTGTTAGTGTTGAAAATGTGTTGTGTTAATGATTGGAAATTGTATACAAACTTGAAGAAGTCAGTGTTGTTAGATGAAATCTCACATTGATTTACAGTGTGGTGAAACAATGATCCGTGATTTTCGAAAAACCAAAGATAAAATAATCCAATTTGCTAGCAGTTCTAACTCATTTGTCGAAGTGGAAGGCTATGGAAATGTCTACATATGCAGAACTGGATAAAGCCATATTGGAATGGTTTCAACAGAAAAGGCAGAGGGCATAAAAGTATCTGACCCAATATGTACCACACAAGCTCAGTTTTTCCTCAAAACCTTGGGGGTAGAAGGAGAATTTAATGCATCTTTGTGGCTAGTTAACAAAGTCTAAAATATTGCTGTCCAAAAAGAAAAAAATAAGTGGGCATAATAAGGCTGCTTTTGAATTTTGTAATGATTCCCAGGAGTTTTTGCATGAGAAAATTTAGAACTGGAGTAAATATACAATGCAGACGAGACCGAGTTCTTTTGAAACTGTCTACCAACAAAGACTTAAGCTTTTGAGATGGAGCATGGTGTCTCTGGTTATTAATCGAGCCAGGAATGGATAACTGTATTGTGTTGTGATAATGCTATGGAATCATTTTAAAGTTAAACTTGGTATAATCGGCAATACTAAAAAATTGTGCTTTTTCAAAAGAAAATAAATGCACAGTTTACCTGTCCATATCTTCACCAGAAAGGGGCCTGGATGGACCACACAATATTTCAAATGTGGTTCTGTAATTGCTTTGTGCAACAGTTGTGAGAACATTTATTGGTGAAGGGTCCATCTGCAAGGCTGTATTGCTACTGGACAATGCACCATTGCATCCAAATGAAAATGTTCTGAAATTGGCTGATGGGATGATATTTTTAAAATATTTACCCCAAATGTGACAGCCTTAATCCAACCAGTGGATCACAGCCATTGCTGCCATGAAGAAAAATTATAGAGGAAGTCTACTACAAGAAGTTATTGATGAGGGCAGCAATCTTCAAACATTTTGGAAACAATTAACTGTGCTACACACAATGTAGAAAGTGTTGAAGGTGAAACAATCAACCATAGCCATGTCATGGAAAAACATTAACCCTAAAATTGATGTCATCAGTAACTCTTATTACGAAGAAGACTGTTCATTAGTAACGTTAGCAGCTGTTTTGAAGAGTACTTCAGGGTGAGAAACTGTTGACAGAGAAAATATTTCGTATTGGTTTGACTTTGACCACACACAGCTTGGTCATTAGATTTTGAGTGACACTTCTGTCATTTAGCGAATACAAGAGGAATCCAAGGAGGCAACTGACAGTGACAAAGATGACAACATTCCTCTAATTTCAGAAACGGTAATCAGTCGTGCATCATCACTTCAGTGGACTGAAGGATTACTAGACTAAAAGAAAAGCTACATCACTGAGGCAGAAATCAGTTCAAGATTATTTGCTTCAAGAGTAGTGTAATGTTATGTGAAATTAAATTGTTCTGTATTGCTTGTAAGTTCCATGTTTTCACACGCACTATGATGATTAAAGTAGAATTTATCATAACCATTAGTTACACATTGTAATTAATTTTTGTTTTTGAACTATTCTAATACATTACTGTATACTTAAATTGTGGATTAACCTCAGGTTTCCAGTCCCCAATTACTGAAGATAATCAAGAGTTTACTATATGATGTTTTTCGAAAAAGTAAGATGTTTGCGAAGTAGAGGGGGTGAGGTCTTTTAATCAGAAGTATAAGACTTAAGTCAGAACAGTTTATTATCTCACTTCAAATTCTACATACAGGTGTTTTTACCAATCCTCAAATTACAGATATTTACCCACAAAAATTATTTTTGTGTAAACTAAATAGGCTATAAGCATCAATAATTGTGGAATTACCTTATGAACAATAAGACTTTAAGATTCCCATGTTAAGCAAGAAAATGGATAATTAATTTGTAAAAGTTGTACTTGGGTTATTCCCACAACTATGTCAAATGAATAAAACAAAAATAATGATAATATTTTACTGTCTGGAATTTTATAAGATTGAGTGGATGATTCCAGTTTTCTCTGTTACAAGAAAACACTACTACCACATTTTCAGCATTGCAGTCATAGTTGTGATCTCATACCGTTGGTTGTAATCCACCTGTGGTTTTCTGTTGTTGCCTTAATTTTAATTGTCTGGTTGTGTCTAAGGTGAGCTGAGTACTTTATTTCTCATTTTTATTTTACTGGAACTCGTATAATAAATATATGTAGTAAATGTCTGACAGGTTAAAACTGTGTGCCCAACCAAGACTGTTTATCAGAATCTCGAGTTTGACGACCAATGCTCTTAGCGATTGAGTTATGCAGGCAAGACTCATGACTCACCCTCATAACTTCATTTCTGTCACTATATTTCACAGAAGCTCTCCTGCATATTTTACTGGACTACCACTCTTGAAAGAAAGAGTATAGCTTACTGTGGAGCAATGCATTGACTGCTGATAGTAGCTGGCAGAAGTGAACCTATGAGGGCAGTGTGTAAATTGTGCCGGGGAAGCTGAGCTGGTAATAGGTAAAATAAGGGAAAGCCAACCACTTACTTATAGTTGCAGAAGGTTGATAATAACTGGATCCTCAGCATTTGTAAAATTTTCACGGAGTATCAGTTATTGAAAGTAGTTGCCTGGGAGTGTTAGGGAAGGATGTGCCTGGGAGTGTTAGGGAAGGATGCATGATGACGGTGAAGAGGGAAACAGGGAAGAGAGAAAGTAAGGGAGAGAGGAGGAAAAAAATACGGGGGAGGGTTGGGAAAAACTGGGAGGGAGAGAGAGAGAGAGAGAGAGAGAGAGAGAGAGAGAGAGTGCGGAAAAGGGGAGGAGAAGGAAGAGTGTTGGGAGAAAGTAGTACACGATCTTGAAGGGGAAGGAGTGGTGTGGACAGAGAAGGGAAAAGGAAAGGTGAGGAATTGGAAAACAAGTTAGTGGAGATTTAGGCCAGGGGGATTGCAGCAGTGCAGGGTACGCTGGAGAAATAATTTCCCATCCATGTAGTTCAGAGAAACTTGTGCTGTTCAGTGAAGCAGCGCTGTTGAAGTCATTAATGTTGTGGAGTGCAGCATGTTCAACAACTGGATGGTCAACTTTGTGGTTTGCCACAGGTTATCAGTGGCCATTCATGTGAGTGGCCACTTGATTTCTTGTCATGCCCCCATAGAATGCTGCACAGCAATTGCAGTGTAGCTGATATATAACATGGCTGCTTTCACAAGTGGCCCTATCTTTTATTGCATAGGAGATGTCTTTGACTGGACTGCGGTAGGAGGTTGTGGGTGGATGTATGGAATAGGTCTTGCACGTGAGTCGACCACAAGGGAAATGACTCGTGAGGTGCAGGATTAAGAGCAAGAGTGTAGCAGGGATTAACAAGGATATTCTGTGGGATGGGTGGGAGTGGAACATTACTTTGGGTGATGTGTGTAGGATATTGGGTGGGACTCCCTCATCTCATCTCAGGGCACAATGAGAGGTAGTCAGAGCCTTGATGAAGAATGTCATTAAGCTTTTCAATATCAGGGTGACACTGAGTGATTAGACGAGTGCTGGTCATTGGGTGGTTAACAGGATTATTGGTGTCAGAGGAGTAGATGGCATTGGATGTCTGTTTACTGATGAGCTGGATAGGATATTGTGTGTCAGTAAAGGCTCTGGTAAGGTTATTGGTACATTTCAGTGACTCCTGCTTTCCATTGCAGATGTGGTGTCAATGGGTATGAGAATGTATGGAAGAGACACTTTGACATAGAACAGGTGACAGCTCTCTAAGTTGTGGTATAGTTGGTGGTTGGTGTGCTTGATATGAGTGGATATATTTATGGAGACATCTGAGAAGAGAACATCAACATCTAGGTAGATGACGTGTGGAGTTGAGGAGGACCAGGTGAAATGAGTTTTTGGAACAGGCATTAAGGTTACAGGGGAAGGAGCAAAGGTGCCTGCTCATGAGCCCAGATCATGAAATCATGAAAATGTTATCAGTGAATCTGAACCGGACAAAGGGAATAGAAAGGAAGGATTCCTCCAGATGGCCCATAAACAAGCTGACATAAGAATGTGTCGTGTGATTATCCATGGCAGTGATCTGGATATTTTTGTATTTATTTGGCCTTCAAAAGTGAAAGAAGTGTGGATTAGTAAGTGGTTGGCCAGAAGGATGAGGAAGAGGTGGTCGGTTTGTTATTAGGAAGACATTGGGAAAGGCGGTGTTCCATGACTGCATGGTCATGAGCACAGGGGATGTTTTTCTGTATAAGGCCTTTGCACCCACAGTGACCAACCAGGAGCCTGGCAGTAATGAGACAGGAACTGTGGAAACGTGGTGAAGGAAGTGAGCAGTGTCTTGAATGTAGGATGGGAGGTTACGGATAATGGTTTGGAGGTGTCAGCTAACAAATGCAGAAGTTTTTTGAGTGGCAGCATCATACCCAGCCACAATAGGATGACCAGTGGGGACACCTGTGGGGTTGGGTTTGTGGAGTTTGGGGAGTACGTAAAAGGTAGGAGTGCAGGATGTTGCTGCTGTGAGAAGGGAGATGCTGTCAGGTATTGAGATGGATCTAAGGCCTTCAGAAACAAATGAAGGTCTTGTTGGAATTCTGGGATGGGATCATGGTCGTAATGATTGTTTGCAGAGGTGTCAGAAAGTTGGCAGAGATCCTCAATCACATAGTCATTACAATTCAGGATCTTTGTTTGTGGGAAGGATAATAAGGTCTAGATTGGTTTTCATATCAGGAATATTGGCTGGAAAGGAAGGATTTCTCCAGACAGCCCATAAATGCATTGCCATTGGAAGGTGTCATATGAGTATCCATGGTAGTACACCAAATTTGTTTATATATCTTATTATCCCACCACCACAGTTGTCTCCCCCCTTTTTAACTCCCATCTCCCTTACTCTACCCTCCCTCTCCACCACCATCTTCCTCCCCCCCCCCCCCCCCAAATCCCTTATACACTCTGCCCTCTGACCACATTTTGTCTTGCTGTGCGGCTGCTGAGTCATCTGGCAAAAGACCTACCTCACGCTACTCAGTTTCCCCCTCCTTGCCTTGGGCATCCTTCCCTATCCCCTCCCCACCACCACAACTACTTCCAATAATTGATATTCAGTAACCAGTCTCACTGCTACTGTAAGTGTGTATGTTTGAGTGTCTGTTTAGTTGTGTGTTTGTGTGTATATGTTCGTGTACTCTTCGAAAAAGAGCAGGAGCTCGAATCTGGTGTTAACTGTTACTGTTACAAGTTTCTGTGTGCCACGCACCAATCATCTGTAGGTAAGTGGTTGTTTTTCTCCTATTTTACAGATTTTTTCATCCACAAATTTCCATTATTGTTATGAGTTGGTAGTAGTATTGCCCACGAAAGTCAAGGTTCTGAGATAGAGTCCCAACCTAGCACACAATTTTAATCTGTCAGGAAGTTTCAAAACAGTGTTCACACTATTGTAGAGTTAAATATTCATTCTGGTCTCATATATTGTTTTCCCAGGTTTTATTGGAGCATTCATGACTTGTTCCACTCTGTTTACAATGGCAATCTTCCTTTGAACCAAAAGATCACTGGCCAGTTAATATGGAGAGAGTATTTTTACACAATGTCAGTCAATAATGAGTTTTATGGTGAAATGGCAAACAATCCAATATGCCTGAACATTCCATGGAAAGATGGATCTGAGAAGGGACATCTAGAGAGATGGCAAGAAGGGAAAACTGGATATCCATTCATTGATGCTGCTATGCGACAGCTAAAGCTGGTAATATCTTCTACATATCTTACAACTTTTTTATCCGTTCGATGAATCTGAATGGGATGTTAGCCATTTTTTAAATCTAAACTGCTTTTAAGCTGACCTCATCATGTCTGCTTGGGTCACAGCAGCATATAAAGTCAAAGAGCTACTTTCTGAATGTAACACCAGATCTATTTTATATATCTATCTTTTTCTTTTTTCATTTCATCTCCTTCTAACCTGTGATGAAACAACAATAAAAGTAATATGAAGTGTGATTAGATTGCTAGTGAGTCTCATTATGAATGCTATGTTGGCACGATTAGTTTAGTGAATTTTGTTGTGCTTAGCACATAACTGATTCATGTAACTTGCAGCTTAAAAATATACTTTGTTGCATTAAAACTAAATATATTTTGAATGCATATTACCTATTAAAATAACTGAATAATAAAAATTTTGGAGGTACTTGGATCATGTCCATAGCATATATAAAGTGTTCTTAATTCAGCTGTTTGATGATGTAACTGTTATTTTTGTGGTTTCAAATTTTGATGCCTCTTATTCATTTAAAATCTGACAATTGCCTCTTATTCATTTAAAATCTGACAATTAGAGTTAAGTTGTTAATGAAAAATAAATCTATGCAAATTTACTAACAACCATCAGAGAATATCTCAGTGATGTCTATCACGATATTGCAGCATGGGGAAAGATCAAAGGTGTGTGTGTGTGTGTGTGTGTGTGTGTGAGAGAGAGAGAGAGAGAGAGAGAGAGAGAGAGAGAGAGAGAGAGAGAGGAAATTAGTAGCTAAAATATGTCCCTCTGTTCTCACAGGAAGGTTGGATTCACCATGTGGCTCGTAATGCTGTGGCCTGTTTTCTTACACGTGGAGATCTGTGGATCAGTTGGGAGGCAGGCTTGCAACACTTTTTGAAGTACTTGTTGGATGCTGACTGGTCAGTGTGTGCAGGCAACTGGATGTGGGTGTCCAGTTCTGCTTTTGAACAACTTCTTGATTGTTCACATTGTGTTTGCCCAGTTAACTATGGCAGGCGGCTCGATCCTTGGGGGGAGTATATAAAGTGAGTTAACATAATGTCTCATATTTTACTGTTTCGTTTGTTTTCATACGATGTCACTGCTAAAGCTGTTGTACTTACAGCCAAAAATTGAAATAACCTTCACAGAGTCAGTGTGGAATGATGCAGTGACTATTCTACCTTTAAGTACTGCAAGGAAAAGGTGACTCTTTTGCTCCTAATAACACTTAATCTGCAGTCCTCTAAGTTCATGTTGATATTTTCATGGTTCTGTACCTCAGTTGGTGTAACGGAACCCTTATAGGATCATTCTGTTGCCTGCCTGTGTCTGTCTGTCTGCCTGACTGTTAAGACTCCTTTTTCTCAGGAAAGGGTAGAGGTATCACCTTGACATTTATGTCACATAGTACTGTCTACAGTCCCTTGATGGTGTGAAAAATGTAAGCTTCTAAGTTAGTGAAATCAAAAGATACGGCCACATATATTTTGATACAAACTCAATAAAATCTATACATGAACTATCTATATGTTAGCTTGGTAGTCTAGTACTAAAGACATGCTTGCAACTTGAGAAGTTATGGGATTGAATCTCTGACGTTCACACCTCAACGATGGAGGAGTCACACGAAACTTGTGATTTGGATTACATGTTAAACTTTGGGTGCTTTTTCCTGGATGGGTAATTGGGCTAGTCATCGAAATGATGACCAAAAGAAAGACTTGTACCAGGCAACTGAGCCACACAAAATTATTTTATCTATACATGTAATTAAGTTTGTATGGAAGCCTCAGAACATGAGTGCAACTTTTTTGTTGTGGTGATCCTTGATGTCATTCAGTGTACTGGACCTTTTGTGTGGTTTCATGTGCCCATACTGATATATTGTCCATGGTGCACATAATCATCCCCTTATTACAAACTTTTTATTGCATATTTGTGTAACTGTAGCACTTAACAAATGACGTATCATAGTTTTCCTGGACCTTTCTAGTTCTAGTTCTAGTTCTATTGAGTGAAATCTGCTATGCAGTTTTTCACTAAATTATATAACTCCATTAAACTTGCTGTTAAATACAAATTATAAAACATATAAAAACTTAATTATTATGTATATTTTTAATTTAAGTGAATACTCCCTCTGCAGCGAAAGTGAAGTACAAAAAAAGCACATACTGTCAGACACCTAAAAATGAGATTAACAGAAAGTGCAAAGCTGAAATGGCTAGTGGAAAAATATAAAGCTATAAAAGCATGCATGGCTGTGGGAAAGATAGGTGACATGCACAGACAGATTAAAGAAACCGTTGGAGAAAAAGAGAAAACCAGAAGGTTGAAACATGGAAGATACATATAACCAGTGGAGGTAGACGAGATGAGTGATAATGCAACAAGATTTTGTCAGAGGACTGAAGGACCATAATTCAAAACAGGGCACCTTTAGTAGACATCAGCCCCATGGAATTGGAAGAACCAAGCATTATACGATAAAACCCTTACACCTGGTATGCAAGATGTATGAGACAGGCAAAATACCTTCATATAATAATAAAAAAAGTTTGAATCCTGATTCTAAAGAAGGCAAGGGCTGACTGGTGTGAATATTACCAAACATCAGTTTAATAAGTCATAGAAGCAAAGTATTGACACAAATTATTTGCAGAATAATGAAAAAACTGATAGAAGCTGACTTCAGGAATTCTCCACCTTCCAGAGAAATTTAGGAACATATGTGGCAATACCATTCTTCCATTATAACACTGTTCTGTTTTATCCATGGCTTCTGTTGTTTTACCTGTATCTCCTTTTGTTACCTTCCTTCCAGACAGTCTGGGTTGCACATTGAATGACTTGAAGAATATTTTGAAGTGTGTTTTACTTGCCACAGCAATTTGTTTAGAATGTATATACTGTTTACAATGCAACAGTTTGTACATTCTTGTGGAAGGGCTATGGCAAAATGAAATGTAGTCCACTGGGATATATGTAAGTAAATGCAACTATTTCACCTTAAATCTAAATAAATGCAGCCATATTAGCACGTTTTTGCCATTGACACTACTTAAGTCACAGTAAATATTCAAATATTCTTGTGCAGTTCTGGAGCTGATGTCATGCTGCTGTTGAAAGCATTTACGTAACTGGAAACGTTACCCGTCTGAAGATGGGTATGAATACCAAAAACCGCTTACGGCTCTAAAATAAAAGCATTTTAAAAGGTTTGTAGCTGGTTGCATTATTCACCAACGGCCATTAACAGGCATGGAGTTCACAGGATCCATTGTGGATAAAATATCATTGATCATTAAGGTGTTTTAAAGCACTAACATCCTGAGCAGTAGCAATTGTCCGGAAAAAATGAGTGCCAGTTTCATCATTCAACAGTTTTATAGTGCTTAAAATTTCACCAATGATGTTGGTGACCTCATTTTTATTGTTTATTGGGAGTACATCTGCGTTTGATATAGTGATACTGCAGGTATCACACTTCCAATCCACAATAAAATTATACAGGGTGTTACAAAAAGGTACGGCCAAACTTTCAGGAAACATTCCTCACACACAGAGAAAGAAAATATGTTATATGGACATGTGTCCGGAAACGCTTACTTTCCATGTTAGGGCTCATTTTATTACTTCTCTTCAAATCACATTAATCATGGAATGGAAACACACAGCAACAGAACGTACCAGTGTGACTTCAAACACTTTGTTACAGGAAATGTTCAAAATGTCCTCTGTTAGCGAGGATACATGCATCCACCCTCCGTCCCATGGAATCCCTGATGCGCTGATGCAGCCCTGGAGAATGGTGTATTGTATCACAGCCATCCACAATACGAGCATGACGAGTCTCGACATTTGGTACCGGGGTTGCGTAGACAAGAGCTTTCAAATGCCTCCATAAATGAAAGTCAAGAGGGTTGGGGTCAGGAGAGCGTGGAGGCCATGGAATTGGTCCGCCTCTACCAATCCATCGGTCACCGAATCTGTTGTTGAGAAGCATACGAACACTTCGACTGAAATGAGCAGGACCTCCAACGTGCATGAACCACATGTGGTGTCGTACTTGTAAAGGCACATGTTCTGGCAGCACAGGTAGAGTATCCCATATGAAATCATGGCGGTGAATCGAGGAAGACTGACGAAACTAAAATGAGCTCTAACATGGAAATTAAGCGTATCCAGACACATGTCCACATAACATCTTTTCTTTATTTGTGTGTGAGGAATGTCTCCTGAAAGTTTGGCCGTACCTTTTTGTAACACCCTGTTTGTACATCACTGTGGTTAGCAGGAGTATAGACGTAGATATAGATCTACGTGCACTCATAGAAAGTCAAATTTTGTTTAACCAATTGAAACTCCTGGTAGGAATATCAACAATGTAGGAAAAGATAGGTTGATAGTTACCCTAAAGATAACATACTAAGTTCCAGAGAGGTACAATTAAAAGGCACTTACACATCAGCTTTCAGCCATAGTTTTCATCAGACAAATAGAAACACACTCCATTGGGTTGGGTTGTTTTGGGGAAGAGACCAAACTGCGAGGTCATCGGTCTCATTGGATTAGGGAAGGATGGGGAAGGAAGTCGGGCATGCCCTTTCAAAGGAACCATCGCGGCATTTGCCTGGAGCGATTTAGGGAAATCACGGAAAACCTAAATCAGGATGGCCGGACGCGGGATTGAACCGTCGTCCTCCCGAATAAACACACTCCATTCGTTTAATGAAACCCACCATTCATTTAGTGAGACCCATTATTTCAGCGAACTGTGTGTGTTTCTCTTTTCCGATACAGGTTGTGGTTGAAAGCTTAAGTGTGTCATTTAATTTTGCTTATCTGCAACTTAGCATTTTATCTTTATGCTAAGTAGTAATCATTCTTTTCCTATATTGTTGTAAAATTTCGTTTTATATTCTAAGCACATATCTCCACTACTCACTGTTTTCACACATTTTCTACATAATTTTCCATTGTAAATTACAATATTTCTAACCCAAGCATTTGGCGACAGCTCACTGTAAGGCTTGTCTCCATCTTCTCTGTTTCACAGTTTTGATTTATGCAGATCTTGGGATGTGTATCTCATCCTAAATCAAGTCAGTAATGTTATCTTTATTGTCTTTGTGTTGAGTAAAATTGCTAAATCATCTTTGATACCTTCATCATGTGCAAAACCATGTTTTTTTTTATTTTGAACTCATATTAACAGAGATCTGCAGTTAACTTACATAATGCCTTTAATAGCATGCTTCTTGCAATGCCACAAATCTGAGGGTGATGTTTTTGGTAGATTGTCGTAATATGATGAACACTCTGCACATGTAATGTCTTTGTCACAGTTTTCAGTTTTACCAATGTTTCTTTCAGTTATTTTTAATATAACACACTAAACATAATGCTTTCATTATGAGCCGAAAGTGTTACATGTTGACCAGTTTTATTAAGTCTTTTTGTATTTTAACACACTTGCCAAACTACTTGTGGTGCCATTACGATAAATGCCAAATGCCATATAGTCACTAGGCAACTATGATCGTAACTACCAGTTAGTAAATACTCCTGGAACACATCCAGTATGTCTTAATTTGATGTTGTAGTACATAGAATCTCATGCTGATTTTGTGATTTATAATTTATTTTTATTGTTGTTAATTTATGTAGCACAAACATAATTTTTCTCCAATGAATTATATAAAACGGTGCAAATTTTCTACTTCATCGCTGCTAGCTACTCTGTATTAGTAAGCATTGATACTTTACAACATTTATATTTTTCCTGATAGGCGTTACATACCTGAACTACAAAACTATCCGGTAGAATATTTATATGAGCCGTGGAAAGCACCACTTGAGGTGCAAGAACGAGCTGGCTGTGTTATTGGAAAGGACTACCCAGAGAGGATTGTGGATCATCAAGATGCTTCCAGAAGGAATAAACAAGTTAGTACCACGCATGATTGTTGCTATATCCCACAATTTCTTGCTTTTTGAGGTACTGAATGTGTAGTACTGTTATAATTTCAAATTGTAAGTTATCTGCAAAAAAGTAATTTTTTCCCGTATGTGACAGTCTAGGTGAATGCATTGGGCCTCTTCTGAACAAAATGTACAAAATTTACACTTTCCCATTCCCATTACAGTGGTACTGAGTCTGTAGACTTATCACCTGTATTCCTTTAGTTTCAGGCAGATACTAATTCTCTGCTTGGGTAATAATGTAACCAAGTTATATCCACTGTTTAGCATTCATTTCTTTTTTGTGTCATGTATGGAGTACGTCCATGCTGCAGAAGTTTCTTTCTATCATCACTTGAAGGAATACAGCAGCCAGCCACTTTTTGTGCAAGCTTTATTTTTGCACAATACATGTTTCAAACAGAAATAAAGCTATGCAAAATGTGTCTTGTTGTTGTATTTCTACAAGTAATACAATCCACAGCCACAGATCTCACTCACTGTTAACGTGGATAAATTATTCTTTCTATCTTTTGCTTATTTTCCCATTGTACTCCTTGAAAAGTGAAAACAATTGGCTTCTTGTCATTGTTGGTATCAACAGGATAAAACTTCAGACATTGCTAACGTATCACTGTATTAATATGCAAACATATTAAAACAAAGAATATTTTCTTGGGTTTGGCTTGAAGAAACTATGATGTCAATGCCTTTCTTTTCATTTCTCCTTATTTAGAAATGAAAGGCGTGAAAAGGCAAAGATTCATCCACGTTATCTAAGTTTTGTCTGTCACTGTCCAGCATCATCAGTGACCCATATTTAGGTGTGTTGTAAATAAAAAGTACTTCTTGCTTGAGTATTGTTACTGGCATACGTACTTCTATTAGAGTGTAATGCAGTAGTTACGTTGCACTAAACTGTCAGTCCTGTCATCTTGTAGAATCGGATGTACTCTTGGTGTTCCGTATCTTCTCAACACTATATTTTGATGTTGCCTATCATCATCCTCATAAGGTGTTTCCTCAGACTGGTCAATAAGCTGATCGGGTCCCATGTTTATGCCTGGACAGTGTCAGGGGTCCACTGTACCCTTCCGCACACACACACTATGGCCGTTTCTGGTGGTGGTATCTGTCCCATGTTTTCTTCTTATATTTGGGTCCATTTGTCTTGGTGGCGGCTGTCCCAAGGCATTCCACATTAGGTCCACACCTGCCACACTCGTTCCTATCGCTATTGTAATGCTGTGCGGCTATCTCAGATGGTCGAGCCATTCTCCTGCACTACTGAGTTCGATGGGCGCCTGCAAGGTGCACTTGAGCTGCTGTAGGAGCTGCGTATTATGTCTGTGCATGATGCAGCAATCTCTCATGGTGATGGCGATTCTCTGGAGTTGTGTCCTATGTCTGCTCACAGTTTGTGTGGTACCTGTGGTTCCGGGGGTTGATGTAGTTTCCTGTCTTGTCTGTGACAGCTGTGGCTGTCTCTTGAGGAGGTTGTTGCTGCCTACAAGTGAAGGGAACTTTCCTCCATTGTTTCTGTAGTAGTTCATAACCTGGATTCCACAACATACTGAGCTGGTATCTTGCTTTCCTGTTGATTAGGTTCTCTGCTATCTTGAATTCAATAGATTCATAAATGACACTATCAGGTCATTCCATGTTAGTTCAACCTGGGGCTCCAGCTCATAGTCTCAGATTTGGCTGAAATTCAGTACACTAATTCTACCATGTGTGGAACACTTGTGTACAAAGTATTAGTTTCCCCTGCCAATTAGTTCCAGAATTATGACTTGTGAAAGAAGGCGGCGTGACCCAGAAATTGCAACCCGCATCTGGCAATCTATCTCCAGACCCAACTTCAGATCTTAATAACTTTGGAACTATTCCACACAATCCAGTGAAATTTTTACAAACCAGTAACATCCATTTAGAGAACACACTCCATGAATCAAAACACCAACAACATATTTCTGAGGGAAAATAAAAATTTCCAAAATGAGATTTAAAAAATGTAATACTTTAAAAGGTACATATTGTAGGTACCCTCTATGCAAAATATAATTCACTCAGAAAGGGTATAAATTTTTTTGTGGTAAGCTCAATGTGGCCTAAACACACACAGAACTCATCATGCCCATATCAGTCACAAAGACTGAGTTACATGCACATGAAAATACAAAAATTTGAAAAATTACCTGAAAAACATGGATTTTCGAAGTGTGGTAGCACAAAAGGGACACGTAGTATCCAAGCCAAATTTCACACACTGCATAAGTAGACCATGATGATAATATCTCAAAATTTCAGCATGTTATTTCAAGACATTTGTGTGCAACGGAAGTTGACAGATGTATTTGGTGGTGTGGCCATTGTTTCACAACACAGTTTTGTAAAAACATATCATACACTGTTCTGCCTCTTCTTATCCTCTCCCACAACTGTTTAATCACTAAGCAACAACATATAGACAGATTAACAGAGCCTATTATTAATGTTTACTGCACCTTAACTGCTAAAAACCAGTCGATTGTGCTTCAAACAGAAGTTCTCCCACACTTTAGCTACTGTACTCTGTACATTGAGTGGCAAATTGTACTGTCTTCCTGACACTGTGGTAGGAGCTGGTACTGTCATAAGAATATGTTCAAAGGGAATCCAACACCTGTCTGCCAAACGTGGCCAATGAAATGATCTTGCTGGTCCTGCTGGTGCTATGAAGTTCACAAATACATCACCTTCTGTTTCACAGCACTCTGCAACACATCCTAAGTACCATTTGTCATCATAAACAGCAGTAATATAGCAACCTGGTTGTATGTTGCTGCTTTTGCTTCTGAATCCTGAGTCTGACACACATGGAGACATATGTTGGGCGTGAACCTATAGTTATAACCGGACAGTCTGCTCATCTGCACATTGTCAGAGTCCGCTGGAGAGAAGTGATGGTGGCTCCTTGTGTCTGCAACAGTTTTAACGTGTTCTAGTATGCTTTTTAGCAACTCTTTGAGTGATTTCATCTCATCTTTCAAACATAGAATGATTGTATTCCAGAGATATTTTTCTGTACCCAGGTAAATAATTGAAGAGGTGATAGAGTGTGACCTTCTGTAGGGTGCTGCAGACTAGCTCATGATGACATGTGCTTAATGGTAGCACCAATACCATCACAAACATTTTTACCATGTCTTGTGAAAAAATTTCATTCTGCGTGAATATGAAAATCATGGTAATGCATGCATAAATTTTTTAGATTTTTACAGTTTTTGTACTGACTAGCTGCCCCATCACTTAAGTATTTCGCAAAATGTATGTGAGGCAGCTTGTTTTTCACATATGCCATGACAGTGCGAATGTGGGCATGAACTGCAGTGGCATTGTGAATTAAACAGTCACTAAAAATGCACAGGTTCATGACAGACACATCACCTGATTCACCTCTATAATAAATCGCAAATGGCTGGAGACTTGATTGACTGCTGGCGTAATGATATCCTTGGATGGCATCTTGAACTATAAATGCATAATTTCCAGAAAAGTCTAGTATTACTATAATTTCATTTTGTTTCAAATTATCCTTACAAAACTGGAGATAAGCCGATTGTGCTGTTGCTGTGAAGCTGTGTGTGGTCAGTTTGTCCGTTTTTTGACAACACATTTCAACAAAATCTTCCACTGTACTTTGCTTTGTTTCAAGACTTGTGCAATCCAGGTGTGTCTATTGTTTATTACAAACAAGTTCATCGTCATCCATAAGGAGTTCACCATACAGTTTTTTATTCATGTGCTCTGCAAGATTTGCCTTACCAGGACACTTTTCACACCTGTGTATCATGCACTGGTAGGAATTTATGTCACACACTAGCAACTTCATTGCACCTTTGTAATCCGGGCCAGAATCCTTTATAGCAACAAACATCAGCTTTTGATGGGTCTCACATACACAAACGTTGTGTGTCCCCTTGCACTTACAGGCACAACCCATTTTGGCCGAAGATTGCAAAAAGACCATAAACCTACTTTGGTATTGGGATACTTTCCGTGAATTCTACATATAGTTCTGATATGTTGCATAGCAACAGTCTTTTTTGCATCTGGACACGTAGATTTCCCATTTTCACCATTACATAGTCTTTTTTTCCCAGGCATTATTTGACTGTGGTCATTATTTTCATAAAACTTCAACACTAGCACCTTAATTTTTGAACTCAGTTGCTTACCCTGAGCCTGCTGAAGTTGTGGAAGCACTCCTTGGGTTGCTTTTATTTTCCTAGCTCGCTTTACCATATATGTGGAAACATTGAATTCCTTTGCAGTGTAGTCAATAGACCAGCTGGAAGGTGCAAGGGTAAGAATGGCTACTTTTTTTTGGCGTGTGGATGTGGCACATTTTTCTCTCAAATCATACACCATTTTGTCCAAATCAGAGCATTTCTGGCATAATTTCTGTTCCTTTGGCGCAGATAGTTCTTCCTCTTCCACCATTAATATGTCAGCTATTTTGTGTTTTAATTCCATTTGAGCTTCTTGTAGTTTTCTTCTACCATAGCTGGGCCTGTCTCTTTTCCCATCTTTGTGGGAGACAAACCAAGAGCAGTCACTGAAGTATTTAATTTGCTCATCGGCTGTGGTTGTAGGTGGCTGATACTCTTCGTCACTTTCATGTAAATTATCAGAATATTTTTCATTTTTTAGCAGTGTAAAACACATGGAACATAACTTTTGTCCTGGTTTCATGTTAAGTCCCACGGACTGATTCACTTTCAATACTGTTTTTATATCAAATTCTCTGAAGCTACACTTCACTGTCTTCTTATGAATCTGAAATGGATCAAAACAACTTCTTTGTAGGAAAGAATACTTATCCAGAAACACTTTCATATGGTGATAACAAACACTAAAGTTTCCTGGAACTGTACTTCTTTTGCCCACAGGGTGTATCCCGGATCTCCATAGCAACAAATCTTGGTCCGATTCATCCAGATCATACAGTACAAAGCGAATGCCACATTTTGTTCCATATGTTGTTTTATGACATTCAGATGCTTGTGCTCTGCCAATACTGCAACTTGTTTGAACAAAAGCACCACTGGTACACTCTTCTGCCTCCATACTGACTTTCCACAACAGTACTGACCAGTCTGAACTAGAATCTTAAAAAACATGAGTAACCTGTAATTGTTGCATGTTTCGTTTGTTGTTCCTGCCTAACAATGACTCATTCTGTCCCTATTACTTGCTAAAACGTGTTAAAAGAAACATAACCAAATACATCTCTGTCAACTTTTATTGTACACAAATGCCTTGCAAAAAAAAATTGAAATTTTGCCACATATTATATTATGGTCTTCTTATGCAGTATTTGAAATTTGGCTTGGATATCACTTGTCCCTTTTGTGCTACCACACTTAGAAAATCCATGTTTTTCAGGTAATTTTTCAAGTTTTTGTATTTTCATGTGCATGTAACTCAGTTTGTGTTACTGATATGGCAAGATGAGTTCTGTGTATGTTTAGGCCACATTAAGCTTACCAGAAAAAGATTTATACTTTCTTTGAGTGAATTATATTTCACATAGAGGGCACCTACAATATATACCTTTTAACATATTACATTTTTTAAATCACATTTTGGATTTTTTTGTTTTCCCTTAGAAATATGTTGTTGGTGTTTTGATTCATGGAGTGTGTTCTCTAAATGGATGTTACTGGTTTGTAAAAATTTCACTGGATTGTGTGGAATAGTTCCAAAATTATTAAGACCTGAAGTTGGGTCTGAAGATAGATTGCCAGATGCAGGTTGTAATTTCCGGATCACTCTACCTTCTTTCACAGGCCATAATTCTGGAACTAATTGGCAGGGGAACTTAAAATTTTTATACATGAGTGTTCTACACTTGGTAGCATTGGTGTGCAAAATTTCAGCCAAATTTGAGACTACCAGCTGGAACATTTTCTCAAATTGGTTGAATTGACATGGAATGACCCTATCCCAAAATCTGAGAGTTTGAGCCAGGATCCTGGTTTTCTTGTAATTCATGGTGGATTCAAATTTCAGGCAATGTTCTTCTATTGCTGATTTAGTGGCCTATCGTAGCCTGGTATGTCTTTCATGGTTCTTAGACACATTTTCTGAGACTACCAGCTGGAACATTTTCGCAAATTGGTTGAATTGACATGGAGTTACCCTATCCCAAAATCTGAGAGTTTGAGCCAGGATCCTGGTTTTCTTGTAATTCATGGTGGATTCAAATTTCAGGCAATGTTCTTCTATTGCTTATTTAGTGGCCTATCATAGCCTGGTATGTCTTTCATGTTTCTTAGATCTTATGTCAACTGTTCTTGTGGTTTGACCGATGTAAGACATACCCCATTCTGATGGTATATGGTAGATACAAGTTTTCTAACCCCAGATCGCTCTTGACCAATCGGAGGATCACCCTGATCTTGTTTACAGAACACACTTTTATGTAATGTTTCTTCAGGATTTTGCTGATCTTAGCAGATATAGGCCCTGCTTACAGCAAAAAAGCTACCTTCCTAGTCTCTTCGTCTTGTTCCTTTCCAGTTGTATCAGGTCATCTGATGAGATACAGCACTTGTTGGACTTCCCTGATTAACCATTGTGAACTCTTGCTGTGATGTTCTAACTGTGCTGTCAAGCTGTCTAGGTTGGACAGTGTTTTGGCTTGGTGTACAAATGTTTCAGCTCTCTATTTTTCTGTGCTGGTAATGACAGCTGTTGGCCTCTAGATATAAGTCAGTATGTGTCAGTTTCCTATACATACTGTAGCCTAACATGCTGTCTGCCTACCACTTCACCAGACATCCAGGAGCAGGAGTTGACCATCATTTGCTAGTACCATGGTGATGTCTTGAGTTCATATGGACCAGGAACTCGTCCATACTTTTCCAGCCATGTGGCCAGATGATGAACGAATGATCAACGTATCTGAAGAAACACATCAGCTGGTAGGCAGGAGTAGTGAGTGCCTCATCCTCAAATTTTTCCATATACAGATTTTCCCTGACCAGAAATAAGGGGCTATCCATTGACACTCCTCCAGTTTGCTCAAGAATTGGCCTCCATGTTGGAAGTAGTTGATGTTGAAATATGCTTGAAAAGATAAAGCAGATCTCTGTCAAACCTCTCACTGATTAAATCGAGTGTGTCCTGAACTGATACCCTGGTGGAAAGAAACACAACATCATAGCTGACTATGATGTCTGTGTTCAAGATGTGTATATTTTTGAGATGTTTCACAAAGTCCGAGGAGTTGAGGGTGTAATGGATGCACTTTCACTCATATAGTGCTAACATCATCTGAAGATGGGTGGCTGTAGGGTATGTGGCTGCATTGATAGTGCTTATAATCAGACAAAGCCATAAACCATATTTGTGGCCCTTGGGTAATCCATATAGTGTGGGTGCCATATAGTATGGGTGGTACCGGTGTCTTAGCTTTTAGGTGCTTGACGATTTTCTCAAACAGTCTTGTTTCTTTAAGCAGAGCCTGAGTTTTTCTGTCCATTCTGTTCATGGGGTCATTTTCTAATGGACTGTATGCAGGTCCCTGTAAAAGTTGACACATCTAGTCAAGATCTGTCTTCAGCTGTATGACAGAGTTCCCCTTTTCCAAGGGTAAAACCACTGAGCTTTCATCTTCTTGCAACTCTTGAGGACCATCCTCTCACCTCTGGAATGTTTGTTTTGGGCATCCTGTCTCTGGTTAGTGCCCTGCATGTCTCTATCCGAATATATTTTGTAACAATTAATGTTAGTGCACTAAACACTTGCTTCACAGAGCTGTTGAAGCTGGAAACTGATAGGAGGGTCTGCAAAGTTGAGACTCTTTCCAAGTACTTAGATTTGCCGTCTTGCGGGTATTGTATTTGTTACACTTATTTATGCATTCAAATTTTGCCAATTGTCAATCTGTAGTGTTGTATTTGATGCATGCTGCCAGTGACCGTGACATACAGTCCATCCTGCCCAAGTCCTCCGGTGGTAAGTTGTTTTCCTAGTCCAGATGTAGATGTAGTAGCTCCCTGGAAGTGACATAGACTCTATGCCGCATATCATGGATCCATTCCCTTACCAGAACCATACTGGCACAATGCTTAATCCTATTAGCCGCCTTAGATGTGATATGATGTTTAATTTTGGCAATACAGGCCTGATGTCTCTTTCTCTGCATCTGAATAGAAAGTGGAGTGAGCTCATCAGCCTCTTTGCACTGTTGTAGTGTGCCCTGTAGCTTCATCTTCTTGCACATTTCATCCCCATAGGGTCTTGAGTTATATTTTCCTTGACTTTCCTGGCAATTCATTGTCATCTTGTAGGATCAGGTGTACTGCCAGTGCTCAGAGTCATTCCAACATGATAGTTAAACGTTATAACTCAACGTCTTCATCAGGTGTCCTGAGACTCGTTCACACATTGATCGGGTCCTATATCAATGCAAGGACTGTGTCTGGTGCTCACTGTGCCTTCTGCACCCGCTATGGTCATTTGTGGCAGTGATATCCATTTTAAGGCATTTTGTCTTATGTCCATGCCTGTTGTGGCTGTTTTCCCCTGTGCCAGCCATCCAGTTGTGTTCCATATTAGGTCCATGCTCACCAGGTGCATTCCTAGCACAATCATAATGCAGTAGACATTTATTATGCTGTTTGTGACCATTGCGGCTTTCTCGCTTCACTGCGTCATTTTCCTGCCCTGCGCCTGCAAGATGCATTTCCTGCAGCATCGGGCTGCTGTAGGAGCTGCATATTATGTCCATGCGTGCTGCAGCAACTGTGTCGATTTATCCTATGTCTGCTCGCAGGTTGTGTGGTGCCTGAGGTGTCAGGTGGTTGATGTTGTTCCCAAACTTGTCTGTGACCTCTGTGGCTGTCTCCTGATGAGCTAGTCGCTGCCTGGTGCTCCCTAAGAGGTTTGATCTCATTAATATTGCCCCTGGTCATCTGAGGTCCATTATAGGTGAAGGGAAATTTCTTCCGTTGTTTTTATAGTAGTACCAAAGCTGGATTCCACACTGTACTGATATGGCATGCTTCCCAGTTGTTCAGGTTCTCTGCCATCTTGATTTGAATAGATTTATTAATCTGGGGGTTTGAGACAGGATCCTGATTTTTTTCATAATTCATGGTGTGTTCAAGTTCCAGACAATGTTTTGCTATTGCTGATTTAGTGGCCTATCGTAGCTTGGTATGGGTTTGGCGTTCCTTAGATCTTCTGTCAACTGTTCTTATGGAACCTAGTCACCTTGCCAACCAGTCTCATGAAGCGCCTGGTGAAGACAATGAGTTATGACGTCGAAATATCATGTTGAAAAGATATGGAACGCTGGCGGATAACAGTGAATCACTTGGAAGGTCTAAGAAATTATGTGTCCCAATCATACTTCCTTTTTGAGAAAATTACTGATGGCTATTCACTTGTGCATATTCTTGATGCAGGTAGTAGTTTTGTGCATCTTAAACTCAGCTGTAGCTAACATGGCATCATGTTTTTATTGTTTTTGTTCTCAGGCACTGAACAGTTGTGAAACAGCACTTTCTTTCAATTGTTACAAGTTGTCTGAAAGTAGTATTTCCATGATATAAACGTTGCTTCTGATATATGCATTTTCCTATCATCGCATATACTATATATTTTTCTTTGTTTTGTGGATACATATAACTATGAGGTCATAAAATAAGCTGCTTTTGGATAGTAGCATTTTTGTTAGTCTTTATCTCTGAAATACAGTGGACAGTTAACTTGTGTGCAGTGTTTCATCTATTATTCTGCCAGTGTGAAGTTGGATCCCTAGCAGACTTAGGTTTTCCATTTTTCCTGTGTTGTTCCAGGAACAGACGACAAGTTCCTTGTGCAGAGCTGTAGCCAATCATTTCATAAGTATGCACTATGCAAGTGGTCCATTTGCAGTTTTAATTTCAGTGTGAGATTAGGTTTGGCCCAGACATCAGCAGTAGAGCACGACAGTTAGCCCACATCTCACTAACAACTCTTGAAAAAGTCAAAGAATCCAGTTATATCTAAATTCACTCTTCATTCTAGATTGTTTATGGAGCTCTGTTTAGTGGGTAAAAATATCTAGGTCCTTCAGTAAGCTTAAGGCACATACTTTGGGGATCCGTGCAACACTTCCATGCTTTCAACTACGAGACCTAACTTAATTGAAAGCATGGGAATGTTGCACAGAGCCCTAAAGGGACATGCCTAGAATGTACTGGAGAACCTAGAAATTTTTACCCACAGAAACAGAGCTCTGCAAACAGTTTTGAACAGAGAGTTAATTTAGCCGTAACAGGTTTTTTGATATTTTTTGAGGATTGCTAGTGTGACATGTGCAGACCTCCTGATGCCTGCATGCCAAGTTATCTACCTCAGGGAGCAGGCTACTGGTTCTTCTGCAAGATGGAGCTGCTATAATCATCGAGGTGGAAAAATAAAGAAAAGAAAGTAAAATTTGAAGACAACATCCAACACACTGGGTTCACCTGCTGGATGGAACTTACATCTATTTGTAATTTTTTGACCCAGTTTGTTAGTTGATACTCAGATTATGCATGGGTTTTTAACACTGAAACTGAAGGCTGTTTTTCAAGTCCTACTCTTTTTGATGAATGAGCTTTAGTAGCTGGATTATAAAAAATGCCTATTGCTCTTTTTGTTCATTTAATATTGACTGCAGATATCTGTGATGGCAGTAACTGAAATGGCATAGTAAATAAAGAAATTTATTACATGACATAGATGGTTTTATTCATAAAAAGTGTCCCGTAGTACACAAAAATTTAATGTACACAATGTAGTCATACAGTATCAATACACAATGTAATCATACAGGATCAAATAAAATTCAGTTCAGTTTTGACAATCTTTATTATTGTGTTTTTGCAGGGACTTAATGTCCATTAATATTTACTGTTCTCTCTTTAAATTTTAGTACATGCAGCAAGTCCGAGACATGCTGATGAAAGCTCCTCCACATTGTTGCCCATCTAATGAGGAGGAGACCAGGCAGTTCATGTGGTTGCCAGAAAGCTGCATGGAACATGTACTGCATGCTTAGTAAACTTTTACTGTAAGGAAATGTTAATTAAAAATCTCCTTAGCATCTTAAAGTACCATTGTTCCTCGGCAGAATTTCCTTTGTATGTGTATGTAGAAATAGCTTCAGAACCAAGTGGTCATTGCTGTAAGTTAAATTAAGTAAAGATGCACATTATCTGTTCTGTCCAGTATGAACACATCCTTTTGTCATTGACAGTTGAATGCAGAGTTGTTACTGTTTATTCAAAGTTTTTTTGTAGTGATTCCACAGTTTTGTCAATATATAATCAGTGGTATTAAATAATTTATAAGATTCGCAAACACGAGAAGGTGTAAAAAAAAAGTAGAAATACTGATCAGTGAGAGAGAACTGGGCTGAATCATATTATGTACTTATTTACTTGTTTTGAGTTTAACTGTTACACCAAAGTTGCTTGAAAGCTATGATCTAGGGGATGTCCTTGGAAAGTAGCTGTTTGTCTGGAGGAGGATTTAATATATTATTACTAAATGTTTTTGGTCTGTAAGCCAGCTTCACATTTAGTGGACAGCTGTATATATCTTCATTATTAACTAACACTAAGGGTCATTTAATAATTGAAGAATATTTCATCATATAAGTGTATTAACACTGCAAAAACAGGCCAAGCACAACTTTATGTACTTTTATGTGCCACTCCATATAAACACCCTGAACATTCACACTTTTGCCAACACCATCTAAGCAATTCCTTCAGATAATACGCACTTGCTTGGTCATTCAAAGTACAAAAATTGGTAGATATTGATCTGTTCTTAGAAATTCACACACAAATCTGTACGTGCTGAACAATGATTATGTGCATTATTCATGAAGTCATTTATTCTTTTACTGCTGCGGTTCACCTGTTCCTTGTCAGTCCAAAATGACAGTTGATAATACCATTTCTGCTTATCATTGACATCTGTTCACCTGTTTTTAATCATCAAGCACTAACAACGTCACCATAAACAGTAACAAGTCTGCAGTACTGTGAAATACAACATCAAGTCTGCTATACATGCTAGTGCATCTAACATTTTCCAGCTGCATAAAAGCCAATCACAAGTAACATTTCACAGTGGATGACACTTTACTATAGGAACAGACCCATTGAATGAATAGCACTACACATGGTTCTACACTTAACTTAGCATGAAAAACAAAGGAACGGTAAAAACTTAACTGGAGCTAAGGGTCTGTGATGAAATACTCCTTACTTTTTGTATTACTTTCATATCCTTACAAGAAATACAAACAATATCTCTTGTTTCTCCTCATACAGGATTTTGTGTTTCCTCTCTTACTTGTATCATTCTTGCACATATTTCTTTCTCAGTTGCCTTTTTTAGTAGTTCCTTTAAAAGAAAATCATAGCTAAAAATCCAAAATTTGATATTTACTGCAGGATTCATGTAATCTCTCATGATATTATCCTTGTGGATGACATTTATTAAATATTATCCCATTTATATATGTAAGGCAAGTTCTGACACAATGTAAATAATTTAGGAATGAAGGTGACTACTCTTGTGTTAGCTGAAGTATTGAGTCATTGATAAAGTTGCGGAAAAGAGAACAAAACATCAAAGCCTATAAATATGTGTACTGATATTAATCATCATGACATTTAGAATACCATTTCATAAAAAAGGTAGAAGTCATAAATGCTAAATAGTAAATGTTACAGACATAGTTACATGGATTTGTAGAAAAATGTTTCAATTACTAATGTAGTACATTATTGGATACCATCTATTAGATAGGGGTAAAAACTCAAATACTCTACATGTCTGACAGGTGTGTTTCCATGTATTTTGTTAATAACATAATCACTGCTCCTTGTATGTTTAGATGTCATTATGTTCTTAGTTGATGTGCTAAACTTAGTCACAATGAAATTAGTAGTTGTAAAAATGTCTAAGAAAGAGACATAGAGCAATTAAAACTAGAAACCAAATAGTTAATTGGATTTCTATGGAGTACTGTCAATTAAAATAAACTGCTTTCATGATGTTATGCTGCTTAATTATATGGAAATTGTTGGTAACAAAGATTGAGTGTGTTATGTGGTGGTTAATATGCTGCATACACATCACTGTTGTTAAAAGCTAAAGAAACAACTTAATGCAGTTCTCCATATCTTCACATAATGTTCACATGAGCTGATGGTATAAGTAGTTTTCATGTATATAGCAAAGACTAAAAATATTTAGCAGATGAAAAAGAAAAGTGTTTGAATGGAGATTATGTAAACACCAAAATATATTGTGGGATTCTCTACAGTTAGTTTGTCTTTTGCTGTGTAGATTGTGAGGCAGAGATCTCTTGATGTCTTCTTTCACAGAAAAACACAGTATGCTGTTTTTGTTAGTTCATTTCAAGACAAATTGCAAAATCAGTGTTTGGTTTTTAATTGCTGTAGAACAATAGGTCAACATCCAGTTTAAAAATGAACTGTGAATAATGTGAATGAAGCTGAAGTGGTCTGTTACAGATGAGAAGGGAAAAAATGATGAATTTGAAAAATAGAAAAATGTGTAAAGTGTTCTTACTGTGCCATTACCTCTTGTTCTGTTAAGAGTCCCTCTTTACTGGTCACAACTTCAGCTCCTTACTGACTAGTGACCTGTCTTTTTTTCTGTGCATAATTTCACAGTCTAAAAAAACTCTCCTAGTATATCCTAAAAAAAGCCATAACATGGGACCAAATCAATTCTGTATGAATCAAAAATGTATCTGAGAATTTTTAGTGAAATTACATTGTTCATTTTACAACTATCTGTTAAAGGCTCTTGGCATTTCCAATGATCTCAAATGACAGAGAAGCAGACTGGACTGACAATGCCAGCCACTATGTTGTCCTTGAAAATGAGGATTTAGTGGGCACATGTGAAAGTTGTGATTGAAACAATGATAACTTTTTTTAAAAATTAGAAAGGAGATGTAACAAACAAAAATTTGCAAAAAATATCACATAAATGAATACAGTTTTCTGTTTGGTGCTTGATGACACATTATTATTTGTATCTTCCCTGTTCCCACATATACTTCCAGAGAAGTGGCTTAAAATGCTGAGATTAATCAAGCACTTTCTGTTGTTGCTGTCAGCTGTCACATTTGATTACTTGTCAATTTTGGCTGTTTCATCTATGTTTAGTGTGGGTCATATTTTATTTAATTTATATGTAACTATGATAAATTAAAGTATTAATAATATCTCCCAGCCGGCACTCTTTTTCTCCTCAGTAATGGCAGCTGAGTACTCCACCATCAATAAAATAATTCAGAAATACAGCAGTGAAATGTTTTTGTTCTGTTGACTCTTGCATTGATGATGAAGTCATTTTACTTCTTTTCTTTCCAAATGGTGTTGGAATGTCCTGGGCAGAATATAAATTATGGACGGAGTAAAGGCAACTATTCACCATATAGCTGAGATATTCAGCAGTCTTCAGGCACAGTAATATAAACATGCACAAGCATGGCTACATTGTCCTGACAATTGGATATCTTTTAATAGTATTTAATCATCAAATAATTGTGTGTCATCCCCTGATCTATCCACCTTTCTCCTGCTCATTATTTTCCTCACCTTTCCCTGCACGGCAGTCCTAAATCATACATGAAATATTCTCATTCTATGGAACTATCCTACAGCCTACTGTATAGTTTCTGTTTATGTTGCCATTGCTTACCCCTTCAAACCTTTTACGGGCTTTTCATGTATTTATTTTTCTATTCCCCATGTTTATTTCATTGCTTTTCCTTTTAGCATGTTCTTTCCAGTTTAATCTGGAGTGTTCCTGTAT
The DNA here is from genome assembly GCF_023897955.1 of Schistocerca gregaria. Taxonomy (NCBI): domain Eukaryota; kingdom Metazoa; phylum Arthropoda; class Insecta; order Orthoptera; family Acrididae; genus Schistocerca; species Schistocerca gregaria. Next base: position 824,871,453 of record NC_064921.1, on the reverse strand, counting down.
TGTGTTCACACCCATATCATTTCTTTTCTTCTCTCCTTATAGATACATTCTATTTTTAATGAATCTGTACTCCATCTGTCAGTGTGAACTCAGAAAATCATCCCTATCCCTAATCAAGTCCTAACCCCACAGCCTGTTCCTGATATGCTGTCAAATTCCTCCACAAGATACTCTTACTGTGCAATCCCAGTTACTTAAGTGCTCTCTCTCTCTCTCTCTCTCTCTCTCTCTCTCTCTCTCTCTCTCTCTCTCTGCGTGCATGTGTGTGTGTGTGTGTGTGTGTGTGTGTGTGTGTGAGGGTGCACGTGCATGACCGACGAAATGAGGGGGTACAGTGGTTAGCACAGTGGAGTCACATTCAGGAAGATGATAGTTCAAATCTGCATCTGAACAACCTGATTTAGGTTTTCCAAGATTTCCTTAAGTTATTCCAGGCAAATGCTGGGATGATTCCTTTGAAAGGGCACAGCCACTTTACTTCTCCTTCCTTGAAACGATCCCAGGTTGTGCTCCTCCCTAATGACCTTGATGTTGACAGGATTGTGTGTGTGTGTGTGTGTGTGTGTGTGTGTGTGTGTGTGTGTGTGTGTACGGGGGAAAGGGGGGGGGGGGGCAATTTAGTTCAGTCTGAAGAAGGATATTATTTGAATGCTCAACAATGTTTTCAACCTGTTTATGTATTTTTTAACGGCTCAACACCTCAGCTGTATGTTGTTTCATTTGGAAAGAGCTTTGTAATCATGCTGAATCTTTTTCTTCACTAAGTTATGTGTTTCTTAGGAGGAATCTTGTAAAATGAACACCAAACCATGATACTTTAGGCCAGGATACAATTGGTATTAAAAATAAGCTTTTCATCCATTTTCAAGCAACTATATCATCATGAGAAACAGAAGTGTTAGTTTTGACCTCTTGAAAAATTATAGCTTTTGTAATTACCAATCCTTTCATTTAAACTGCTTACTTGTATGAGAGCTCCCTCCTAACTGCTCCTAGGTGTTTGTTCCCTCTTGCAAAAGTCTGTCAATAACTTAACAATATTCTCTGTGTGTAAGAAAAAGCAGAAATTAACACTTAGCTTATTATTATTGAAATTATTGTGGTCTAACAGGTAGAGTACTAGACTCTGGCCCTGAAGATCCTCAGTTCAGTCCTGGGTAAGGGTGTGGATTTTTCCTCATTCCTGACCCTCTGGATGGTGCCAGGTCCACTCAGTTACTATCAAATGAGTACCAGGGATCCTTCTCAGTGGTAAAATGCTCCAATGATGCTGCATTTGTCACCTGACCCCTCTTAGTGCCGCAGCAAATAAAGGCTAAACTGTACCTGCAGTCTGTCCAGTAGCACAGTTATGGGCTTGCGCCACAGACTTTACCTTTATTATTGTTATTAGACCCTATCAGATCATGCATAGCTGTAGGATTCAATAGTCTGAGTTTCCTGTCTGCTCCTTTCTTTCTTTTTTTATCCATGCATTCTCTTTTTTTTCTTCAGTCCACTTTATTCATACATTCTTTGCATGTTCTCCAAATGCACTTCCCAAATGCCACTTTTTTATGTATAAGAATTTCTACTTAAAATCTTGAGGAATTTATCTGTGCTCTTTCTACATCTTTTCTGATTTGACTCCAGGATGTAGTTTTCAGTCATCCCTTGTTTGTTCTGGTTTTGGGGACAATATAAGGAAAAGTTAGCTTGCTGCTTACTGCAAATATGACATGTTAAGTTGCAGACAATAACAACAAAAAGACACTTACACTTTAGCTTTTGGCCAAGATTTCCTCAGAAAAGGAAACAAACACAATCATTCATGCAAGCAAGCACACTTCACGCACACATGACTGCCATCTCTGGCAGCTCAGACCACAGTGCCATTGTTCCTGTTTGCAACTTAATGTGTCATCTTTATGGCAAATAGCAATCTGTCTTTATCTTGTACTGTTGACATTCCAAACTGGATTTTCTATTGTTTGATTATGATTTTGTGGGTAAGTCTTGTTACTAGGTGTTTTAATCTTCCTTTTCGAATGTCTGCCACAAGGCTGGACAAATTTTTTGTTTTGTGGGATTTTACCTGTAGCCGTCTTCCATTAAGTGGGGGCCAAGAATATTTTTCATGATTTTGCAGTGTTATTATTATTTTCAAAGTTTTCATCTATGAAAGTGGCCATCCCATAGTAAAGAGGACCTGTTTTGTACAGATTACATGTACTATATACGAAAGAAATGTTCCTCAAGAAAGCGAAGGAAACAGATTTATTTTTTAAAATTTGACAAATCAAAAGGAAATAAAAAGACATAACAGTGCATCTTTATTTTTGATCAAGCATTTGAGTATGAAAAATAAGCTGTATTTTTAATATAATTCTCATGTTACATTTGACTAAAACAGTAGACTGAAAATGCATTTAATTTTTTAGCAGACTTCAGGGTGATATATTTGTTTATATATGAGGACCAACAGTTGGAGGTCCAACATTTTGTCAGGATAGTGAAGATTTATTTTTGTATGTACTGTTAATTAAGTATCACCATTACATCGGGCTTGGCTACATAAGTGAGTAGCAGTATGGACTAATTCTTTAGTTGAAATTGTGAAGATAAATATAACATGTTGCATACTTAATTGTTAAAGCTGTAAGAGTAAGTATTTTTCAAAGCATTCAGCAAGTATTTTTACTAGCTCAGTGGGCAACCACTCTGCTAATGTGCTTTCTTTTAACCGTTGTTTGAAGTCATTTCAGTTTGTATAATTACTATAGTGTGGAAATATTTTAAGCATTAAAATTACCATTAATAAATGTAACTTAATATTATTTGATCTGTGTATGAACACATAGATAATCAAAATGAGCTGTGGCCAAAAATTGGGATAAATGGGACATGTTTAATAAGAACAAAAAAGGCTACTGATTCTGAACCTCCTGTACTTGCTTGATTTGTACTCTTTAACTGTGCCATTGGAATGTTTCATATTTTCATGTTTTTCATGTCCTCTGTCGCATCCAGTAAATTGTCTAGATGTTGCTTGACACTTATTGAGGAGGTATGGTTTAGCTAGCTGCAAAGCGGTGCTAGATAATTTTTTTTTTTTTTTTTTTTTTTTAAAAAATCTAATAAACTCCTGAGGAAAGTACAAACAACAATAAATGTCACCTGAACTGCTTTAACGTTTGTCTGGTTGAACACTATGAAGCTACAGGATCTAACTGCAGATCAGAGACAAAATCAGTTCTGAGGAGGTATGGATAGCTAAATATTGAGTAGCACAACAAGAGCAGGATTCAAGTCCAGGGTTGAGGCTTGATCAACACTGAGTCCCTCTAAACCGACTCTTTCGCACGCAGCTACTACTCTGTAAATGATGAATACCTACCTTGTATATGTGGTCACAATGTCATCTGCCACACATGGTGTCGAAATCCAAGGTGCTGCCCAGTAACGGTGACTCTTTCTTATCCACATTCCATAGAAAACAGTGACCCATTTTGTCAAGAAGCCTCCTGGCAGTATGAAATTGGTCTATGCTGAGAAGAACTATTGGCTAACTTGCTTTTCCCTGTTGTTGAATATTGGACACATCATCTGTGGAGTGCTTTGCTGTGATGTATGAAGGTAATTTTATTATTAATTTTCCTCTTAACTGCATTTGCTGTACTTGATTTGCAGTAGATTTCAAAACCTACTATTGCTTCATATTCAGGCATTTAATGCTGTGGTACAACAACAGGATATACTTCCAGGTGTATACTATTTTGATAGCTGCACCAAAATGCCTGGAGATGAAACAGGAAAAAGCTTCAAAATTGACTGCAACTAAAGTATACAACAAACACAGTCAAGTGGAAAATTAATATGATATAATCATTGAGCACTCTGTTACGCCGAGACGTAGAGGGCAAACAGTCCTGATATGTGCCTGCTGCATTAAAAATTTATTATTTGTGTGCCACCTGAAGGCTTCCAGATGCACTGTGTGTGGTCTCCTCACCACACTCTGCTGTGCTTCTATGACTTTCTCCCAGCTCTTCAGCCCCATAAATTACAGTGTCAGGCAGATTGCATTCTCAGGTTATGCAGTTCTTGCACATGAGGCATCCCCTTTTTCCTGACAAAGAAACTGTTCATTCCAAAATCTCAAGCTTTAATATTTGTAACTCTTAGTATGCCTTATCAGTCATGCCCATTTTGTCCCAGTTTCAGCAGATGTTAGACAGATCGTTTTCTTTTTCTGCATTAATGATTTCTATTCAAATTAATCACAGATAAAATATATATTATTATATCAGATTTAATTAAATGATAATGATCGAGTTACAGGCTGTGATAATATTTCTTGTTTGATGTCATCAGATGGGCTGTGTATAGGGTATCAAATGTAGTATTAGTGTTAATTGTTTGTTAGAGGATTTTTAACAAATTTAATGTTGTTCCTGTGACACACATAGATACATATTTGTCGTGTAAAACATGCTTGACAACAGTTTGTGTGATTTGAGTTTATTCATGTATCTCATTAGAGAAAACAATGTGACTGGCAGTTCTGTGCTCTAAGGAAAGTACAAGTCTTTAATTTTTTAATAAAGTAAAAAAATTGTGTTGATCAATGTTTTTTATATTACCTGTTTTATGACTTTATTATTGGTAGATTTAAAATTGTTCTATTTTTAACATGTAGAAAAATCACACAAAAATGTTTACACATTATGCAGACTTGCAGTGGTAATTAGAAAATGACCCATTGCTGCTGATACAATATAATTTTGATTCTCTTGTGTGATTTTTGTTGCATTCCAGTCCCTTTTTTCATCTTTATTGTAAAAATTCCCATAATTTTGCTTAAATCCAGAGTGTGTCATTTATATTTTAGCACTGCAAAGCTTTAATTGAGACTGAAAATAGATAGTTTAGAGTTTCATCATGTAACTCCAATATGTTAAGTATTATCATGACTTTGTGATTGTAATGAGTATACTGCATAAGAGAATTGTATAAAATGTAACATTCAAGTTGTATTTGCCTCATCTTCTCAGTAAAAGTGTAATATTTTTCTGGAGAAACAATTTTGTTAGTGAACGTAAATAAATGTGAAAGGCTTTGCTCACCAACCAAATAAATTTACTATTAGTGTCAACACATGCAATATAACTCCCATTCTACTGAGAAATATTATGACCACAGCATGTAACAATACCAGAGTTTAAAGAAATCTCAATTCCCACACTCCATGTTAAGACAGTGCCATTAGGTCAACATAACAAACAGAGTGCCCTTCAGAAAACTTTTCAGACTGTATTTATACGAGATTGATGTAATTAGGTGTAGTCACTGATATATTTTCCCTAACTCCCTTTAATGCATATCAGTTTGTTGGCCTCATTCAACACTATATTTTGGTGGGCTCAGGATGGAGAATCTCAGAACTGAAGGCTTAATTCCCTCACACTTCTGTGCCATAACAAAAAGAAATGATCAGAGCTTTCTTGCAAAAATTCTTGTGACCCTTAGTTATAGTGCATATGTTTTCTTTGATGTTATTCATGCCATTTGGCTATAGTTCTTCTATCTCTATTACCTGTCTCATTAAGAATGAGATGTTTGAATCAAAATTAATGTTCAGCCATATGATACAAAAGCTTTTCCTTATGAGCAGTTCATGTGATATCACATAACTGCTTCTTGGCAGTATTCCTCCGAATGCAGTCCACTTGTGTGTTAATTGGTTTCACCATCACCATAATTAGTTTGGTTACCACGGGAAAACTTCTTTTCCAACTTCAGAGATGATGCAGAGCTCGACTCAGCAATCAGCTAGTTGACCTTTATATTTTCATACTTATTTGGAAGACAAATAAAAACATTTATATTTCATTGTCTGCCCAGTCAACTGTTTAATTTCTGAGAGAGAAGTAGACAACAGCAATAGATTGTCTTCAGGCTTTATCAAAAGTCAGTAGCACTTTACAGTAAGGTTACACCCATAATGAACTCCTTGTACAAGCCTTGAAGGCCCAAGACAGGTCAACAGGCTACACCCACATAGAGAAGAAAGTGTGGAATGTGCAGACACTTTCAAACTTTTGGGTAATTGCATTGCCTCAGTTTTTAGGGCAAACTATTTATTCGCAACATTTGGCCTCATTGCTGAGGCTACTTCTTGGAGCAGTGTTTGCTGTGAAGCTCTCCAAGAATCTCATCCTGAAACTGATGTGGTGCAGTTTACCAGAATCTCATTGTACATATGATAATATCTAAGTGGATGAAAACTGTGATTGAAAAAGTATAAAATACATTACATATTTTTAATTAATATTGTGTGTTTGGCCACAATTTTCACATATTTTCATGTACGGTGAGCATAGCCATAATTAATTATTGCAATATCTGTTTTCTGCTAAATGTGTTGTTACTTTGACTAATAATATTAGAAATATTAGGTGTTGATATTTTTGTGAAGTTTTGGTTTTGTAGTTTATGGACTAAGAATAGTGATGAAAATTGTTTGACATCATGCAAACTGTAAGTCTGCTAAACTATTTTAAATAGAAAACATTTTCCAAGTGTTCAGTAAAATATTGTTTATTTGATCACCTGATGAAATTCCAGAACATCAAGAATGTGTTTCCTATGTAATTTTTCTGTCATGTTCTGACAGAAAATTCATTTAACCCCGTAATGCTGAGTATCACTATTTCATATCATACAAGTGCTGTGCTAATAACTGGAAAGTTAACTGTTTTTGAATGCCAATGCCAGTAGATGCTGATTCTTCATGAAGCTATCAATGCTTCTGACAAGTGCTGCAGTCTCCTGAGTGTTTCTGGTACCTCTAAAGCACCACAATGTTTGACTTTTATTTTTCATCTAGAAATTTATTCAGGCATTAAAAGGTTAATGTGAAGAATATTTTCTGATTGTCTTCAGAAACCACATATATTTGAAAAATTCTATTCTAAGTGTAACATTGTTATGTGATCTGATCTATAACAAGAATTTCAAAATAAAATTCCATTTACTGTTTAATAAATGTAAGCACTTAAACATTTTCTTATCACCAGTGTTGTTTCCTTTGTGTTTACCTTTTCATAAGAGAATCAGTTTTCGAAAGTCATACATAATACTGCAATTAAAGATTTCATTTTAACCATGTTACGTTAAATACAGATGGAATATCAAATTTCAAAGTATTTATGACTCACATTGTCACTAAGAAAGACAACAGCAAGCACTCATTTTAGTTGCCAAATTAATGTAAATCAAAACAAAGGTGTTGTGACTTCATTTAATGCGGCAACTTAACTGCACCTTTGATCTTAACCTTATAACACTCGTGGTATTACTTTTGTGTATTGGTTTTTGAAGTACAGTGTAGAAGCTGCAAGAGGATAACTTCCCAGCTAAATCAAATAAATTAGTTGACCATGAAATGGCCTCTAGGCCTTCCACAACTCCTCTAAATATCTAATTGTTAATGTCATTATAAAAAAAAGGTAATGGTTAGTTGTATGTTGTTGTTGTTGAAGAATGTAATGACTGGGGGGGAGTTATCACTGTAGTACGATTGAAGCAAACCTTTGCAAATTGTAACTGTAAAACCAAGGCAATAATATGTTTTTATTAACAACTTTCAAAGTGTAGCCACTTCTCAAGGGAAAAATGCTTAAATCACAAAAAAAGAATGTTAACGCTTTTGCACAATGAAAGATTCTTGCTAAACGGTATGTTGCCTCAAAATAAAACCTTTGTAAGACAGTGCTGGAACAATTTATTAAATCTGTGATTTATTTTTCTTAGGAATGTCAAATAACAGGTGGTGCGAAAGTAGATACATTTCAAAGTAATTTCAGACCAGGTGACCGTTCACTGCATAAACTTTGGGTTTAGCAGTAGGTATACACACAAACAACTTATATGTAGCAATGAAGTCACATTGTCTGAGCTGCCATAGCAACAGAAAACCTGAGTTTAGTTAACTGGACAAAAATTTAAATCAGTAACTCCCAATTTCAGTTCTTTGATTTTCAGTCAGCATTTAGAAATTGCAGTATCCATGACACTGGAAGTTTCATCATTCACAGCTGTTAATAAGAGATGGAATTTAATGAGTGCTTGTTATGTATTGGAAATGTTTATGGAACTGGGCTTCAAGCCATATACCCACAACATTCAAAGCAATAGCTGCTCCATGTACATTCTTAGTATGCCTTGTGAACTCACTCATACTTTCAATTGGCTTGAGATCCATCCATTAGAGGCAAATGCCTGGATCTGAGTGCCACTTCAGAGTAGAATCATAATCATTTGGGAATTGTTATGTCAGCATGTGTTCCAAGAAGAGTGAATTTTCAATTCTAGAATATTAACTCATAGGCCATCCACACACGGAAGTATAGAGAAGGAACAGAACTGGCAGGATGATGAAAATTGCTGACTGGTTACTGATGTATTGGCAACACAGTACCACACGCAGCATTGCTCTGAAGGGATGAAAACTGCAGCTGATGCTTGTGAGCTTGAAGGATATGCAGTATTGACTGTTATTATGTTCAAGCATCTTTTCATTACACACAGTATATTGAACACTGATTCGACTTCAGAGGCAGATGTGGTGCTGTATGGTTATTAGAAATCTGGACAATGTGAAAAGAAATTTTAATACAGGTAGAGTATAGAAAGAATCATATGCCATTGTTCCTGCAATATAGTGACAAGTGCAGGTGATAATGATGAAGGTGGATAGTGATCGTGCACCCTTCTACCCAAAGTGAACTACAAAGGCTCAATAATATTGAGATCTGGTGACTGTAGTGACCAGGGGACATGCGACAATTCATTATCATGCACACAAAACCAGTCCCAGATTATGGGTGCTGTGTGAACTAGGGCCCAGTTGTCTTGCAGCACAGCATCACATTAGGAGAACAAACATTTTACCAAGGGATGGATCTCATCATCCAAAATGATAACATAATTCTTGGCAGTTACGTGACCTTGATGAGTAACCAAGAGGCCAATGGGATACCATGAAAGGCTGCTCAAACCATCCTCAAACTGCCACTATGTTTATTCATGGGATGTAAATTTGGGTGGAATTTGGAAACAGTGTGAAACAAGACTCCAGTCTACAAATGATTTTCTCCCATTGCTCTGCGTTCCAGGTTCTAGGGCTTTGGCACCTCGTTTTCCTACTATGGGCATTTGCATCTCTGATGAGTGGTTTTGGAATTCCAGCTTGCCCTGCAGTTCCCAGCTCATGGAGCTCCCTTCGTACTGTTTTGGTGCTGACAAGGTTCACAAGTGTGAGATTCAGTTCCAAAGTGACTTTTGCAGCTGCTGTCCTCTTATTTTTCACCGGAATCCTCTTCAATGACCATCTATCGTGATTGCTCAACACAGTGGAAAATCCAGGATGGAATGTAACAATATTATGAAAAAGAAAGCTGCTACTCACCATATAGCAGAGATGCAGAGTCGCAGGTAGGCACAACAAGAAGACTGTAAAAAATAAGCGTTCGGCTAATGAGGCCTTTGTCGAAAAAAGACAACACGCAAGTGTGTACGCGCGCGCACACACACACGCACACGTGACTGCAGTCTCTGGTAGCAGAAGCTAGCTGGGTGTGGCTGCAGCTGCCAGAGACCGCAGTCGTGTGTGTGTGTGTGTGTGTGTGTGTGTGTGTGTGTGTGTGTGTGTGTGTGTAGGTGTAGGTGTCATCTATTTTTGACAAAGGCCTCATTGGCAAAAAGCTTATTTGTGACAGTCTTTTTATTGTGCCTATGTGCGACTTAGCATCTCCACTATGTGGTGTGTAGCAACTTTCCTTTTTATAATATTGGATCACTCAACACGCATTTTCATCTGCATTGTGATTTACTGGACAATGTTTTACCTCTTCCTTGTGCACGGTATAAATCTTTGATATGGTGTCTCTTGAAACACCAAAAACGTCAGCTCACTTGGTTACGGAAGCACCCACCATGCTAACACCAACAATTTGCCCAAATTTGAAATCACTCAACTCCAACATAATGCACTCACGTTACACAGAACACTGTTTCGAGCATTACTGATACCTGCAATGCATTTAGGACATTACACAGTTGCCATTTGTGCTCAGAATACAACAGTGCAGCCTGCAGTCTTGAATAGCATCTGCATAAATATTCAAGCCTGCATTTCTTACGGTATTTCCACAGTTTTATTCACTCTGTGTGTAGAATAGTTGTAGAATTGTTGTTGCCGAGTCTTCCTCTAATATTAGCTCGTGAAATTTATCCAACAGATGGTGACATTATTTTCTTGTAGGGTGGGTCGACATCATCTATAAATTTTTCAAAGGATTCTGTCTTGCTTTCAGGCATTTAATTTTATTTTGAGATTGCAATTTTTGCATTAAGTCATTTCGAAAGACAAGATTTTGACATGTAGGCAGTGAGAATATTTTACATTATTTCTCTGCCTATATGTCAAAATCTTGTGCTTGAAAATGGCTTAATGCCAAAATTGCAATCGCAAAATAAATTGTAACATCTGAAAGAGAGATGAAATCCTGTTTTTGAAAAAAGAGACTTTGAGTGAAGGAATATCTCTTGGGTCGTGAGGAATGAGCTTGCCGATGCCTCTGAAATGGAGCAGACACAAAACAGTGCATCAGTAGTTGCACTGTTTGGAATGGTTGATCGGATGAGAGTAAGTGTTAGTACCAGTCTGTACTAAAAAAGGTAGTTTGATTACATTAGCGATTAAAATTGTTATATCTGTTAGCAGAGGCGAGGAAGAATTTACTTACAGGGTAACCATTCATAATTTTGCAGAGATAATGACAAGGGCTAATTGAGAGGAGATCGTATCCTTGTTCGCACTAGAATCTCAGTGGCGCAGTAAGCTGAGTTCATAGTTTAAGTAATGTTGCAAAACGAAATATGTGATTCACGTAGGAAGTGACTTCTTAGTGGTGAACAAATATCTGATTTTTATGGTGACAGTACTTCTAGACTTACATTTGGTAAGACAATGATGAGAAAATTTATGCCACACCACTACAATATTGTTCATTAGTGTGATGCTGTACACTCAGTTGAATGGTACCAAGCTGTGTAAACTAGATAAAAAATCATTAGTGTCATATTTCAATGAGGAACTTGGAACTTTCAGCACAGAGCAGGAGCATGTAAAGGAACTATGGCTCACGTTTAAAAGAACAGTTGACCATGCACTGGACAGATATGTAACCAGTAGAACAATTCATAATGAGAGGGAACCTCCATGGTATGCAGTCACTTTAAAGAAACAGATCACTGCATCATAAGTGTAAAACAAAGTGTAGGGCTATAGATAGAGAGATTCTGAATGGAAATGCGTTTTGCCATCAAGAGAGCAATGCGGGCCTTCAATGACAACTGCAGCAGAATACTGCCATTTGATCTTTTTCAAAGAAATTCTGGTTGTATGTAAAGGCTTTTAGTGGAGATAGTGCGCAGTTCCTAGTGACTGGGACAGGAACTGAAACTGAGGATTGCAAAGAAAAGGCTTTAATCCTCACACCACTGAGAAGATGAATTAAATAAATTAGTGTTGGTGGTGCTAAGAAACAGCTAAAATTGTTAAAACTGAACAAAGCTCCAGGGCTCGATGGAATCCCTGTCAGATTCTATACTGAATTTGCGGCTGAGTTAGCCCCTCTTTGTAGTGCTGGAGAGAACTGACACCATGAATCCAGCAGGGCTGTCCGTAAATCCGTAAGAATATGAGGGGATGGAGATCTCTTCTGAACAGCATGTTGCAAGGCACCCCAGATATGGTCAATAATGTTCATGTCTGGGGAGTCTGGTGGCCAGCGAGTCTTCCTGGAGCCACTCCGTGGCAATTCTGGATGTATGGGGTGTCCTATTGTCCTGTTGGAATTGCCCAAGTCTGTCGGAATGCACAATGGACATAAATGGATGCAGGTGATCAGACAGGATGCTTACATACGTGCCACCTGTCAGGAGTCTTATCTAGACTTATCAGGGGTTCCATATCACTCCAACTGCACACGCCCCTCACCATAATGGAGCCTCCAACAGGTTGAACAGTCTCCTGCTGCCATCCAGGGTCCATGGATTCATGAGGTTTTTTTCCATTCGATCAATACAATTTGAAACTAGACTTGTCTGACAAGGCAACATGTTTCCAGTCATCAACAGTTCAGTGTCGGTGTTGGCAGGTCCAGGCGAGGTGTAAAGCTTTGTGTCTTGTGGTCACTAAGGGTACATGAGTAGGCTTTCAGCTCTGAAAGCCCATATTGATGATGCGTTGTTGAATGGTTCAGATGCTGATACTTGTTGATGGCCCAGCATTGAAGTTTGCAGAAGGGTTGCATTCCTGTCAAGTTGAATGATTCTCTTCAGTCGTCATTGATTCCATTCTTGCAGTATTCTGGCTGCAGCGATGTCGGAGATTTGATGTTATTCTGAATTTCTGATATTCACAGTACGCTTGTGAAATGGTTGTACAGAAATCCCCACATGATCGCTACCTCAGAAATGCTGTGTCCCGTCGCTTGTGCGCCTACTATAACACCACGTTCAAACTCAATTAAATCTTGATAAGCTGCAATTGTAGCAACAGTAACCGACCGAAGAACTGTGCCAGACACTTGTTGTCTTATATAGGCATTGCTGACCGCAGCGCGGTCTTCTGCCTGTTTACATATCTCTGTATTTGAATACACATGCCTATGCCAGTTTCTTTGGCACTTCAGTGTGACTTAGTACACAACATACCAGTGGTAGGTGTTTTACAATTCTCTGTGACAAGTAGATGGCCACGAGATTGCAAATAGTGTTATTCGTGCTTAGTGTTACCAGGCATGGTAGGGTATGTCACTGGTGTGAACAGGGTCAGGTGTTGAATTATCACTGTGAAGAATACATAGAAGCTGTGAACTCACGTCAGACAGCATTTTCAGCTATTGACAGAGGTTGAAAGGGGCCTCATCAAGGGTCTCCATTTAGACGGCTGGTCGAATCGTGGAATGTCCAGATTTGTGGGGAATTTTGGATGTGACAGCACCCCAGTGTTGGACTGTAGGGGAACGTGAGAGCAAGCACACTTATCGACAACATTCCAGTCGACGACATCTGACCACCAGAAAGGAAGATTACTGTGGTATACACCAAGCACGTTGTAGCCCCTTCACATCTGCATCTGCCCTCCAGGAACAAGTAATGACCTTGATGCTGACAGTGTGTTAAACCCTAATCTTCCTTCCCTGTTTCCTTCATTTACTGGTACTAGAAATAGTAACAACCATTAAAAGCCTTGGATGTGTGTCCAGAGCAAACCATAATGTAATATAAAGTGACGCAAAAAAGTGAACCACCCAGAAGGGGAGGAGGAAACAGAATGAAACTTCGTGGATTGAGAGATTCAAGTGCTTTCTCCTCGAAGTCCTCCATAAAAAGGTTGGCCACCACACAGGGCAAAGGCTCCCCATGGTGACAACGTTTGTTTGTTCAAAGAGTTCATTGTTAAATAAGAAGTAGGATGAGCAGAGAGCACGTTAAGACAAGGCCGTGAGGTCAGCACTAAATAAGTTACCAATATGATGTAACAAATCCATTAAAGGCACTTGAATATGTGGTTTTAAAGCCCACAGTTTTCTGGCGTTTTGTAGATACTTTCCTTGTATGGCCTCACGGCTGACAAGATCTGGAGAAATTCCTTTGTCAAGTAAACTCATTACATGAGAACATCAAGTTTACAGTGGTGATGGGGAAAATTGGACTTTATCCTTTCTAGACATCCTAGAACACCGCAAGAATGATGTATCATTGTGACATTCTGAGTACAGAAAACCCACACACATAGATCTGTCTCTTCAAGTGTCTAGCTGTCATCACCCTGCACAGACCGTCTGTGTTCTTAGTACTGTAACACATCTGGCACACGTAATATCGGTTGATAAGAAACTCCATGCTGAATTAGAACACTTTGGGAAGACTTTTGAAGAGAATGGCTACATTTCATGACAAATAAGGAAGGCCATGAACAGCTATAATAACTAGAAGCAAAGTACCGAGAGTAGTAGACCAAAGAGAGAGCTGGCCCATTTTGTAGTGTGGGTTGCCTACATCAGGGGCAGGTATGCACTCAGGGGCAAACCTATTGTTCTCCTTTGATTGACAGGTGGTGGTGGTGGTTAGTGTTTAACGTCCCGTCGACAACGAGGTCATTAGAGACGGAGCGCAAGCTCGGGTTAGGGAAGGATTGGGAAGGAAATCGGCCGTGCCCTTTCAAAGGAATCATCCTGGCATTTGCCTGAAACGATTTAGGGAAATCACGGAAAACCTACATCAGGATGGCCGGAGACGGGATTGAACCGTCGTCCTCCCGAATGCGAGTCCAGTGTGCTAAGATTGACAGGTCATTAACCTATTGTTCATCTTTGATTGACAGGTACTTAAGCTATTGTTCTCCTTTGATTGACAGGTATTGAACCTAACCTTCTGCTAAAAGGATCCTTCCTTTTGATTGACAGGTACTTAATATATTGTTCCACTCCCCACCCCCCATTTCCCCAACCCTCAGTCCTCAGGAAGCCTCCACACTTACTGCTACAGGTACACTTTCAGGTCTGAGTTACTGGAATAGCCCCTCTCACTCTTATCAGTTTGATTGACCACTTCATTAAATCAATTAATAAATTAACCTCCCCCCCCCCCATTGGTAAATCCCCTCCCCTCCCATCCTCCCTCCCAGAAACTGGAAAGAAAGACTCAGTTGATGGGTCATTTGGAGGGAATTCAGTTCCAGTCAATGTATAGAATATTATTTAATTATTTGTGGCAGTGTATGGAATATAGCTTATTTATTTAGTTAAAGAATTTGTCCAGAAATCAATTGCTGTGTGTGGAATATTGTTTAAACAATTTAGACAATGTGTAGAATATTGTATATTTAAAAAATTTAGGGTTTTCAAGGCAGTGTATGGAATATATGGAAATTGGTGGCTCTTTAGTGGAGAGGAAGGATCTCATATTCAAGGGTATATTCTTTATTTATAAAAGATTCAGTTTGTGGGGGTTGGATTTCTCTTCCTCATCATTCTCTGCTGTTCGGAAACATATAGGTCTTGTAAGAAGTAATTGCATGGGGAAACATGGTGCATAACCTAATGTTCGACACTGTATTCAGGGTGTCGTAACCTAATGTTTGGCCTTGTCGGCACTTAACCTATTGTTCTGTTAAGTGGTTTTCCATGTCATCCTCATTTCTTTAAATTATTGTACCGCCTTTGAGACCAAATTAAGCGATTACTTATGTCCTCCCGCCATTTTCTGGCACACTTTTCGAATTTCACATGCTTTTGAACGCCATTTCTGGCGCATTATTCTTTGTCACCCACCCCCTCAAACTATTGTATTGCATTTTACATAAAAATTATGCAAATTAACCTGGTGTTCCGCACTTAACCTGGTGTTCTGCTCCATGTCACTCACTCATGCACACCCTCCCCTTAACCCCCTGCTAATTATTGTACAGCTAACACCAAATTGATATAAAAAATTTATACAAAGTAATTAAATCGATATTCTTCACATACAGGGGGTAGTTTTTTTTTTTTAATTCACTGCCTCTTATTGGTTGTTGGTTAAATCTTTGGAATATAGTTTACACAAAAGATCGCTAATAATAAACGCATCCCGCCACCCACCGTCCGCCGCTGCCGCCGCCCCTGACTGCACATGCACCCCCAAGAGTCAGGGTAAAACCACGGCCCTCGCAAAGTGACGACATGGCCGTCAGCTGCCAAGCCATCCACAGGTGTCCGTTTGGATCCCGAAAGCATGAAGTGGTAGCATCCCTTTCATACTTGACACCAGAGAATTTCCTGTTGAAATATGTGTTCACTTAGGCACTGTTGCTGGCGTGATTACACATAGTTGTGGTGTAGGTCCAGCGCTGAGAGATGTTTACATAGCAGATAAAAGGTTCTCAGTCTTATACCGACGTCACATATCTATGTAAATAACAGCCAAGTCCCCCCTCTGGATGCGCTATAGAAATATGTTGCAATGCTTCCCAGAATAACACAGCCTGCATTGTTCCTAGCGGAACATGCAAGCTGCGTCTAGCCGAGCACGCATGCTTACCTGCCGTCCGTGACACAAGCACATACACAGACATACAAGAAACAGAGCAGACACTCTGTAAATGTGGAATATGTGGTATGGAGGTGACTGGATACAATTGAGTAAGTGCTATACTATGGCTCCCGATCAGTGCATTTTCGCTAGGTGTTGGCAGCTGTATTACATTTACAAGCAATTTTAGAACATGGAATGAGGAGTTATGTCATGATCGCATGGGTGGAACTGACATAAAATCGATACAATTGTGAAAAATACATATAAATTGAGGAAATGCACACTGAAATGCGGGGAAATTGAGGAAGTGCTTATGTGTCTTCTGGTTGGCATGTAACGATTTGTACGTGGGAACAAGTATGCTACAGCAAGAGGAATTCGAGAAAACATTGGCATGGAAGCGAAGGGAACAAGGGAAAAAGTAACTTTTTCCCATCGAGGCAGCATTCTACTGTGTGTCTGTTGAGGTAACAGTGATACACGCGAGTTGACTACTGCATTCGACGCTTTTCAGGAAGATGGAGAACCATCTGCCCCTAAACTTACTTGCTTCTGCTTTAAAGGGTGACATAGAGTGGATGGTGTGATTGGTTGATATGGAATTGTAACGAGGTACGATTTAATGGTTGACTGATGATGCATTCTAGAGAGAGACAGAGAGACAGAAAGAGAAAGGGAGAAGTTGTTGGCGGTCATTTGACCATTTTTTCCTGATGTTCTGTCAGAAGTGACATAGTCTGCGTTTGACTCGTATACAGCCACGTGTTCTGTGTGGGTATTAGAGCAGTGTCTACTTGCGATTGTAAACCTCTCGGTCATCAGAGGACTTCTATCTCATGTGTGATGAAACATGACCCATTCACATCGTAGGTGTAAAATAGTTTCATAACTAAGTTAGCGATAGGTGTTTGTGAAACACTGCATTCCACTTCTATACATCTCCTTGACAGATGTGCTGTTTATGGAGCTAGTGGTGGCATGACGTGTAATTTCACATGTTGGACACTGCTGCTATGCATTTATCTGTTTCCTTATAAGAGGTATTCTCCGTTACTAATGATCATTTTATATAGGACTGACGTGGGCATAGTATCATCTCTGAACCGTGATCGGATGTGAACAGTGGACGCTATACATCTCTGGAAACCTATATTGTACATGTATCACACAGAGCCACTGTCTTAAGAAAGTAATTTTTTCGTTTTACAGTTTGTTACCATATTTTATCGTGGAGAAACCTGCAAAAAAGATGTATGCCATGTGCTGGAAATATGTTTTTTTACGTTGCATTATTAACAGCACTGTATTCCACACGACTGATAGGTCAGTCAAGCAGTCTTAACATTATAGCCTGTTTTAACCGTGTAGCCTTAGGAGTGTGTGTGTTTATGTTCTCTCTTACCAATACCCTCCTGGTGCTGATCCCAGACACTAGAACAATACTTTAAAATTTATAGCGTATTTGATTTAAGTAAAATGCTTTGAACTCCATCTGTCTGGAGCACCATATTGCATAAAAATCACCCGTTTCTTGTTCTTCTTAACCGTCTGCTATTACACCACAACACTTTCAAATCTGTTTCTATACATCGATAAGGAGTGCTAACCTCATTGACATTGGCACATCTGGAGAAATCTTGTGCACTTGGATGGGCGAGGACTCGGCAAACTCCATTCATTCATGAGACGTGGAATGAGCGCTCTACTTATGGTCAGCTGCAGATTAAATCGGTACCAGTGCTGCAGGGTGGGCTGGTCAAAGACAGTGCGAGTGGGTCTTTCAATCTTTTATCCTAAGACTGCGAGGACGCTCTGTGACTCCCGTCCACACAGGGATAGATCGTCAGCTGTGCACTATGCTTGATGTTTTAGAAATATGTAGAGTGCTGTCTGGTATACTTTAATGATGTATGTGTTCGAAAATTAACAATCCCGAATGGATGTACTGCACAGTCATCTATCTAAATTCGCAGTGATACTCGCAAAGTAGAGAAGGGGAGGTTTAGCTATGATACTGAAATTGGGGAACACGCTGTCGCATCATTGGTTGGTGTTGAAATTACTGTAAAATTGCTAAAATTGTTCGCACTATCAACTGTGATGCTTATTATTACAGTACGTCGACGGTGTCTTTTCCATCCCATCCATCCACTGGTACGCTGTTGGTTACCACATAATGATTGACTGACATGCCTTGTTTGTGTTAGAGAAAGAGTTTTGGTAGAGGGGTAACACCTGGGAATGGCTAGCACCGAAACAGTGATTATGTACATGACTGCAATATGAGGAATCAGTCGAAACAGAATGCAGAGCCATCAGCTATTCCATCACTGTGACATATGAGTTTAAATGTAGAGGTCATCAAACACTTTCAACCTGCAGTTTGGAAACTTTCCACAGCGCCACCAAACTCTTCCAGTTTCCTCAAGTAAATGTCTTTTATTTCAAATCATCCAGTGTGTGTGGTGTGTTTTGGTAGCAGTAGTAACAACAACATGACTTATACCATATGACTTCTAGTTTTCTGTCAGAAGCAATAGATCAGTATGTGTTAATGTAAGGTTAGAACCTGACAAAGACCTCGAAGTCGTGGCGGAAAAAAAAAAATTGTATGGCAGTAGATCAAAAGCTGTATATTTAATAGGATCATCACATGTGCTCGATGCTGGCACATATGCGATATTTGTTTTCGAGTTATGGAAGAAGAGAGATGCGGTAAAAATCTTACCAAGTTCTCTATCGGATGCAGTTAGTGGAGCTTTTATAGCTCGTAATTTTTCTCTGGTGGATGGTACAGAATAACGATAATAAAATGGGCCCTGAGGGACGCTGACCTGTGGTACCTGTTTGTAGTTTGGAGAAGCACCACACTGCAGCAGCAAAATCCACGTCATTTCCCCAGCTCCCGTACTGTCTTTCATACTATCTCGTGTTGCAGGAGCAGGCTTCTTTTCTATTGAATGGTCAAAACACAGTTCTGTCGCAGTAACTCAGCTTCGCCTGCTTCTACACAGGTTGCAGAAAGTGGTAGAGAAGCTTTCTCCAACTTCTACTCATTTCCGACTTATATTGGAATGATCACATGCGCAAAACTGCAGGTATGGTCGCGCAGTCTGAAGGGCAGTTGCAGGATATATAGGGACTACCTAAAACCATGTTGGAATTTTACAGTAGCAGATAGGTTTGAGAAAGGTGGCTCGTTTCGAGATATGAGAGAGTCAGAAATATGATTCACTAGTGGCTGTAATCATTAAAGGACTTCTCCATAGGATCCAACGCAGGTATGTGGTTGAATAGAAAGACTTGATTACAAATTATAGACATCATTTCTACCGAAAGTGTAGCACTAGAGATCTGAAAAGCTAGTGAACAATTCTTACGACCGCAATCAGCACACCATCTACTACTGTTTGTGTTCCCTCTCAATCAACCATCGCCTATAACTCAGTGGATGTATCGCATAACCTCTGACATGGCATCGAGACGAATGCATTACAAGTACTGGAGAAATATCTAGCAGCGACATGAGGGAGTTGCAAATACCGGCCTCGTACTACATTCCTTAGCAAAATCACTTTCTAAATTCGGTGATGCGTAATCACACTGCTGGTCTGATAATATACACTCCAGTGATTACCGTCTATATTCAGTGCCGTACTGTTTGTCTGGAAAAAACACACCATTCAGAGGTAATGCCATACTCGCTCTTTCTAAGATACAGTGGTACCACTGGCAAGAAAAACTTATGAGACATGTTCATGCATCACTGATTTTCGGTCAGTATTATTTCGTATCGCCGGCAATCTGTTATTGGCGAAGCATTATACTTAGTAGTAGGAGGTGCATGATAGGTTCACCATAAGCATCAGACTTATAAGTTATGTGTGTGTGTTCTAACATGAGCAAAGGAAATTACTATGTCCAGTCGTAAGGAAGATATGGATTTGACATGGAATACTGTGATAGCAAATGGAAGAGTATGTCAAGTCTTATGAATGGTACAGATAGTTCTATTTCCAGAGCCTCAGCCGTCAGCAAGGTGTATTTTCGATACTTCGCTCATCGTCGAATGTTGTCCAATTGAGACTGCAGTCATAATATTTAATTGTAAGCACAAGGATAAAATATATATGAGACCGGTTTTTTCCTAGGACGATTCTGTCTATGCGTGCTTGGCGTGCAGTGCCAGTGCCATGTGGCGGGAATGATTCACGTTTCCTGCTAACGGTAGGAGCTGTCCGAATGGAGAGGCTGGTTGGGGTGTAGGAATCTAGCTGACTTAACAATGTCGTCCTCTAGACGGCCGATAGCGAACTAATACTTAGAATGTGTTGGACAGCTTTCACCATCGCGTGGAAATATGAGAAGATTCAAATGGATGTGTGGCTGCACATTTCGCGCCTTTATTTAGATGAGAGGACATCGACTGTGGTTTGCGCGTCTAGCAGGTGAAAGACGGGCTAGTTCTCTAGACATAAGAAACACCTAGTTGACATTGTAAATTATGGGGATGATTTTGAATCTGTTATATCACCGACATCGGTATTCACGGGTGGAAATGTCAGTTTTCTCTATTTTTTTTAGTTTTCACGTAAACGTCTCCGCAGATGGGATAAGTTTCTAGGTACGCAATGGTTTACAGCACACTCCACCTGGCTAAAGTTTCGGGTTTCTAGAGAAATAATTTCCAGTCTATATCTTTGCAATTATGTTGCACAAGCAGTACTGCTATGCAAGCAATTTTGCTATGTGATTGATATCAAGAAGTATCGCAAAAATGGTTTGATACTCTGTCAAACATTACGTATGTTCTTGTTATCCCAGAGTCTGGAGATGGATGCAGAAGAGCAAGAAAGCAAGCAGGTCGGGACCAGAAACAGTAACGTCTTTGTGCTGAGGGGAGCTGACCTAGCCTTTATACAACAGTTCTGAAAGTGACTTCGGTCCATTGAGGGCGCTCTGTTCACGTGTCGGGAGTGGAAGACCGTCTGACCCTGCAGGAAATATCTAGTACAGTGAGGACAATACCTACAGTGCATGTGCTTATGCTGTCTGTCTTCGTGGTATATCTACGAGTGTCTGGCGTTCGATAGCTATACAAATGATGTAAAAGGGGCGATTTTGTATGGTGAAGGATACGAATTGTATGTTTACTACATCGACACAATACGCGGTGATATATCGCTGTGTTGGAGATAGGTTTCACGCTTTAATAGTCAAGCTCCTGTCCTCAGTGGCAGAGCAGTGTAATTGAGTAAGGGTCTTTCCGTATTTGATGATCTGTAGACCACTTTTCAGTGTTTAATTGTCAGTGCAATATGGTGATCTGTAAAAAATAGTTTTTGCTGCTGAAAGTCTAGTCTGCAGAGAGGTAAAAAAGACGGACAGTGCTACCACACTGGCAGTATCAGTAATTCAGTGGGTAACTTCAATAACAGCCAATCATAATGCTCCATTGATTCACAAGATATCCTTTGTGCCTGGACGTAGGAGCGTCTACAAACTGGTTCGAACAAGATAGAGACAAGGTATCTACAGAAAGTTCTGAGAAAGCAAATGTCCAAAGACAAGTTGAAGCACACCATCCATCTCTTGTGGGGATACCGTCACTCATCCTCCACTGTGGCATTAGGGCATCTCCAGGCCAGTAACTGTAGGATACCGTAAATTCCCGCCAATTTAGTCTTCTGTAAGATAGTGCTTAGAGTTGTGTTTGCATAGTTGTTCTGATTTCTGCTCATCTGTGCTTAGACAGTGCTCTCTTTCCAAACAACAAGAATGCGCTTATGATTAATGGTGTTCTTGCAAGTGTGCACAGACATGATGAAGGGCTTTAGCGGTGTGAACTTTAAATGTTTCTGAGATGTATGTTGACAGAGGGATGAACATTTCACGACGATGCATCAGCCAAGCTGGGCAGGTAAGCATGCATGCACAGCTAGATGGAGCTCACATGTCCCATTAGGATCGCTAGGAACAATGTAGGCTGTGTTATTCTCAGAAGCATTGCAACAGATTTCTATAGCACATCCAGAGGGTGGACTTGGCTGTTATTTACATAAATATGTGACGTTGGCATAACACTGAGAACCTTTTAGCTGCAATGGAAACACCTCTCGCTGCTGGACCTGCACCGCAGCTATGCATCATTGTGCCAGCAACAGTGCCTAGGTGAACACGTATTTCAACAGGTATTTCTCAGGTGAAAAATATGAAAGGGATGCCGCTGCTTCATGCTTTTGGGACCTGAATGGACACCTATGCATGGCTCAGCACCTGACGGCTGTGTCATCACTTTGCAGGGCCCGCCGGTTCACACTGACTCATGGTGGCCATGCAGAGTCAGTGACATCGTCGTTGGGTGTCGGGTGGCAGGATGTGTTTTTTATTAGCGATATTTTGTTTAAACTCTATTCCATTGATTTCACCGAACAATAGGATGCTGCGAATTAAAAAAAAAGAAGAATATCGATTTAATTAATTTGCATAAATTTTTTATATCAACGTCGTGTTAGCTGTACAATAGTCAACGGGAGTTTAAGGGTAGGATGTGCATGAGTGGGTGACATGGAGCAGAACAGAGGGTTAAGTGCAGAACACTAGGTTAATTTGCATGAAAGTGTACCAGAAAATGGAGGGGGGCATAACTAATTACTTAGTTTGGTGTCAGAGGCAGTACAACAGTTTAAGGGAATGGGGTGCCATGGAAAACCACTTAACAGAACAATAGGTTATGTGCCAACAAAGGGCCAAACATTAGTTTAAGATTCCCAGAGTACAGTGCCGAACATTAGGTTACACAACATGTTTGCCCCATGTAATTACTTCTTACAAGACCTATATGTTTCCAAACAACAGAGAATGATCAGCAAGAGAAATCCAACACCCACAAACTGAACTTTTTTATAAATAAACAATATGCCCTTAATTTCCTGTTATGTTATCCTTCCTCTCCACCAAAGTGCCACTAATTTCCATATGTTCCCATATGTTCCATACATTGCTTTGAACCTAAATTATTTAAATAAATAGTATTCCTCACATTGTCTAAATTGTTTAAACAATATTCCATATTCAGCAACTGATTTCTGGACAAATTCTTTAACTAAATAAATAAACTATTTTCCATACACTGCCATAAATAATTAATTAATATTCTACACATTGTCTGCAACTGAATTTCCTCCAAATGAGCGATCAACTGAGTCTATTTGCTGCCAATTTCTGGGAGGGAGGATGGGAGGGAAGGGGGTTTACCAGAGGGGGAGAGGTTAATTAACTGATCAATTTAATTAAGTAGTCAATCAAACTGATAAGAGTGAGAGGGGCTATTCCAATAACTCAGACCTGAAAAAAGTGTACCTGTAGCAGTGAGTGGGGAGGTTTCCTTAGGGGTGAGGGTGGGTGGGGGAAGGAAGGATCCTTTTAGCAGGACAGTAGG
Organism: Schistocerca gregaria; assembly: GCF_023897955.1. Taxonomy (NCBI): domain Eukaryota; kingdom Metazoa; phylum Arthropoda; class Insecta; order Orthoptera; family Acrididae; genus Schistocerca; species Schistocerca gregaria. Next base: position 824,847,881 of record NC_064921.1, on the reverse strand, counting down.
TTAAGTACCTGTCAAAGGTGAACAGTAGGTTAAGTACCAGTCAGTTAAAGGAGAACAATAGGTTAATGAGCTGTTAATCATAGGAGAACAATAGGTTTGCCCCTGAATGCATACCCCTGATGTAGGCAACCCACAGTAACAAAATGGGCCAGCTCTCTCTTTGGTCTACTACTACTGAGGACAGTGATGACGACTATAAATCATCTACATGTCTTCCATATGTCGGGAAAGTGTCTTCCGAAATAGGCAGATTGCTTTGGAAAAGTGAAATCAGGGTTATCTTCTGTCCACGAGTGAAGAGCTTGGCCATGACTGTATCCGTTGAAGATGACTCACAACTAAAAAAAGCGGTCGTTTACAAAATTCCCTGTTAGTGTGATGCTGCATACATAATTCAGATGACACGAACTGTCCAAGATCATTGTACAGAGCATGAAAGATACAACTGTCTTCGGCAAACGTTAAAATCAGCAGTAGCAGAACATTGTATTTCCATAGGATACTCAATGGAACACAAAATAAAAAAAATTGAGCTCCAGTTCCCAGTTTTTGGGCTTTAGTAATCAAAGAACCGTTGGAAATATATCTTGCCGATAATCTTATTATTCGTGACAACGGCTTTAAGCTGGATAAAAATTACAAGCCTGTAATTAAAATTACCACTCACAACGGAAATAACAGGGTCATTCGATACTCAATTATTACATCATCTCTCATTTCTACCAACAATGGCAGCACACACAACTCGGATGGCCGAAAGACGCCAGCACGTTTCGCACGCGCGAGGTCCTGCATAAATACTGCGAATGCACCTGGCCTGTTCAATAGTTGTCTACTCTCTTAAAGATGGCCGTATGTCTCTGGGCCGAAATATAGTGACAGAATGTAGACAGGATCCGGTTGTACAACAGAAAATTATTAGAAGAAGAAATACGCCGGGAAAAATTTAGAAGTTACAAGATAAATGTAGCTGTTACTCATAACTGATGAGGCTTCTTCAAATGAGAGAAGGGTACTAATTCAGAGAAAAAGAAATCACCAGTCGTGTTGCATTTATGGCAGAAACCTGGAACCCAGCGTATTTTTCATAGGGAACGACTGGAAGGGAAACCAAAAAAAATGGCTCTGAGCACTATGGGACTTAACATCTGTGGTCATCAGTCCCCTAGAACTTAGAACTACTTAAACCTAACTAACCTAAGGACATCACGCACATCCACGCCCGCAGCAGGATTCCAACCTGCGACCGTAGCGGTCACGCGGTTCCAGACTGAAGCGCCTAGAACTGCACGGCCACACCGGCCGGCAGGGAAACTTAGCTACGGGTTTTAGTCCCTGGTCCTCGATTGAGATATCTGAAAGTCATTCACAGCAAACAATGTACTATATTATTGTTCCTATCCTCATTCAGAGTAAAGTGGTTAACTTCTTCGCCGTAATTGTCTTTTGATGTGTTAAAGATGGATTATATATACTTATAATCTGTTTTACGCTTAGTGTATAGTAACAAACGTTCATAAAGTAATGACTATCATGTTATCGTATCCTTGATATCAACAGATAAATAGGATTAAATTTGTTCTTTGCTAATAGAACGGTGCTGCATTTTTGCTGCAGGTTAGAACTGACCCAATAAAACGCTTATGTAACTCTGAAACTGTGAACACACTGACGATTTGCAGAAAACCTTAGTCAAAATCTATATCACTGATGAATGAAAAGATACTTGTTGTAAGAAGATTCACTTGTTCCATCTATACAGGGATGGGAATAAAATGATGGTGCGCTATTTGTTGTGCTTTTTCATATGTCAAAGATAACCGAAATGTAGGAATAAAATCCTCTGATAAGTTTCAGTTCTAGTTATTCTCTGTTATAGATGCTCTGGCTTACGGGATCGCTCAGGGACTTCATCAGAATTGGAGAATTATTTTCATCTGACTTGTTAAACTTTTTCTTCTTCAGACAATTGTATTCAGTGACACGTTTTCAGCAAGGCATATGGTACATTTATCTAGAGGCCACGTTATATTTAGCTAAATTTCATTCGAAGCAACAAATGGCGTAATATGCACACAACGAAAATTTCATTGCAACTTTTCGGATTTCACCCAGTGTCTTCCTTAAATCCCAATATCGCAAAAGTCTGACACTAGCGAGATGATGGGCACTTCACCATGAATCTGATATGTAATGCTAAGAGTAACAAAAAAAGCAATTTTATTAACAAGCAGTTTGTGTAAAATGCGCTGAGAAAGACTGCAGGGCTCATGTACCTGCGTGACATTCTATTCGTAATGGGACTGCTGCACCTTGCCAAGAACTTTATTCTTAGTAACAGGCTGATCAACGTTCCCTGTAGGCACCCATAAGCATGTGTAGTTGCAGTGTATTGCACGGCATGTCGTCACACAGACTACTGGCTTCCTTTTTGTTCTTACACTTCCTCCTTACATTTTCAACTCTCATGTCATTAACACATGTTTAATGAAACTTCCTGGCAGATTAAAACTGTGTGCCGGGCCGAGACTCGAACTCGGGACTTTTGCCTTTCGCGGGCCAGTGCTTTAATCTACCAGGAAGTTTCATATCGGCGCACACTCCGCTGCAGAGTGAAAATTTCATTCTGGAAACATCCCCTAGGCTGTGGCTAAGCCATGTCTTCGCAGTATCCTTTCTTCCAGGGGTGCTAGTTCTGCAAGGTATGCAGGAGGGCTTCTGCGAAGTTTGGAGGGTAGGAGACGAGTTACTGGTGGAATTAAAGCTGTGAGGATGGGCTGTGAGTCGTGCTTGGGTAGCTCAGATGGCAGAGCACTTGCCCGCGAAAGGCAAAAGTCCCGAGTTCAAGTCTCAGCCCGGCACACAGTTTTAATCTGCCAGGAAGTTTCATATCAGCGCACACTACTGCAGAGTGAGAATGTCATTCTGGTCCCTTGTTTAATGTTCATGTATGCTAAAACCTACCTACCAGGTGTAGAATTATGAAACCGGATTTTGGTTCAATAATTATGCATTCTATTGTTTGAAACTGATAAACAATATTTTATTCAAAACAATCTCCATTGGTATTTAGACATTTTTCCCTCCTCTCCGGCACGCTACGAATGCCACGCCAAAAAAAACAGTTCCTGTTGAGTTTGAGTATCATCTTCATTCAACAAGGAGTGCAATTCATTTTCTTCGAACTTTTTCGGTGGTTTCCCTCACTCGTCATATCTCACGTCAAAATCACCACTTTTAAATTTTTTGAACCACTCGAAACACTGTGTTTTCCCAGGAGCATGTCGCCGAAAGCTTCGACAAACATTCGATGCGATTCTGCAGCAGATTTCTTCAAATGACAACAGAAAACCAATGCTGCCCGCAAATTGAAGCCCGTAGGCACAAAACTCGACATGTTTACGGAATTGAAACAGATACCGATGTATGGAACATAGCTAATTGTATGTTGACATTCGTCGTCAACCGTTGAACGGGAAGCAAGATGGTGCTGCAGACACGGTCATACATGGGCCATACACTGACAGCTAGCACCATCCATAAGGAAATTCCGGTTTCATACTTCTTCTACACCTATGTGTAAAAAGTTTGCGCAATGAACAAAATACACTCCTGGAAATGGAAAAAAGAACACATTGACACCGGTGTGTCAGACCCACCATACTTCCTCCGGACACTGCGAGAGGGCTGTACAAGCAATGATCACACGCACGGCACAGCGAACACACCAGGAACCACGGTGTTGGCCGTCGAATGGCGCTAGCTGCGCAGCATTTGTGCACCGCCGCCGTCAGTGTCAGCCAGTTTGCCGTGGCATACGGAGCTCCATCGCAGTCTTTAACACTGGTAGCATGCCGCGACAGCGTGGACGTGAACCGTATGTGCAGTTGACGGACTTTGAGCGAGGGCGTATAGTGGCATGCGGGAGGCCGGGTGGACGTACCGCCGAATTGCTCATCACGTGGGGCGTGAGGTCTCCACAGTACATCGATGTTGTCGCCAGTGGTCGGCGGAAGGTGCACGTGCCCGTCGACATGGGACCTGACCGCAGCGACGCATGGATGCACGCCAAGACCGTAGGATCCTACGCAGTGCCGTAGGGGACCGCACCGCCACTTCCCAGCAAATTAGGGACACTGTTGCTCCTGGGGTACCGGCGAGGACCATTCGCAACCGTCTCCATGAAGCTGGGCTACGGTCCCGCACACCGTTAGGCCGTCTTCCGCTCACGCCCCAACATCGTGCAGCCCGCCTCCAGTGGTGTCGCGACAGGCGTGAATGGAGGGACGAATGGAGACGTGTCGTCTTCAGCGATGAGAGTCGCTTCTGCCTTGGTGCCAATGATGGTCGTATGCGTGTTTGGCGCCGTGCAGGTGAGCGCCACAATCAGGACTGCATACGACCGAGGCACACAGGGCCAACACCTGGCATCATGGTGTGGGGAGCGATCTCCTACACTGGCCGTACACCTCTGGTGATCGTCGAGGGGACACTGAATAGTGCACGGTACATCCAACCCGTCATCGAACCCATCGTTCTACCATTCCTAGACCGGCAAGGGAACTTGCTGTTCCAACAGGACAATGCACGTCCGCATGTATCCCGTGCCACCCAACGTGCTCTAGAAGGTGTAAGTCAACTACCCTGGCCAGCAAGATCTCCGGATATGTCCCCCATTGAGCATGTTTGGGACTGGATGAAGCGTCGTCTCACGCGGTCTGCACGTCCAGCACGAACGCTGGTCCAACTGAGGCGCCAGGTGGAAATGGCATGGCAAGCCGTTCCACAGGACTACATCCAGCATCTCTACGATCGTCTCCATGGGAGAATAGCAGCCTGCATTGCTGCAAAAGGTGGATATACACTGTACTAGTGCCGACATTGTGCATGCTCTCTTGCCTGTGTCTATGTGCCTGTGGTTCTGTCAGTGTGATCATGTGATATATGTGACCCCAGGAATGTGTCAATAAAGTTTCCCCTTCCTGGGACAATGAATTCACGGTGTTCTTATTTCAATTTCCAGGAGTGTAGTTAGCAAGACATGCCATTATGACTTGTGGGCGCAACAAAGTGAAAGATTCTTGAAATGTCGATGGAACTGAACTGCATGGAGGAATACGTCGATGCAGGCTTGAGTTCTTGTTTTATTAGATTATCAGTATGTCAGTGTCACTGTAGTTTACATGTCTTCTCTCTTTCAAATATTACCTATGACATATCACTGGGTGTACTGCCCTTACTGCCTAAAACCAATAAATTCATTTTTGAACGCATGTTCCACCAATTCGCAATTCAATAAATGTCACTAGTAGGCAGTTCAGATGGTATTATTCAATCATCCATCAAAGAGCAGACCAAATTTGGTACAATGTATTTGTCAGGTACAATCATGAACATAAGTGTGCATAATAATATATATATATATATATATATATATATATATATATATATATATATATATATGTGTGTGTGTGTGTGTGTGTGTGTGTGTGTGACGAGTGTACGGGAATAGCGATCAAAGTCCATCAAAATTTAAAGTTTAGTTCAAAAAGCTCTCTTATGGGGTAATGGAAGTACTGTACTATAATGTGGCAAGGTTTGTTTTTTGTAAAAACGTTCAAGCTCTTAAAATACGAACAAAACAGCCTTTTTCTGCCCTAAAATGTACCTCTAAAACCGTCTACAGATTTAAAACTTTGTCTTTCCACTTCTGGTTGCAAAGCAAAACTGAGTGAATCCATTGTATAATAAAGAAGCAGTACTTGGTGTATCCTTAGCATGCACAATTATTAAAAAGGTTTGAAGATGCAAAAACTCGCTTTGTACACATTATGTATTTTGTCCGAATAATACATCCTTCCCAGCTTATTACTTCATAAACTTTACTTTTAAACCTATGGGTGGCAATTTGTCAAGTTGTCCCTACTAAAAAACTAATGTGAAACAAAAAACAGTAGCACGTCAACTGTTACCTAGCCAAATTCGCGCGTTTTTCTTGCCTGGCTTGTTTGTGAGTGCATGGAGAGCGTTTGTGGTAATGTTGTTGGATAAAATACAAAGAGTGCTTTATCATTTCCTCCAAAATCATGGATGTTGCAGATGGAAGACATGTACAATCAGTTCCAAAAGGAATCCTTCTGACTGGAAGAGGAACAAAGCAAAACGCATGAGGTAAGATTTAATCCTCAACCCTAGTATTTTGTGCTATTTCACTGCACGTAAATAATAAGAACTTCATTACCAACATTTCCGCAAACAGTAAATTACTATGTGATGTTTTAGGTTTATGTTAATATAAATTATGGTCATTTCATATGGCTGCAGTCAGGAACGATTTCCTTGAATGAACAGTGCATCATTGAGTTTATAATAATTTGTTTAGCAAAACGAACTACAGTATATGATTTTTTTAGTGCATTACCCTAGCTTTCTCCTTATTAGTACTGTTCTTTGGTAGACATTCCGCAAGTGGGTTCCGATTGCAAGCAAGAAGCTTCATCAGTATATCAGTGTGCAAGAGTATCAATGCAGGATATAAGGAGATCACATCAGGCCTTTATAAAGTTGCAGACAAAATTAAACAGGACGAGTTTATAATTATACACTCATCAGTCGAATCTCCGAGGAGGCGTTGGATTGAAGCCGCAGATTCCAGGAAAAACATAAATACTTCAGTCAGATACAATTTGCCCCATCTGAAAGCAGCAAACCAAACTCAGCAATTGCCCGTGTGCCAAAAGTTGTTTACTAGTTTTCTTGGCATATCGCCAGCGAGAATACAAAGAGTCTGTAGACGGTACTTACAGTCAGGAGAAGCTCCAATTGAAAGACGAGGTGGTGACCTAATTGCGAATATTTATCAAGGAAAACGAGGTGCGGTTAAGGAGTTTATTGAGAAACTGAAACCAGTGCAATCACACTACTGACGTGGTAAAAACATCAGTAGATTCCTAATATCCAGTCAATTATCGATTGCAAAGGTTTGAAAATGTTTAATGCGGATCCAGAGAAAACTGAGGATAAAGTTACGTACGAGTTTTTCAGATCTATTTTTGTATCTGATTATAATATCAGTTTCGCTTCCCCAGCAACCGACTGTTGCTCAGTGTGCATCAGTTTAGAACAGTAAATAAAGCAACTAACCCGAACAACTGGAGACGAGGTGAAGAAACAATAATTGACAACACAACTTGCTTTACACAAAGGTAAGACAAATGCTTTTTTATGGCATACTGAAAGTTGAGGACTGTGGTGAAAAAACCCTAACATTTGACTGCCAGGAAAACCTTCCACTGCCTAAACTGCAAGATCATAGATCTTATTATACACGTCAAATGTACGTGTTTAATTTTACAATCTGTCACGGACCATCTGGTTCACGGAAAAACAAGGAGAACACATTTATATACACATGGAAAGAAACAGACTTTGCAAAGGGATCCAATGAAATAGTGTCATGTGTACATCACACGTTAACATCTACAGACTTAACTGACGTTGGGTATGCTGTGCTATTGGCTAACACAAGAAACTCCTGTCAACGTGAAACGAGTGAAGATATTCTATCCAATGGCTGGAATTCGTTCCTACCACCCAATAGAATTTTTGGCCGAATAGAAAAGGTTCTCATGTCTGAAATCACAATTACCTCACCGAGTGAGTACAATGAAGTGTTTGAGGATCACGGAATAGTTTTGCATTTAGGAGTAGATGTCAACAATCTGTGTTTGAAGGATGCAGTTGCTGATGTCATTAAGCCAACTCGTCAATGGCACTTCAGATTTTCCCCTGTGAAACGGGTTGAGATCACCAGAAGTAAACAAAGAAACGCACTACTAAGAGGTGAGGTGGCTTATAGAATGGACGCTGGTGAAGGAAGAGGGATATGCAGACGAGGCAAAGCCTACTCGTTCATGGAGCCAAACGTTATCAGAATTGGAAAAGCCTTAAAGGAAACTAAAGTGAGGGACATTGATTCCGTGCTCAAAAAGCATTTCGGGCACACTTGGGAAGAAAAAGAAAATCCTGCTTTCTACAAGAATGTATTCCCTTGTCAGACAGCTGGGAAAAATGCAGATGGAATTCAGACTTTGAAATTCATCCATAGGACAAAGAGTTGACAGTGTAATTTATAGGGGACGGGACAGAACTTGAGCTTGTGACGTATTAACTACTTGCAAACTATTGTTTAATGTCACATACTTTGTATTAACTACTTTCAAACTATTATTTAATGTCACATACTTTATAATCACATTCAGTTTTAGTCATTAAATCTTTTGTAACAGTATTAAGGTGTCTTTTTATTTTTATGTAATGATAATATATTCACATCGATCTCTACAGAAGCATAACCCTGTAGATCCCTGGGAACATAGGCAAAACTCGGTGAATCCAAATTGTTTTAGGTAATAACTAGCAAAATAAAAGCCGAATATTTCAGGGATTTTCTGAAATATACTCGTTAGGAAAGCATAAATCTACACTCCTGGAAATAGAAAAAAGAACACATTGACACCGGTGTGTCAGACCCACCATACTTGCTCCGGACACTGCGAGAGGGCTGTACAAGCAATGATCACACGCACGGCACAGCGGACACACCAGGAACCGCGGTGTTGGCCGTCGAATGGCGCTAGCTGCGCAGCATTTGTGCACCGCCGCCGTCAGTGTCAGCCAGTTTGCCGTGGCATACGGAGCTCCATCGCAGTCTTTAACACTGGTAGCATGCCGCGACAGCGTGGACGTGAACCGTATGTGCAGTTGACGGACTTTGAGCGAGGGCGTATAGTGGGCATGCGGGAGGCCGGGTGGACGTACCGCCGAATTGCTCAACACGTGGGGCGTGAGGTCTCCACAGTACATCGATGTTGTAGCCAGTGGTCGGAGGAAGGTGCACGTACCCGTCGACCTGGGACCGGACCGCAGCGACGCATGGATGCACGCCAAGACCGTAGGATCTTACGCAGTGCCGTAGGGGACCGCACCGCCACTTCCCAGCAAATTAGGGACACTGTTGCTCCTGGGGTACCGGCGAGGACCATTCGCAACCGTCTCCATGAAGCTGGGCTACGGTCCCGCACACCGTTAGGCCGTCTTCCGCTCACGCCCCAACATCGTGCAGCCCGCCTCCAGTGGTGTCGCGACAGGCGTGAATGGAGGGACGAATGGAGACGTGTCGTCTTCAGCGATGAGAGTCGCTTCTGCCTTGGTGCCAATGATGGTCGTATGCGTGTTTGGCGCCGTGCAGGTGAGCGCCACAATCAGGACTGCATACGACCGAGGCACACAGGGCCAACACCTGGCATCATGGTGTGGGGAGCGATCTCCTACACTGGCCGTACACCTCTGGTGATCGTCGAGGGGACACTGAATAGTGCACGGTACATCCAAACCGTCATCAAACCCATCGTTCTACCATTCATAGACCGGCAAGGGAACTTGCTGTTCCAACAGGACAATGCACGTCCGCATGTATCCCGTGCCACCCAACGTGCTCTAGAAGGTGTAAGTCAACTACCCTGGCCAGCAAGATCTCCGGATCTGTCCCCCATTGAGCATGTTTGGGACTGGATGAAGCCTCGTCTCACGCGGTCTGCACGTCCAGCACGAACGCTGATCCAACTGAGGCGCCAGGTGGAAATGGCATTGCAAGCAGTTCCACAGGACTACATCCAGCATCTCTACGATCGTCTCCATGGGAGAATAGCAGCCTGCATTGGTGCGAAAGGTGGATATACACTGTACTAGTGCCGACATTGTGCATGCTCTCTTGCCTGTGTCTATGCGCCTGTGGTTCTGTCAGTGTGATCATGTGATGTATGTGACCCCAGGAATGTGTCAATAAAGTTTCCCCTTCCTGGGACAATGAATTCACGGTGTTCTTATTTCAATTTCCAGGAGTGTATGATGAAAAGTAATTTCGAATATATGCCATATGAAGTAAGTAAGAAGATTTTTGCGTTTCCTGAAAAAAATGTTCTAGTGCACTCACTGCAAGGTCTACTCGTTGATGAGGAAAAACGACCGGGGTCCATTTTCTACTTAGAGTTCTTCTCCCTTTATGTTTCATCTTACAACGCTGTAGCTTCATGCTATTGGTTTTCCAACATTACTTGCCAGTCGCCTACACGTTGGAAACGATGGGGGATCTGTTACAATGCTTAGTAGTACACCGAGGTGACAAACGTGGTATATCCCCTAATAACGTACCGGACTTTCTTTTGCCCAGCGTAGTGCAGCAACTCGATTTGGCAAGGACTGAAGTCCCTGGAAGACCCTGCAGAAATACTGAGCCATGCTAACTCTATAGCCATCTATAATTGCGAAAGTGTTGCAGGTGCAGGATTTTCTGTACAAACTGACTGGTCGATTATGTCCCATATGTGTTCGATGGGATTCTCATCTGGTGATCTGGGCGGCCAAATCATTCGCTCGAATTGTCCAGAATGCTCTTCAGACCAACTGCGTACAAGTATGGCCCAGTCACACGCCACATTGTCATACATAAAATTTCTATGGTTATTTGGGAACATGAAGTACATGAACGGCTGCCTATGGTTACCAAGTAGCTGAACATAACCATTTCCAGTCAATGATCGGTTCAGCTGGACCAGAAGACCCCCCCCCCCCAGTCCATTCCATACAAACACAACCTACACCATTATGGAGCCACCACCTTCTTGCATGGTGCATTCTTGACAACCTGGGTGCATGGCTTCATGGAGTGTGCGCCAAATAGAATCCCACCAGCAGCTCTTACCAACGGATATCGCGACTAATCTGACCAGGCCAGTTTTCCAGTCGCGTAGGGTCCAAACGATATGTTCACGACCCAGGAGAGGCGCTGCAGGCGATGTCGTGAGCAAAGACACTCACGTCAGTTGTCTGCTGCCACATGCATTCATGCCAAAATTCGCCGCATTGTCCTATCGGATATGTGCGTCGCAAGCCCCAAATTTCGACTCTATGTTGATATTCGGAGACGAAGCAAGAGTAGACTGGAAAAGGCGTTCTTCTCGTTAAGTTAAGCGGAAACACTCTTGTGTTGCTGTTACCGAGATTGTGTGTAAAATTATTTGCTAAGTGAAGTGAAGGCATCAGAAATGTCGGAGAAAGAAGATAAAGATTCCAGATTTGTGCAGTATACAGGTACAAGGAAAAGAAAAGATTTGGGTCGTTTTTCCGATTCTTCGAAAAGGGTTGTGGGCCATGAGTCATGTTAAAGATGACGATTGTACATACTTTAGATTGACATGTTTTCAGAATGTTCCATTTATAGAAAAAAATAGGCTAAAGAAGGTATTCAATCAAATGGCTTCCTATGATACAAAAAACTGGTCTTATGAGTGAAAATCCTGTGATGAGAAGAACACCAAAGAAAAGTCCAGATGAAATTGAGTGTCACGATTTATACTATGTCTATAAGGTGCGTATTAAGAGATGGACAATTACGACATGTTGAGGTATGTCAACCAACTTTTTTGTAAAAAGGCAGTAGCTACAACAGGGAAAGCACATGTGGCGACCAGAGGAAAGAAAACAACTCTAGACCATACAGACGTAAAGGGTGAACCGTACCTAAAGTGCATCAACACGTACAGTCACTGAGAGACCGCAAATCACATTATACGAGGGGGGATCAAATATAAACGGGATTCTTGTTCCTGAACATCAACAGTTGGTAGGACTGGACCCGCGCTTCTGCTATACTTAGGCGGGACCGTTAGAAGTAGTGAGCAGTTAGAAGTATGAGTAGATAAAGCCCGTAATGTTCGGATACAGCATTAGTAGTGTGCTACCTGACACAATAACGTCGTTTAAATATCAGTGCGTAACGTTGCAAAGCGATATGAAATGGAACGAGCATGTAAGGACTGTAGCAGGGAAGGCGGATGGTCGACTTCAGTTTCATAGGAAAGCGTGGATCGTCTGTAAAAGAAACCGCGTGTAGAACACTAATGTAACCCATTCTTGAGTACTGTACGAATGTTTGGGATCCCCGCCATGTCAGGCTGCTAGATTCGTTACAGCAAGTACCGTATTATGGAGATGTTTCGATAACTCAAATGAAATCTCCGCAGAGAAGGCGACGGTGTTCTCGATTAACACTACTGACAAAATTTAGAGAATGGACATCTGAGTCTGATTGCAGAACGATTTTACTGCCTCCAGTGTACATTTCGCGTAAGGACCATGTGGATAAGAGAAATTTGGGCTTGCACGGAGGCATATCACTACGTTGGAAAAAAGCCGGCAAATCGAAAAATGCCGATTTTTCGCTCATGTCATCACCAAAACGAGAAAGTGGAATACTTTCATGTGGAAGAGTGTCACAAACGTAACTGACGTATTCGGCCACTAGAGAGCACTTATGTCGGTGTTGCATTAACCCTCTAATGGTAAGGTGAAGTTTCCTGACATAAACGGTAAGGTGGGGTTGGATCAGACCCCACCCTCCAAATATCGATTTTTCGGGGTAAAATAAAAAATGAATAATGGGAAAAAGCTTTATTATCAATTAAACACATATAATATTTGTTATAACAACAATTTTTTTATTTTTATAGTCAATAAGCAAGTATAGAAAGTACTTTGGAAAACAGAGGAACTTTATTACAAAAAATACCTTAATAGAAACATTCTCTATAAAATTATTGAAAACATAGTAAAAATCAGTAGATTCAGTAATCAACTAGGAACTTGAGTGCTTTAGAAATTCTGTAGATAGGAACTAAATGAGAAACATCTCTCACTAATTGTAGAAAATAATTATAGTGTCAGCAGTTTCGAAATATAAAGTTCTCAATAATAAATGTCTTTGTACACATAATGTAATAGGAACAAATAATAAATGTGTAATGTTATCCTGTAAATGATCACATACAGCTCTGAAAATACATATTTGGAACAATTTATCACATCTGTTTCTTTACATCCAGGGCATATAATAACTTTATGTTCCCCACATCTACAAAAAGCATTCCCCTTCCTATCTTTTGATCAGTCACAAAAATCACATTTTGTTTTCTTTAGTGGCTGTGCCTGGGCAGGCTTGTCTAATTCGATTGGTTCTTTTTCTAAAAGTTTTCCAATAGACGAACGGAACTCACGGGGAAGATGTGTGTTATTCAACATCTTTTCCATAAGAGGTTTTGTCAAAGAGAGCACAAGATTTTTAGAAATGATATTCTCGCGTCATTTGAAAAGCTGTCGATTTTGCTATTGCTTTGTAAATGATAAAACTATTTATAGGAGCGATGTCTAAAATAGCATAAAAGTACCGTATGGGCCATCTTCTCGATTTTCTTTTTGTGGTCTTGCTGTGGCAAAGCATATCTAATACATCGACCCCTCCTTTAGTTAAGACTGTAGAACTCCACAATTTCAGGCTTATTTGATTTTTCGTTTATCTCTCCAGAGAAGTGCATAGACGATATCAGCAAAACTTTTTTATTTTTCTTTGGGGTAAATCACACCAAAGTTTTGTCGTCCTTACAGATAAATGTTGAAGAGCCTACTGGAGCGGAAAGCAGCATTGACGATGGGATTTGTAGTTTGTTCCTCCTCAATGTACCTACAAATGTGAGTTTCTTTTGGAGGAGGAGAACCAATTGTCTGTTGTTTCTATTAGAACCGCTGATAGATTTCGTCAGGCGCAAAACATACTGGGCAGGTAAAGGCAAATCTCCAAGTCTCCTCTTTATTCTGTTGTCCTTGCCAGTGTATGGAATGCCACACAAAAAATAGAATGTCCTTGCATCGCATAGTGACATTATTTTCAACCCGTATTTGTCGGTTTTCGATGGAACATACGTTTTGAATACGCATACGTTTTGCATACGCATCCCGAAAACTCAGTAGTCTCATCTACTATGACATATTCAGATGGACTATAATTTTTTTCACTGTTCGATTCAAACATGTCCCACACTTCACTGAAAGCCGCAAATTTGTCGTTGATTTTTCTGGCCTCTCTGGTGGCTTTATCATCGCAGCGGAGGTTTTCTAAAAGAAATGCAAACCTTTTCTTGCACATAGTGCAACGGAATACCGGAGGTACATACGTTGCTGAGAACATCTCATCTACACTGAGCATAGAAGTTTTTAGTACACCACTCATGATGAGCGGTGAGATTAGATGCTATTTCCTTTCCTGTTTTAGGCCGACAGGAGTGGCCGTGCGGTTCTAGGCGCTACAGTCTGTAGCCGAGCGACCGCTACGGTCGCAAGTTCGAATCCTGCGGTTCTAGGCGCTACAGTCTGTAGCCGAGCGACCGCTACGGTCGCAAGTTCGAATCCTGCCTCGGGCATGGATGTGTGTAATGTCCTTAGGTTAGTTAGGTTTAATTAGTTCTAAGTTCTAGGCGACTGATGACCTCAGAAGTTAAGTCGCATAGTGCTCAGAGCCATTTAAACAAACTTTCCTGTTTTATTTCGAGATATGCCACTCTTCTAAAAAATTATTCATAACCTATTTTCGAAACTGTAACGTCGTGCTCTAATATTTTGTCCTGTGCCACTCTTAAACAAACAAGTACATATAGTGATGAATCTGTTTTAGTTACAACAATGTCGGCTAGCTCACAAAGTCACGTTAGCCTGTCAGACGAAATGATCAAAATGCTACAATTTGGGAGCTTCAACATCCAAACAGTACTGAATAAAATGCACAGCATATTATGACCAGCTCTCAAAGTCGGTTCTGTGCAATGACAAATAATGTAATATGTTAAGTACGTTTTATGAAATTCACATGAAAGGTACTTACTTATTTTGTTTCTTGCAGCTATTCCGAGACGCTGTGATGACACTGATGTTTTACAAGGCAGAAGCGTTTTGAATTATTCTGGTGATCAAAATGATAACAACCTCAGCAGATACACATCTGCTGAAAACGATTGTAGTGATCCAGGTGAAAACAGTACCTCCACGTTTTTGAAGAGTGTTGCAGATGAAATTTTTGAAGATTTTGATTCCGACGACACAGATGCTGACCCTAATTTTGTTGCCTATTCTAGTGACTCATCATCCACTTCAGATTCACAATCTGCTTAAAGAATTACAAAGTCTAAAGAAAGGGGAAGAAAAGGTAAAAGAAAAGTGTCATTTCCATGTAAATCTGAGAATAAACTCGAAAGAGGATTTTTGACAAATGGCAAAAATAATAGCCAAATCCTAAGGAACTGTGGTAAGAGTTATAAGTATACAAAGAATATACAAAATGACGATGGAACAATTGAAAGGACTTTAGTAATGAGAGAAGCTCGGAAAATGGTGCCTCCATGTGGGGGAAAGTGTCGGCTTAGATGCTGAAAAAAAAATTCTGATGAAGAGAGACAAAATATTTTTCAGGATTATTGGAAAATGGGAGACTTACAGAGTAAACGTGATTACATCGCCGTTAACATGACAACCGTGCAGCCAAGGTACCGCCATCAGAAGGAAGATAGTCGGCGTCGTCTTAACACTACTTTTTATTTTGATCATAATGGTGAAAAATCAAAAGTTTGTAAACAGTTTTTTACTGCTACTTTAGGTATAAGCGGACGAATGGTCGAACTGTTGAGGAAAAGAGAATTTCTGCTCAAGGAGCAGTTATTTACACTGATTTACGGGGAAAACATGGTAAACAACCGATTGTGTCAACAGAAAAACACTACTGGCCATTAAAATTGCTACACCACGAAGAGGTCGTGCTACAGACGCGAAATTTAACCGACAGGAAGAAGATGCTGTGATATGCAGATGATTAGCTTTTCAGAGCATTCACACAAGGTTGGCGCCGGTGGCGAAATCTATAACGTGCTGACATGAGGAAAGCTTCCAACCGCCGGCCGCGGTGGCTGTGCGGTTCTAGGTACTTCAGTCCGGAACCGCGTGACTGCTACGGTCGCAGGTTCGAATCCTGCCTCGAGCGTGGATGTGTGTGATGTCCTTAGGTTAGTTAGGTTTAAGTAGCTCTAAGTTCTAGGGGACTGATGACGTCAGATGTTGAGTCCCATAGTGCTCAGAGCCAAAGCTTCCAACCGATTTCTCATGTACAAACAGCAGATGATCGGCGTTGCCTAGTGAAACGTTGTTGTGATGCCTCGTGTAAGGAGGAGAAATGCGTACCATCACGTTTCCGGCTTTGATAAAGCTCGGATTGTAGCCTAACGCGATTGCGGTTTATCGTATCGCGACATTGCTGCTCGCGTTGGTCGAGATCCAATGACTGTTATCAGAATATGGAATCTGTGGGTTCCGGAAGGTAATACGGAACGCCATGCTGGATCCCAACGGTCACGTATCACTAGCAGTCGAGATGACAGGCATCTTATCCGCTTGGCTGTAATGGATCGTGCGGCCACGTCTCGATCCCTGAGTCAACAGATGGGGACGTTTGCAAGACAACAACCATCTGCACGAACAGTTCGACGACGTTTGCAGCAGCATGGGCTCTCAGCGCGAAGACCATGGCTGCGGTTACCCTTGACGATGCATCACAGACAGGAGTGCCTGCGATGGTGTACTCAACGACGAACCTCGGTGCACGAATGGCAAAACGTCATTTTTTCACATGAATCCAGGTTCTGTTTACAGCATCATGATGGTCGCATACGTGTTTGGCGACATCGCGGTGAACGCACATTGGAAGCGGGTATTCGCCATCGCTATACTGTCGTATCACATGGCGTGATGGTATGGGGTGCCATTGGTTACACGTCTCGATCACGTCTTGTTCGCATTGACGGTACTATGAACAGCAGACGTTACATTTCAGATGTGTTACGACCCGTGGCTCTACGCTTCATTCGATTCGTGCGAACCCCACATTTCAGCAGGATAATGCACGACCGCATGTTGCAGGTCCTGAACGGGCGTTTATGGATGCTGAAAATGTTCGACTGCTGCCCTGGCCAGCCATTCTCCAGATCTCTCACCAATTGACAACATCTGGTCAATGGTGGCCGAGCAACTGGCTCGTCACAATACGCGAGTCACTACTCTTGATGAACTATGGTATCGTGTTGAAGCTGCATGGGCAGCTGTACCTGTTCATGCCATCCAAGCTCTGTTTGACTCAATGTCCAGGCGTATCAAGGCCGTTATTACGGCCAGTGGTGGCTGTTCTGGGTACTGATTTCTCAGGATCTATGCACCCAAACTGCGTGAAAATGTAATCACATGTCAGTTCTAGTATAATATATTTGTCCAATGAATACCCGTTTATCATCTGCATTTCTTCTTGGTGTAGCAATTTTAATGGCCAGTAGTGTAAAAGAAAACATTAGAAAACTTATCAGCTCAATTCCGAAGATTTCTAGTCACTGCTGCCGTGCCAGAACTTCTAAAGAATACATTGAAGGTGGTAAAACAATAAGTGACCTTTATAGAGATTACAAAAAGATGTGGGAAGAAGAAAAGTTGGAGTATGGTAATTACCTAACGTATTACACAGTTTTTACCAAAGAATTTAATCTGGCTTTCTTTATCCCGAAGAAGGATAAGTGCGAGCCTTGCATCAAGTTTGAAAATGCATCTAATGAAGAAAAAGAAAAAAATTGCAGTGTAATATGATAACCATTTGAAAGAGAAAGATCTATCACGGATTGAGAAAGATAATAAATGTAGTAATATAGTAGCAGTGTATGACTTACAGGCTGTATTATCATGTCCTGTGGGTGATGCCTCAACGTTTTGCTACGTTTCCAAACTGAACGTTTTGAATTTCACGGTTTTTCAGCTTAACTCAAATTCAGTTAATTGCTGCGTATCGCAAATTGAGGTTCTGTTGAAATTACTTCCTGTGTATGGCGTTATTTAGAACAACTGCATCAAGAAAGGGGTAATGAGTCAAGCAACGGAGACAAAACAGAGATCATTCTTTGTTCAGACAACGGCACCTGTCAAAATAAAAATAAAAACTTTATTCCTATGTACCGAAAGCTATACTGACTTTCAAGTGTATTAAAACCATAACGCACAAATATTTAATCTCTGGGCATACCCAAAACGAGGGAGACAGTGTATATTCTAACATTGAGAAACAGATCAGGAAAGCTCGAAAATCTGGTCCTGTCTATGTTCCTGATCATTATGCGAGCCTAATAAAGTTGAAAAAAAAAACCTGTAGTGCCATATACTGTGCATGAGCTTAGTTATGAGGATTTTTATGACTTTCAAAATGAAGGCATGGAGATCAATAAAAGGAATACTGACAAAGAAACATTCAATATTTCTGAAGTTTAGATTTTTAGGATCGACCGAGATAAACCAAAGGAGCTGATGTAAAAGAACTCTTATAGTGAACAAGATTTTAAAGTAGTAACTAATAATCGTAATACAAGTCGATCACAAACATCAGAAACTGACAAGCAGATGGTGTGTATGACAAAAGCCTATACTGCTAAGAAAGGTGTATCATATGCTAAAAAGGCTGCACTGTTGCAGTTAATACATTAAAATACAGTTCCAAAATTTTATTTTGATTTTTTAATAAGTTGTATGTTAATTTTTCTTTCAGAACTATTTTATGTAAAATGTAAAACAAACCAAAAGAAATTAGTTCATTAATTTCTTGATTCAATTCAAATAATTTGTGCATTGTTATGTTGTATTTTTTATAAATAAATATTTTCTTATAATTATTTCTTTATTAAGTTATTTATTTCATACACTTTACAGATATAAGAGCTGAAATTTGTATTTTTATGCGTCACAAATCAAAACCCTTTAACTGAAACTGAAGTTTTCTTTGTAGAAAAGTGTCACATAACGAAGCCATTAGGGTAATTTATCACTCGAATTGAAAGAAAATCTATGTAAAAGTTACCTCTGAGTATGTAGTACTTACATAGAAAAAGACAGTGCTCATGTGATTTCATGGAGAAAAGTAATGTTGAGTGAAACTTTGGTTGTTATCTTTACGCGGGTTTTTCTCTAAGCTGGTGGTTTTAGAGATGTGCCGGGTTTCGTCCAAGGTAGCGATACAGACAGTCGATGTTTCCTCGCTCTATTTGCGAGTGAAATGAAAAAAAAAAGAGTAGTGGTACTAGGTACTCTCTGCGACACACCGTTTCGTGGCCTGCGGAATATGTACGGTTGTAGACGTCAGTCGAGATGTAGACTTGATACCGTATGGCGCCATGGCCTGCTATAGAAATCATACCATGCAAAATACTGGTTAATTTAATGTATAGCATGCTTAGCAAAAGGCGATTCCAAGCATTTCTCGGAGGAAAATGTAATGGATGGTGGAAGGTGAATGATGGACTACCTCAGGGTTCTGTGCTACCACCAACCCTTTTTAAACTTTATACTAGCGATATACGGCGTTCTACGGATCGGAGCATGGAATGTCAAATCCCTTAATCGGGCAGGTAGGTTAGAAAATTTAAAAAGGGAAATGGATAGGTTAAAGTTAGATATAGTGGGAATTAGTGAAGTTCGGTGGCAGGAGGAACAAGACTTCTGGTCAGGTGACTACAGGGTTATAAACACAAAATCAAATAGGGGTAATCCAGGAGTACGTTTAATAATGAATAGGAAAATAGGAATGCGGGTAAGCTACTACAAACAGCATAGTGAACGCATTATTGTGGCCAAGATAGATACGAAGCCCACACCCACTACAGTAGTACAAGTTTATATGCCAACTAGCTCTGCAGATGATGAAGAAATTGAAGAAATGCACGATGAAATAAAAGAAATTATTCAGATAGTGAAGAGAGACGAAAATTTAATAGTAATGGGTGACTGGAATTCGAGTGTAGGAAAAGGGAGAGAAGGAAACATAGTAGGTGAATATTGATTGGGGCTAAGAAATGAAAGAGGAAGCCGCCTAGTAGAATTTTGCACAGAGCACAACTTAATCATAGCTAACACTTGGTTTAAGAATCATGAAAGAAGGTTGTATACGTGGAAGAACCCTGGAGATACTAAAAGGTATCAGATAGATTATATAATGGTAAGACAGAGATTTAGGAACCAGGTTTTAAGTTGTAAGACATTTCCAGGGGCAGATGTGGACTCTGGCCACAATCTATTGGTTATGACCTGTAGATTAAAACTGAAGAAACTGCAAAAATGTGAGAAATTAAGGAGATGGGACCTGGATAAACTGAAAGAACCAGAGGTTGTACAGAGTTTCAGAGAGAGCATAAGGGAACAATTGACAGGAATAGGGGAAAGAAATACAGTAGAAGAAGAATGGGTAGCTCTGAGGGATGTAGTAGTGAAGGCAGCAGAGGATAAAGTAGGTACAAAGACGAGGGCTGCTAGAAATCCTTGGGTAACAGAAGAAATATTGAATTTAATTGATGAAAGGAGAAAATATAAAAATGCAGTAAATGAAGCAGGCAAAAAGGAATACAAACGTCTCAAAAATGAGATCGACAGGAAGTGCAAAATGGCTAAACAGGGATGGCTAGAGGACAAATGTAAGGATGTAGAAGCTTATCTCACTAGGGGTAAGATAGATACTGCCTACAGGAAAATTAAAGAGACCTTTGGAGAGAAGAGAACCACGTGTATGAATATCAAGAGCTCAGATGGCAGCCCAGTTCTAAGCAAAGAAGGGAAGGCAGAAAGGTGGAAGGAGTATATAGAAGGTTTATACAAGGGCGATGTACTTGAGGACAATATTATGGAAATAGAAGAGGATGTAGATGAAGACGAAATGGGAGATACGATACTGCGTGAAGAGTTTGACAGAGCACTGAAAGACCTGAGTCGAAACAAGGCCCCCGGAGTAGACAACATTCCATTAGAACTACTGACGGCCTTGGGAGACCCAGTCATGACAAAACTCTACCAGCTGGTGAGCAAGATGTATGAGACAGGCGGAATACCCTCAGACTTCAAGAAGAATATAATAATTCCAATCCCAAAGAAAGCAGGTGCTGACAGATGTGAAAATTACCGAACTATCAGTTTAATAAGCCACGGCTGCAAAATACTAACGCGAATTATTTACAGACGAATGGAAAAACTGGTAGATGCAGACCTCGGGGAGGATCAGTTTGGATTCCGTCGAAATGTTGGAACACGTGAGGCAATACTGACCTTACGACTTATCTTAGAAGAAAGATTAAGAAAAGGCAAACCTACGTTTCTAGCATTTGTAGACTTAGAGAAAGCTTTTGACAATGTTGACTGGAATACTCTTTTTCAAATTCTAAAGGTGGCAGGGGTAAAATACAGGGAGCGAAAGGCTATTTATAATTTGTACAGTAACCAGATGGCAGTAATAAGAGTCGAGGGGCATGAAAGGGAAGCAGTGGTTGGGAAAGGAGTGAGACAGGGTTGTAACCTCTCCCCGATGTTATTCAATCTGTATATTGAGCAAGCAGTAAAGGAAACAAAAGAAAAATTTGGAGGAGGTATTAAAATTCATGGAGAGGAAGTAAAAACTTTGATTTTCGCCGATGACATTGTAATTCTGTCAGAGACGGCAAAGGACTTGGAAGAGCAGTTGAACGGAATGGACAGTGTCTTGAAAGGAGGATATAAGATGAACATTAACAAAAGCAAAACGAGGATAATGGAATGTAGTCAAATTAAATCGGGTGATGCTGAGGGAATTAGATTAGGAAATGAGACACTTAAAGTAGTAAAGGAGTTTTGCTATTTAGGAAGTAAAATAACTGATGATGGTCGAAGTAGAGAGGATATAAAATGTAGACTGGCAATGGCAAGGAAAGCGTTTCTGAAGAAGAGAAATTTGTTAACATCGAATATAGATTTATGTATCAGGAAGTCGTTTCTGAAAGTATTGGAGTGTAGTTTGGAGTGTAGCCATGTATGGAAGTGAAACATGGACGATTACTAGTTTGGACAAGAAGAGAATAGAAGCTTTCGAAATGTGGTGCTACAGAAGAATACTGAAGATAAGGTGGATAGATCACGTAACTAATGAGGAGGTATTGAATAGGATTGGGGAGAAGTTTGTGGCACAACTTGACTAGAAGAAGGGATCGGTTGGTAGGACATGTTTTGAGGCATCAAGGGATCACAAATTTAGCATTGGAGGGCAGCGTGGAGGGTAAAAATCGTAGAGGGAGACCGAGAGATCAGTACACTAAGCAGATTCAGAAGGATGTAGGTTGCAGTAGGTACTGGAAGATGAAGCAGCTTGCACAGGATAGAGTATCATGGAGAGCTGCATCAAACCAGCCTCAGGACTGAAGACAACAACAACAACAACAACTAGCGATATACCCGACACTAATGCTAAAAAGAACCAATTTGCTGACGATCTAGCGCGAGCTTCTCAAGTGGCAGTCCTGAATGAGTGCGAAAGAGCGTTGACCACAGATTAACACAAAATGAATAATTACTTCAAGAATTAGAGATAAAAGCCAAACCCATCTAAAAGAGAGATAAATGTTTACTATTTTAATATCCGTGGGGCGAATTGCAGATTAAATGTAGGGTGTTTGAGAAGTCCCTCTGGAACACAACGGACACCCAAAATACTCGGGGGTCATTTTAGATTGAAATCTAACTTTTCAGAATCAATCGCTTAGAAAATACAGGAAAAAGGTGAACACCAGAACTGATATCATCAGAAAGTTAGCTGGGTCTGGATGGGGTGCAAACGCAGATATTCTTCCTACTGTTTCACTGACACTAATTTGCTATAGAATAATGAGCTCGACCGTGCGAAAACAGTGTACGAGCTCGCGAAGCTGATGTTAAGGAAAATCAAGCGATGAGAATAATTAGTGGCACTACTAAATCAACGCCACTTTCACGGCTGCCTGTATTATTTAATATTGCATCGTCAATTAGGTGAGAAGTTTCCAGAAGTGTACTACTCATCAGAACTCACTTCTGTGTAACCAATTACAGAATACAGGGTGTTCGGAAATTCCCGTTACAAACTTCTAGGACTTGTAGTGGGGATTGAATACACTGTATTTCAAATTGGAACCCACGCCCGGAAACGTACAGTTTATGTTCCACGACGGTTTCAGTCCAGATGTGTAATGTGTTCACGTCCGCTGAGGGAAAGGAGAAACTCTCGGAGTTGCTTGTCCTTGTACGCAGTAGGGTACACAGGATGACGTGTACTACGTCAAAAGGTCGCTTGATGTCACTAACACCTGCCTTGTTGCGAGATCTATTCAATGCCTGTGCGTCTCCAATACAGTCAACATGGTTCGGTGCACGTTATCGGAATACACAGACATGCTCCCTGTGTACGGTGAAGGTCGAGTTAACGGAAGAGCTGCTAGTCGGCTGTATCACTTTTTCGCAACGTAGCACGCCACTGCACAAACCTTTTGCTCAAGTTACGCAGCATCTCCGAGAAACAGGTGCCTTCACCGTGAGGAGGCAGGACATCGCACGACCAAATTTGAAGATGTACTGCATCGCCTTAAGAGAGCTCGTCAACGAGTACTTGAACAATTGCACGTCCAGTGGGTATTAGTCAAAGTATCGTCTGGGACGTTCAGCGTGAGCAACAACTGCATCCGCACTACTTAAAAGGTACCCTATGGGGTCCAGCCGATTTTCCGCGATGTGTCGCTGACCGCACGAGGCGTGGTTTCTGCACCGTTGCATCGACACAACCCTGTTTCCACGTCGAGATGAATATAAGTTCAGTGGGGTTGTATTCTGAATTCGCGAAACAACCATGTCTGGACAGACAAAAATCCTCGTGTCACCCATGTTTGGCGATATCAGCACCGGTTTGGTATTAACGCTTTGGCAGATATTTTGGACGGTCATGTGACTAGGCCATATCTGCTTCCACTCGCGCTAACTGGTCATGCATACTTGAACTTCCTACAAAAGGTACTGGGCCGTTCTTGAAAGACGTGCCACTGAATGTGCATCAGGAGATGTGGTTTCAGCACAATAGTGCACCGTCTCGGTTCGGAGGTATCTCAGCAGACGATATGGTGAAAGATGGATAGGCCGAAGTGGATCAACCGCGTGGTCGCTGCGATTGCCGGATTTAACTGCTAAGTCCTACTTCTTGTGGGGTCGTAAGCAGAGTTTAATTTACGAGATTCCTGTAGAGACAGGAAGAGCTGCTGGTGCGAGTTCTGGCCGCTGCAACAGAAACTGAAGAGACACCAGGTGGGATGGAGAGTGTGTACTAGAACACGCTTCATAGGTACAATGTCTGTAACAAGCTGGTGGTCGCCACATCGGCCCGCTGTTGCAATGCATCATTACTGATCCCGTATGCTGCTTGTTTTATAATGTAAACACGTAACGTTAAGTGTTAATACAAACAAATGTATTTAAGTGATAAATGGATATTTCATTAAGATTTCTCTTGAATTGTTACCTAATAATTGTACTGTGTCACGCCTAATTCAATTCCTCAAGCAGAAGTGGATGGGTTAAACATCTGAATTGAAACTCAAAACATCATGTACTCACTTCCCTCTACAAGTCCTACAAGTTTGTAACGAGAATTTCCGAACACTCTGTATACCTGCCAGCTGACATAAATCCAGAAAACCATCACGGCCAATGCACGATACGCCTGTTACATATGACGTGTGTCAAGAATGGAGAGAGGTTTGGCAGAAATATCTTCCAGCACTTTCTCTCCTTATTGCTGCTCCTACAAAACGTGTAAGTGGATTTGGTCTTCCCAGGGATCTACGGGTAGATCTGAATCGATTCCGTACAGGGCATGGAAAGTTTGGTGCTTGTTTTTATGACCTGATGCCCTGACCTGCAACTGTGGAGCCGCTGCGAAACTACACAGCACCTGAAACTTCCTGGCAGATTAAAACTGTGTGCCAGACCGACACTCGGACTCGGGACCTTTGCCTTTCGCGGACAAGTGGTACCGGCCGGAGTGGCCGTGCGGTTATAGGCGCTACAATCTGGAATCGAGCGACCTCTACGGTCGCAGGTTCGAATCCTGCCTCGGGCATGGATGTGTGTGATGTCCTTAGGTTAGTTAGGTTTAATTAATTCTAAGTTCTAGGGGACTGATGACCTCAGAAGTTAAGTCTCATAGTGCTCAGAGCCATTTGAACCATTTTTCACAAGTGGTAGAGCACTTGCCCACGAAAAGCAAAGGTCCCGAGTTCGAGTCTCGGTCCGTCACACAGTTTTAATCTGCCAGGAAGTTTCATATCAGCGCACACTCCGCTGCAGAGTGAAAATCTCATTCTGGACACAGCACCTGACTGAAGAATGTTTATTAAATTCCTGGTGGACTCAGTGAGCTGATAATGTGGAATAGCTATGAGACCTACATACACAGTTATAAAATCTACTACCGTTATTTTTTCTTACCTTTGTTTTTAAACTATGAATTTTTAATATACACTACTGGTAATTAAAACTGCTACACCAGGAAGATGACGTGCTACAGACTCGAAATTTAACCGAGAGGAAGAAGATGCTGTGATATGCAAATGATTAGCTTTTCAGAGCATTCACACAAGGTTGGCGCCGGTGGTGACACCTACAACTTGCTGACATACACAAACAGCATACACAAACAGCAGTTGAACGGTGTTGCCTGGTGAAACGTTGTGATAACTCGTATAAGGAGGAGAAATGCGTTTCCGACTTTGATAAAGGTCGGTTTGTAGCCTACCGCAATTGCGGTTTATCGTATCGCGACATTGCTGCTCGCGTTGGTCAAGATCCAATGACTGTTAGCTTACGGAATTGGTCGGTTAAGGAGGGTAATACGGAACTTCGTGCTGGATCCCAACGGCCTCGTATCGCTAGCAGTCTAGATGAGAGGCATCCTATCCGCATGGCCGTAACGGACCGTGCAGCCACGTCTAGATCCCTGAATCAACAGATGGGGACGTTTGCAATACAACAACCATCTGCACGAACAGTTCGACGACGTTTGCAGCACCATCGACTATCAGCTCGGAGACCATGGATGCGATTACCCTTGACGATGCATCACAGACAGGAGTGCCTGCGATGGTGCACTCAGCGACGAACCTGGGTGCACTAATGGCAAAACTGGGTTCTGTTTACAGCATCATGATGATCGCATCCGTGTTTGGCAACATCGCTGTGAATGCAAATTGGAAGCGTGTATTCGTCATCGCCATACTGCCGTATCACCCTGCGTGATGGTATGGGGTGCCACTGGTTACACGTCTCGGCCACCTCTTGTTCACATTGACGGCAGTTTGAACAGTGGACGTTGCATTTCAGATCTGTTACGACTCGTGGCTCTACCCTTCGTTCGATCCCTGCGAAACCCTACATTCAGCAGAATAATGCACGACCGCATGCTGCAGGTCCTGTACAGGCCTTTTTGGATACAGAAAATGTTCGACTGCTGCCCTGGCCAGCACATTCTCCACATCTCTCACCAAATGAAAACGTCTGGTCAATGGTGGCCGAGCAACTGGCTCGTCACATTACGCCAGTCACTACTCTTGATGAACTGTGGTATCGTCTCGAAGCTGCATAGACAGCTGTATCTGTACACGCCATCCAAGCACTGTTTGACTCAATGTCCAGCCGTACCAAGGCCGTTATTACGGTCAGTGGTGGTTGGTTGTTCTGGGTACTGATTTCTCAGGGTCTAAGCACCCAAATTGCGTGAAAATGTAATCACATGTCAGTCCTAGTACAATATATTTGACCAATGAATACCCGTTTATCATCTGCATTTCTTCTTGGTGTAGCAATTTTAATGGTCAGTAGTGTATATTTAATCATCACGGAAGAATGTAAAATGATAATGTGAGCTATACGAATAATAACAATTTGCTATTATGTCGCAAACGTCTTGTTTCCGGGCCCTTTGTTTACTGTAACATTTTTGCTTCAATTATCGCATGCCGTGACAGTTTTTCGCAGTTAAATGTGATAAACCCAGTATGTGTGTATGGTTGAAGTAATGTACACTCACGAGTTTCCACGCAAAGAAATTCCTGTTCTGAGCGCGTAATGTACAACGTTAATTTTTGTCCTTGAAAATCGTACGTACTTCTCAGAGTGAAAAGTTCGTCGGTACTAAACGAGGGCTAGAATTTCCAGCAGCGTGCATAAAAGGCACTTCCGACGATGACCGAGTGGGTTTTCTGGCCCCGGGGCTCGACTGTCAAGTTCCCTGAAGGGGGCTAATCTCTTCCGCCGGAGGCGTGGGGAAGGCGAGGGGAAATTTGCTCCTCATCTGCGCTTGACTCACGACTTTTAACACCTGGGGACACACCTCAGATGTCAACACGAAGCGAGGCACGAAGGCGTCACCTTGCATTACTGAAGTCTCTACAAAGTAGCTTTCGAGTGCGACGGGGACAGAGGATAAAAAATTTGCGTATCTGCTTAAGCACAAGATTTTTGGCAACTCATCGCCAATCTATCCCGTGCAAAGTATTTTGTTAAGTAACTTGAAGCCATATTAACCGTCAATCGACCGTCACTGTTTCAAAAATACCACTACCAGTCGCAGAATTTGTTGATTACTAAATTATTTATTTAGCAACATGTTTCGAGATGATACCGCATCATCAGGCTATAGTGGCATTACACAAACATGTAACATAAGTGTATGTATATTGTAAGTTTCTTCACATGCTTACCGTGATCATCCTGTGTACAGAGAGAGAAGGATAACCTAGTAAGAAGCGATGTCACTGGGTTATCTTTCTCTCTCTCCACAGGACGATCATAGAAGTCACGTAAAGAAACTTCAATATATATACACACTTACGTTAAATATTTTTGTAATGTCGTTATAACCTGATATGGTATCACCTCGAAACATGTCGCTAAATACATAACTTAGTAGCCGACAAATTTTTTGATTGGTAGCGGTACTAGAAAACCCTTTCGTATTTTGTTAAGTACAGCCATATTATTTTTTCCACATTCAAACTCTGTGCTTGTTCGTGCGGAGGGTGGACATAGATATTAAGCTATCGTCTTTAACTTTTGTTGTCCTGTACTCGTCTGTAGCGTGTAAAATTATGTCGGTAATATTCGCTGTGAAGTCCGAGTGCGCGAATGTTTTTTCGCCCTATATACATGTAAACACATTGCAGTCCTTTAACAGTTTGTTAAGGTCGTGTATTGAAACAAAGACAAATCTGATGAATATATTAGAGACTGTAACACAGGACACCAGATTTCAAAGCTGGCACAAACTGCCAGAATGTTATTTCTTCTACTGGAGGCAGACGGGATTATCCATGAACGCCATGCCTTGATTGAAAAATTTGTCTGACAGCATTTGACGTCTAATACTCAAGGGTACCTCTCCTGCTGCCACACAAATGCTATTTGTTTCATAGAGTACATATAATTTTGTTGAATCAACAAAATCAATAAGTGACACAACACATTTTTTTCTGAAAGCAGGTTAATTTTGTTCAGTATTCCAACACGTTGTATTATTCCGCATTATTTCTCAATATAATCTTAGATCAATGCGACAGTCTCACACCACCTTACTGGGAGGAGCTGTACATCCGCACAACACCACTCCACTGTCTGTGTCAACGTCTTGTTGCAGAAATAACCTCCCCATCATCCACGAACTGCTTCCCGCGGACTGCATCCTTCATTGGGTCAAAAAGATGGAAGTCGGAAGGTACGAGACCCGGGTGGTGAGGGACCCCAACTGGTGGACGAGTGTGCCAGCATCGCCAAAAGGAACATCAAATTGAGAAGCAAGGAGTGTGATTGTAAAACGTCGATCACCTCGAATGAGAGTGTCCGCACGTTCCAGCACTGCAGGAGTCACAGCTATGTGCGGCCGGCCAGCATGCGGGAGATCAGGGAGGTTTGCGACGATGACAGCCGCCCTGCCCAACGACTCACCGTGTTTTTGTTCACTGTGAAGTAGGACTTTAGGTCGCAATGGTAAGAAATAATTATCTGCACCTGAAGAACAAATTATCTACGCAATTCTTCCTTTAATTGTTTTTATTTTCCCAATGAAATATCATTAAATTAAATAATCAGAAATAGTATGTAGATATATATCCAACATGAGCGTGAGGATGCCAGGGAAAACCGTGCTGTCACGGATTAAGAACGAGCTACGAGTAGTCTTTGAGTAAGATAGGTATATTTCTGAGCTGAGCTCTTCTTGCTGTAGTTGTTGACCCCAGACAGACGTCAAAGACCGTTAGGCGTAAGTTGTCAGTTAGCGGGGCGGTATGGTGATGGGAGGCAATTTGTGGCTGCAGTTATGACTTCTGTTGTGAAGTTAATATTAAAAGCGCGTATTCCAAGCAGCGAAATAATAAGTGAGATACCGAAGAGAAAAATGCGTATCATAATTACTTCACGTTCTGTCCCACAAAAGCCTTAAAGAAAAAGACTTCTGCAACAAGGAAATAGGCCCAAATAACTGCACGTCAATCGAACTGCTACACAGGATCCGACGCACAATTCATACGTCGTCGCCTCTTAGACAAAATACACTGAAGAGCCAAAGAAACTTGTACACCTGCCTAATATCGTGTAGGGGCCCGGCGAGCACGCAGAAGTGCCGCAACACGACGTGGCGTGGACTAGACTAATGCCTATGGTAATGCTGGAGGGAACTGACACCATGAATCTTGCAGCTGTCCATAAATCCGAGGGGGTGGAGATCTCTTCTGAACAGCACGTTGCAAGGCATCCCAGATATGCTCGACAATGTTCATGTTTGAGGAGTTTGGTGGGCAGCGGAAGTGTTTAAAATCAGAAGAATGCTCCTGGAGCCACGCTGTAGCAATACTGGACGTTTGGAGTGTCGCATTGTCCTACTGGAATTGCCCAAGTTCGTCGGAACGCACAAAGGGCATGAACGGATGCTGGTGATCAGACAGGCTGCTTACGTTCGAGTCACCTGTCAGAGTCATATCTAGACGTATCAGGGATCCAATGTCACACCAACTGCACCCGCCCCACACCATTAAGAAGCCTAAACCAACTTGGAAGAGTCCCCTACTGATATGCAGGGTCCATGGATTCATGAGGTTGTCTCCATACCCGTAAACGTCCATCCGCTCGATTCAATTTGAAACGAGACTCGTCCAAACAGGCAACATGTTTCCAGTCATGAAGAGTCCAATGTCGCTGCTGGAAGGCTAAAGCGAGGCGTAAGGCTTTGTGTTGTGTAGTCATCAAGAGTACATGAGTGGGCCTTCGGCTCCGAAAGTCCATATCGATGATGTTTCGTTGAATGGTTCGCACACTGACACTTGTTGACGGCCCTCCACTGAAATCTGCAGCAGTTTGCGGAAGTTGAACGATTCTCTTCAGTCGTCGTTGGTCCCGGTCTTGCAGTATCTTTTCCTGGCGGCAGCGATGTCGGAGACATGGTGTTTCACCAGATTCCTGATATTCATGGTACACTCGTGAAATGGTCGTACGGCAAAATCCCCACTACATCGCTACCCTGGAGATGTTGTGTCGACTATAACACCACGTTCAAACTCACTTAAATCTTGATAACCTGCCATTATAGCAGCAGTAACCGATCTAACAACTGCCGCAGACATTTGTGTTATATAGGTGTTGCCGACCGCAGCAACGTATTCTGCATGTTTAGATATCTCTGTATTTGAATGTGCATGCCTATACCGTTTCTTTGGCGCTTCAGTGTAAGAGATACAAGGTATTGGCATAACTAAAGCTTATAACAATAGAGAACAGTGTGTATATAAAATATTCGCTATAGGAAGCCGGTTTAATTACGCTGTGATTGGGAACTAAATTATGGTATTGTAGAACTGTATCCACAGTATTAAATTTAAATGTAGACGTATAGTCTCATTTATGTAATTAAGTAACATCTCTTTATTGCTCATTTTTATAATTTAATTACATTTTGTACTAAGTCCAGCTACAACTGCGAGGTCTCTGTAGACATTCTGCAAGCGCCTATGAATATCTGCGATGCTCTGGTTTCCCGCGTAAAAAAACTCATTGGTTTCTCCTTGAAACGCACCTCTTTTGCAGGCGTCATTTTGAAGACTACGCATGACGTCGTCACCTATTGGAACTTCATGAAACTGTATGGTCTGAAGCGGAAATATTCCACGATGTCCCACAGCAAAATTCCACATTTTTTCAACCGAAACTGGCCGAAAAATAAAAAGAGTTGAATTACTGATTGAACGCCTCTCGTATGTAGATGCAGACAAAGTAAGGCAAGACAGACAGACGGACGAAGCAAATCCTTAGTATAATTACGAAGCTGAAAAGACAACTTGCATGGTTTGCGCAGACACTAAATGACCTCAAAAAAGAAAACATCAACGTAATGGACACACATCACGAATGTTTATAGAAACAAAATTCATAAAGTGATCTTCTGGGATGAACGAGAAAGAAAAAGAAAAGACCCTCATAACATCGAAGAGCTCCGGAAGCAGAGATCAGAATGTGTGAAACGAGTGCTGGGAAAAGAAGAAAAATGCAAATAGCAAGAATTGAAATAAGTATATAACGTGATCTGTAAAAGGGCTGTTTGAATAAATAATAAAATGTCATTTTTTAGGCTACAAACAAATAATTATTAATCAAATTTAAATCGAAACAGCATGGCTGCAGAGAAACCGGAATACTGAAGAAGCTCATAAGTAAAAGTGAAAGATGAAACTTCCTGGCAGATTAAAACTAAGTGCCCGACCGAGACTCGAACTCGGCACCTTTGCCTTTCACGGGCAAGTGCGCTACCATCTGAGCTACCGAACCACGATTCACACCCGGTCCTCACAGCTTTACTTTTGCCAGTATCTCGTCTCCTACCTTCCAAACTTTACAGAAGCTCTCCTGTGAACTTTGCAGAACTAGCACTCCTGAAAGAAAGGATACTGCGCAGACATGGCTTAGCCACAGCCTGGGAGATGTTACCAGAATTGGATTTTCACTCTGCAGCGGAGTGTGAGCTAATATAAAACTTACTGGCAGATTAAAACTGTCTGCCCGACCGAGACTCGAACTCGGGACCGTTGCCTTTCGCGGGCAAGTGCTCTACCATCTGAGATACCGAAGCGCGACTCACGCCCGGTTCTCACAGCTTTACTTCTGCCAGTATCTCGTCTCCTACCTTCCAAACTTTACAGAAGCTCTCCTGCGAACCTTGCAGAACTTCTGACAGAAAGCATACTGCGGAGACATGGCTTAGCCACAGCCACAGTTTTAATCTGCCAGGAAGCTTCATATCAGCGCACACTCGGGTGCAGAGTGAAAATCTCATTCTGGAAACATCCCTCGGGATGTGAATAAGCCATGTCTCCGCAGTATCCTTTCTTTCAGGAGTGCTAGTTCTGCAAGGTTCGCAGGAGAGCTTCTGTAAAGTTTAGAAGGTAGGAGACGAGATACTGGCAGAAGTAAAGCTGCGAGGACCGGGCATGAGTCGCGCTTCGGTAGCTCAGATGGTACACAGTCTGCCTTTGGCGGTGCTACGGCACGGACGTCTGTTTATGTCGCACAGTTGTTTACCTCTTCGGCGTACTCGTGCGTTTAGACGACTCGATATAGAATGGCAATGCATACCAAAAGTCGACTCTCAAGATTAGTTTTTCGAATGAATATGCGAGACCGAAAGCCTACGAAATAGAAATATTCCTACGAGACGAAGTTACACTTGACTACAACGAACTTATCGGAATATACCTCTCCATAGTGAGCAGTGTCGTTTACGTCAAGCTGATTAACGATGCAGTATGTGACAGAATCATCCGAGATACTAAACATGGACTCAAATTTCGTCTCTCTGATGGACATGTTGGAGAAGTAACTATCGATCACGCAGGTCTGAGCTTATGAAACATACGTATTTTTGAAATTCTCTTCGAGGTTCCGTCTGAGTTGGTCGTTGACGCCTTACGCCAATATGGAAGGGTGCTTAGCCACGTTGAGGAAAAATGGTCCAACTTCACGACTTACCCCGTTCTCAATGGAGTGCGTCAAATCAGAATAGAACTGACACAACATGTACCCTCGTACTTGTTCATCGGCGGATGCTGAGCTATAGTCATCTACGATGGACAACCCAAAACATGCTCAGGCTGTGGGAAAGAGGGCCACGTGCGTTACGAATGTATGCAGCGGAGGATAGTGCAAGTTCCAAATGGCGAACCCGTACCTACGTCCATGTTGACGCCACTGCCACTAACGTATGCGGACGCATTTCAAACAGATCCCATCCCGAAGAATGACCAGGTACAGAATCCTGACAGTTTACGGCAACCGACTGCAGCAGAGACCGCCTCCAGTAACGAAACGACGCACACCTCTGTCGCTCCGGCGCCGACGACGCCCTTAACCGAGCGGAAAGGATCGGTAGGAGGTATGGAAATTGATCCTGCTGTTGTGCTGACAGCTTCTTTCGTCCCTGAACACCGGGAGTCACTTCCGCACTCGGATACGGAGGCGCACACGCTCAAACAACGATCGCCGAAGCGCCACAAGAAACGACGGCTAGCGCCGTCCGATACCTGCTTACTGCAGTGCACGTCAGACGGACTTGGGTGTAACGTCGATACAGTGCATCCGGATGCGCGACGTGAGGTTCTACCTCCCACACAGCACTACGACGCGAATCACGATAGACACGGGTTGAGTACAGACACACCGGACGGAAAGCCCACGGAAGGAGTCCCTCCACCCACCGCAGCAACGCCACCGCCTTCGGTCAGCCCGGCCGGAGAGACACGACGGGAGCTGGACCTCCAGCACAGGAACTGGGCCGACGAATCCGATACTGACCCACACACCGACAACGCACCCGCAATGGCGAGTGCTGCGTCCACCGGATGTTAACCACGCAGAAGATGCAGACTGACGCACAGACAGCATGTCACCGGGCAGCAGCATACAAATTAACATAAGCGTTCATGTGCGCCTTACGCACTGAGGAACAGCGGCAGGCATATCGAACTGCCTCTATTAATATTAATACGATCAGAACGCCAGTCAAATTGCAATTATTACATGTTGCATGCGTCAGACGTCGACATCGTTCTGCTGCAGGAAGTATGTGTTGAGAGCTTCCCCGGCCTCTGTGAGTACGATACATACATTACACCTACTACCGACGGCGGCAGCGGAACAGCGATACTTCTACGTAGCGGTATAGTAGCAGAGGATGTGGTGTACCTGCCGTCAGCGCGAGGACTAGCGCTCACAGTGCTGGGAGTACGGGTCGTTAACATTTACGCACCGTCGGGGTCCGACAGACGATGCGACAGATCCCGATTTTACGCAGAGGAGATTGCAACACTATTCTTAGGTCGGTATGAACATGTCTTATTTGGAGGCGACTTCAACTGCGTGCTCGCACCAAAAGATCAACACCCACGTTATACTTCATGCCCGGAGCAGCGGCAACTTATACAGGACATAAATCTCATTGATACATGGGAGAAGATACATGGCGACAGACGTGGATACACCTACGACACGAGTCACTCCGCAAGTCGACTCGATCGCATTTACGTAACACGTCGTCTCGAAACTGCGATCCTCAACGCGGAATTATGGCCTGTCGCCTTTTCAGATCACATAGCATATATATGCACGGTCTCCCTGAGTCGTCAACAAGTGTGGAAGAGTCGCAATGTTTGGAAACTGAATACAGTACACCTCAGGGAACCTAATTGCAGACGCTTAGTCGAAGACACTTGGCACGTGTGTGAACGACGCCTGCCGACATATCCGACGACGTTGCAGTGGTGGCTGGAATGCGTGAAGCCTGCATTGCGCTGAGCGTTAATTGCATACGGAAGAGAGCAGATGATGTGGAGGCGACACACGACGGAATTTTATTTCACTATGCTCCGCGAACTTTCTGTACAAGCACCTTCACAGGAGCGTCGTGCCGGTATAAAACAAGCACAGGCCCAAATAATTTCCATAACGCGCCGCTAGGTCATCTGCGTATGTTCGGCATATAAACTTGTTGTGCCTTATCGTCATTCCTTGGAGTCGATTCCGGAGCCCGCAGAGCAGCGGCTCGAGAGCGATGACATACAATATCGTTGACAGTGGGCACCCTTGTCTGACCGATCGTGAGATGGTGATGGGCCCCACCAAGCGTCCATTGATGAGCACTTTGGATGAGGCTCCGTGGAGTAGTCTCATGACGACGGTGACAAAACTTTCCGGAAACTTCATTTTCGTCATCACGTCCGTGAGATAAGCATGACTCAGCCTGTCAAATGCGCGATCGAAGTCTATCGATACCAATACACCCCGGAGACGACATGTTGATACCAGTGCAATAACATCGCGGTAGTCGCTGAGTGCCGTTTGTATATTGCTATCTCCTCCTAGCTGGGTTTGGTCGAGTGAAATCACTTGGCGTATTACGCGTTTAAAGCGTGCTGCAAGTATCCTGGCGTGGATGTCGTAGTCGCAATTACGAAGTGTCAGTGGCCGGTAGGCCTGTATCCCTGTGCCGCCAGATGGTTTGTGGATGGGGATGATCATTCCTTCCACGAAGGAGGACGGAAGAGGCACGTTGGGAAACATCAATTCGCAGAACAAGGCAGTCCATCGTGGAGTCATGAGATCTTTAAATGTACGATAGAACCTAACGGAAACCCGTCGGGCGATTTGTGCGACGCTCCCTTATCAATCGCTTCCCTTACGTCGTCAACTGTGATTTCACCTGTTAACTCCAGGTTGGCCGACTCGTTGAGACACGCGGAGAGAGTTCGTCGGACCTCATGAAAGGCTGCCTGATCGTGTTCCGCTTCTTCATAGAGATGACCGTAGTGTTCCACAAAAGCGTTGGCAATATCTTTTTGCGTTGTCATGCGGCGACCATCTGGCAATACGACCGTCTGTATTAAGGTTCTGCGGCTACGTTGTTTTTCTCTGATAACGTGATACATCGACGGTGATTCTCCACGGACTCGTTCAAAGGCTCTTGCACGGATTGCGACACCCTCCAGATGTGGACACGACACCAGACAAGTTTGACGGGGACCTTGATAGACGAACTCGCTCCACCTTCTCGTTCGGCTCCGGTAGCGGTGGCTCACATCTCACCATCGCTTACCCATATGCGAACCTTTTTTGTGGAACACATTTATGTACATATGGAACTACCGACTACCAGGACGGCAAACGCACGTGATATATATATCACATCGTGTCTCGACGACGGCCGAATAATGCCGTAGAGCGCAGCTAGCCAATTACGTGGTCCGTGGTATGGCGTACAGTGTACCATCCACACCCTGATACGGGAACGCGCGCACTGTGGTATCAGGTGGTAAATGGGAAATACGTTACTCGTTCCAGGTTGCATACAATTCATATGGCGGAAGAGCCACTGTGTCCGCAGTGCAATGTTATAGACACAGAGGAGCATCGCCTGATATGCGGTCCTTCGGCGGACGTATGGTGTTGGTCAAAAAAATGATCGCCTTCCTCCTTCGGGTGGGGCCGCAAACAGTAGAGCCACGCACATTACTTCTCCCAGATAGGACATATTATCCCCGAACAAAGACAAACGCAGTGACTTGGATTCGAGGTTTAACTGTGCGTTATCTTTTCCGAGACGGCAGTAAGAATGTGCTCGACTTCTGGGCCTTACTACAGGAACATCACTCACAGCTTATGAGACATCCGAGATATCGAACATATTACGCTAATTTTTTAGGGAGTGCCTTGCTTGATCCCCCACCCAGTTGGGGTGTCCCGGGTAGGAGAATGTAATTATTGTCTATATGTATCAGAACAAGAAAGGACCAGGACAGTGGAGAGGATCCACAAAAGCACGTGAAGACGTACCCGACACCAACGCGAGGTATAACGGGATTAGCGAGGTACGCGCCTAAAAGGGGAACGTAGAGGGTTGTTGTTTTGTACTGACAGAAGCAGGATATTTTTTTCACTATTATGTAAAAAAAGTCCACTTATTTACGTCTCCCAGAAAAAAATTATTTTATAAAATTCATCGCCTAATATATTTTTTAAAAAAATGCTAGAAGCAGTTTATGTTTGTTATTGCAAAAAAAGCACTAAAAGTACGTACCGTCTTAATGTGACACGAAATTAATTTTCGTTAATGTTGGAAAACGATCGCTGCATACGATCGTTGTGCGATACAGTGGATTCTGATTAAAAAAAAAATGGTAGAGCACTTGCCCGCGAAAGGCAAAGATCCCGAGTTCGAGTCTCGGTCGGGCACACAGTTTTAATCTGCCAGGAAGTTTCATATCAGCGCACACTCCGTTTCACAGTGAAAATCTCATTCTGAAAAGTGAAAGATATATTAACAGTGCTGTGGGAATTCTAGGATAATCAATGATAAGGAACATGAGGCCTTGATCTACGAACCTCCAGAGGCTATGCTCAGTCTATAATTGTGGACCTCGGCATAAATTCATAAGGGAGATGGTAGGGAGGGGGTTTGCAAGACTCTAAAATTGCCATTTTATGCATCAATCGTTAAATGCATAATATTGTTTCACTGCTATCAGCCACGTAATGTTACAATTAGCTAAAGGAGAGGTTTCATAGAATTACGGAAATCGCATCTAGTAGTGCAGTAGCACTAGTAGTAGTTTTATTCATTTGTAGATCTCATATTACATGGATACTGGACGTTTCACGGTATTAAAGTTTAAGAACAACAAAAGTATAGTGCAGTAATTCACATGTACAGGCATTGACGTACTTACAGGCTTAGTATGACAAAGATGGGGAGGGCAGTTGGCCGTGGCCTTGTAGTACGAACCATCCCGCCATTCGCCTGCTGCAATTTACACGCCACCGGAAAACCCAAATCAGCACGGTTGGGTGAAGATTGGAGTTTCCACCCTTCCGAATAGAAGATCACTCCGTATTTAAAACAGTGCTTGCTCATTCGGTTAGTCTGTAGCGCATACTATCGTTTTACAAATAAGTTATTTAATAATGCAAACGGTTAATGTTACACTGTTCATTCATTCATCAATGCTAGTCAGTGCACACATTACACACACATTGTTCCATGACACTACGCCCACTAAACACGCTACTACCCGACGTCAGGACTATTATGTGTACTGCAACCTCCCATTTGCTAGCCTGAAAAACTGAGTCAGCATACCTATATGAAGTGAAGTACTGAGCTCAGAAAGAGGCTAAGCTGTTAATGTTATTCATAGCATAACTTTGGGAGTAAATTTTTCCAGAGAAGGAAAAAAAGAAGGAAGCAAAAGAGTGTGATAGTGCTAAGTGGAATGACATGTTTTACTATTGTTATTATTATTTATTTATGTTACATTTTTTACCTAACCCCTACTGTGTGTTATCTAAGTAATCCTTCAATGTATAGAATGTATTCCTTAAAAGGTACTTCTTTAGTACCTTTTAAAATAAATTTGTTTTAACAATTCCTTTAATCTCGTTTGGCAGTTTATTGTACAGTTTTATTCATTGGTAGAAAATGCTGTTTTGGGTTTCGTGTTTATTCTTTCCTGGTTGGTTGGTTGGTTGGGGAAGGAGACCAGACAGCGTGGTCATCGGTCTCATCGGATTAGGGAAGGATGGGGAAGGAAGTCGGCGTGCCCTTTCAGAGGAACCATCCCCCATTTGCCTAGAGTGATTTAGGGAAATCACGAAAAACCTAAATCAGGATGGCCGGACGCGGGATTGAACCGTCGTCCTCCCGAATGCAAGTCCAGTGTTCTTTCCTGGTAAATATAAGTTCAGTCCAGATCTTGTTCTGTGATCATGATCATGGTCAGTCTAGAACTGAATGAAAATTCTGTATTGAATAAAACGTTTCTTCTTCATGTTCAAGGAGAGGCAAATGCTTCCTCGCAGATGTCTACGTGTCTCTTCAGGATGTTTTGCACGGTCAGTATGGGAAAACGTAGGCTGGAGGTCGCATCGCCGTAAGCAACTTAGCAAATAGACCCTCGGCTTCCATCGCCCCCTCGCGTTTGGAAGCTACTTGCTGGCTCATCCATCAGCCACGATGACTCTCTGCCACGGCTGGCATCTTGTTGGCAGGCGCTAATTGTCCCTCGCTGTTGTGGTCGCTGAGTCAAGGGCGGGCAAGCACCCAACTTCACCAGAACCCTCCACAGCCACTCGACTGAAGAGCTCACGTGCTCCCTGCTGTCAACAAGACACGTGGGCCGCGAGATCAGGAAACAACACTCTGCGTGTTTTCTAATTTGTTACTTACAGAAAGCTGGAAATGCCAACTGCAGTTTAGTATAGTCCTGACCGCTGGAAATAAAGGACTTGCTCTCAATGTTCTAAAAATCGTGCTACTGAACAGAAGATTTGATCCAATAAGAATGACTTGAAGGTTTTAATAAGAAATGAGAGTGATAAAATAATTTTCATCTTATATAAAATAAGTTTATAGCTTACTGTTTCTAAAAGAAGCTTTAAAAACTGATGTCCTTACTGACTGGGAATGGAAATATCTTTTATTCTTGTATGCAGTTAACAGATATTGGCCAGATAGAGTCGCCAACTGCCGATGGAGAGCAGATCATCATAAGGATCACATTCTGTATGATATATTAGCTTAGGGGAATCTCGATGAAGAAGTATTCTCGGGTTATCAGCCGAGTCAAGGCGTCGCTCTGCGGCAACGTTTCAGCAAGTTTCCTACTTGCCATCTTCGGGCGAAGTGTCGGGTTCGTGTCCTGTTCGATTCTTTATAGCCGCTGAACCGCAGACGAGGCAGAGGAGCCTGCAGTCCAGCGCCTATAAAGAACGGGACAGCACACGAACCCGACACTTCGCCTGAAGATGGCAACTAGGAAACTTGTAGAAACATTGCCGCAGAACGATGCCTTGACTCGGCTGATAATGCGAAAGTATTTCATCATATACTAGTTTGTTCTTAAGCGAAAGTATTTCATCATATACTAGTTTGTTTCTAAGCATGAATCAACCACGATGGAATCCACGTTTGGTGTGCTTCAACATGGAAAATACATCTCGTGTTGGGACGGCTTCAGCATGCTTCTGTCACGAAACTATCAACTTCATCGAGGGACACAATAATCTTTCTTGTGAATTTTTTTACATGGACAGTTGTAATGATTTGCTTGGACATACATTTTCTTTCATAATAACAAGGAGAGTCACATAATATTTGAAACTGAAATACTCATGACTCTGAGTTGATAGTTGTGTAAAGGTACTATCTCTGTCAAATATTTTTCCTTTTTTCTTTTTCCTTCACCTATTACTTCCTTATCTGTTCTCCTTCTAGCCTTGACCTGTACGAGCGTATGAAATGACCTGTACGAGCGTGTGAAATTGCGTAAGTTATTTATGAATAATAATTACCATCAAACAGACATATCGCATTGTACTTTTAATTTTTTCAGACACTAACGCCTTATACGGGTGTTCGGAAATTCCCGTGTCAAACTTCTAGGACTTGTAGAGGAGAGTGAGTACATAGTATTTTGAATAGCAACCTATGTCCGGAAAGGTACCGTTTCCGTTCTACGCGTCCACGTCTGTTGAGGGAAAGACAAAAGTCCTAGATCTGGTACGCAACGGAGTAGACAGGATACCGTGTACAATGTCTAACAACGTTGGTGATCGCCACATCGGGCCGCTCTTGTAGTGCTTCAGTACTGTTCTGTACGTACGGTATTCTGGATTCTTTTTCGATTTGGAATAATGTAAACATGTAATGTTTAAGTGTTAATACTAACAAATGTGCTTAAGTGATAAATGAGTGTTTCATTATGTTTCCTTTCGCACTGTTACAAATAATTGTACTCCGACAAGTCTAAATCGGTTCCTCAAGCCAGAAGTGGATGAGTTAAACATCTGAACTGGAACCGGAACGGAAATGGTACGTTTCTGGACAGTGGGTTCCTATTCAAAATACACTCCTGGAAATGGAAAAAAGAACACATTGACACCGGTGTGTCAGACCCACCATACTTCCTCCGGACACTGCGAGAGGGCTGTACAAGCAATGATCACACGCACGGCACAGCAGACACACCAGGAACCGCGGTGTTGGCCGTCGAATGGCGCTAGCTGCGCAGCATTTGTGCACCGCCGCCGTCAGTGTCAGCCAGTTTGCCGTGGCATACGGGGCTCCATCGCAGTCTTTAACACTGGTAGCATGCCGCGACAGCGTGGACGTGAACCGTATGTGCAGCTGACGGACTTTGAGCGAGGGCGTATAGTGGGCATGCGGGAGGCCGGATGGACGTACCGCCGAATTGCTCAACACGTGGGGCGTGAGGTCTCCACAGTACATCGATGTTGTCGCCAGTGGTCGGCGGAAGGTGCACGTGCCCGTCGACCTGGGACCGGACCGCAGCGACGCACGGATGCACGCCAAGACCGTAGGATCCTACGCAGTGCCGTAGGGGACCGCACCGCCACTTCCCAGCAAATTAGTGACACTGTTGCTCCTGTGGTATCGGCGAGGACCATTCGCGACCGTCTCCATGAAGCTGGGCTACGGTCCCGCACACCGTTAGGCCGTCTTCCGCTCACGCCCCAACATCGTGCAGCCCGCCTCCAGTGGTGTCGCGACAGGCGTGAATGGAAGGACGAATGGAGACGTGTCGTCTTCAGCGATGAGAGTCGTTTCTGCCTTGGTGCCAATGATGGTCGTATGCGTGTTTGGCGCCGTGCAGGTGAGCGCCACAATCAGGACTGCATACGGCCGAGGCACACAGGGCCAACACCCGGCATCATGGTGTGGGGAGCGATCTCCTACACTGGCCGTACACCTCTGGTGATCGTCGAGGGGACACTGAATAGTGCACGGTACATCCAAACCGTCATCGAACCAATCGTTCTACCATTCATAGACCGGCAAGGGAACTTGCTGTTCCAACAGGACAATGCACGTCCGCATGTATCCCGTGCCACCCAACGTGCTCTAGAAGGTGTAAGTCAACTACCCTGGCCAGCAAGATCTCCGGATCTGTCCCCCATTGAGCATGTTTGAGACTGGATGAAGCGTCGTCTCACGCGGTCTGCACGTCCAGCACGAACGCTGGTCCAACTGAGGCGCCAGGTGGAAATGGCATGGCAAGCCGTTCCACAGGACTACATCCAGCATCTCTACGATCGTCTCCATGGGAGAATAGCAGCCTGCATTGGTGCGAAAGGTGGATATACAATGTACTAGTGCCGACATTGTGCATGCTCTGTTGCCTGTGTCTATGTGCCTGTGGTTCTGTCAGTGTGTTCATGTGATGTATCTGGCCCCAGTAATGTGTCAATAAAGTTTCCCCTTCCTGGGACAATGAATTCACGGTGTTCTTATTTCAATTTCCAGGAGTGTATTACGTACTGACTCTCCTCTACAAGTTCTAGACATTCAGAACACCCTGTAGGCGCCGGCCGGTGTGGCCTTGCGGTTCTAGGCGCTTCATTCTGGAACCGCGTGACCGCTACGGTCGCAGGTTCGCACCCTGCCTCGGGCATGGATGTGTGTGATATCCTTAGGTTAGTTAGGATTAAGTAGTTCTAAGTTCTAGGGGACTGATGACCACATATGTTAACTCCCATAGCGCTCAGAGCCATTTGAACCAATCCTGTAGGCATTTTTAACAGCCCAGCCTCTGGAAATAGCGGAGAGTTTTGTTTCATGATCAGAATTAGCCAGCTTCGACGTGATCTATTTAGCCGTCATTACGGCTACCTCATTGAAATAACTACTATTTATAGCAGGCAGTTATATAGAGCCTGCTTCGTATGTTACATGTCGAAGTACAATTCGCCAGTGCGAACAATATTGACGGACTTGAGATATTTAAAACCTACGGTCGCATAATAATTAACCAAGCCAGCTATTACGAAATCGTAATATATCGTGTCCCCAGAATTCAGTTTGAACTTTCAGTGTACCGCGTGTCATAAATACCACGTTACAATTACTGTAGTTAATGACAAACATTCGCCGTACTTAACATACAGTCAGTGTAAAGAAACTTCTGAAGAAACAGAGTACTGCATAACAGGTGTAAAACAAAGCGTAGGGCGTTAGATGGAGAGATGCTG
Source organism: Schistocerca gregaria (assembly GCF_023897955.1). Lineage (NCBI taxonomy): Eukaryota > Metazoa > Arthropoda > Insecta > Orthoptera > Acrididae > Schistocerca > Schistocerca gregaria. The sequence goes on along the minus strand of NC_064921.1, from coordinate 824,804,981 downwards.
AATGAAACGCGTTAGGCTATCAAGAGAGTAATGCGCGATGCCTTCAATGACCACCGTAGCAGAATATTGCCAAATGATATTTCGCAGAACCCAAGGAAATTCGGGTCGTATGTAAAGGCTGTTAGTGGCACCAAAATTAGTGTCCAGTCCCTACTGAATGAGACAGGAGGTTAGCAAAACAAAAGCTGAAATGTTTAATGCCATTTGCAAATGTTCCTTTACAAACGAAAACCCAATATAATTGTCCGAATTTAATACTTGTACACTGAAAAGATGAATGAAGTAAGTATTAGTGTCAATAGTGTCGAGAAACAGCTGAAATCGTTAAAACTGAACAAAGTTCCATGGCCGTTGGAATCCCTGTCAGATTCTATACTGAATTTGCAGCTGTGTTACATCCTATTCCAACGATAATCTAATGTAGATCCCTCAAACAAAAGAGTGTGGACTGTTCCTGGAAAAAGCGCAAGTCACACCTGTCTACAAGAAGGTTAGTACAAGTGATCCACAAAACTACCGTCCAATATCCTTGACATCAATTTGTTGTAGAATCTTAGAAGATATTCTGAGCTCAAACATAATGAGGTACCTCGAACAGAATGTGCTCCCCCATCCCAATCAGCATGGATTCTGAAAACTTCGGTCATGTGCACCAGACTCGCACTTCTCTCACATGGTGTACTGAAATCTTTGGATCAAAGCAGTCAGGTAGATGAAGTATTTCTTGGTTTCTGAAAAGCATTTGCCTCAATACCACACCAAAGATTATTGTTAAATGTACATCATATGTGGTATCAAGTGAAGTCGTGACTGGACTGATAACTTTTTGGTAACTTGGATGCATCTTGGATGGAGAGTCATCGTCAGATGTGGAAGTAGTTTCTGGTGTGCCTCAGGGAAGTGTACTGGGACTCTTGCTGCTCACGTTGTATATTCACGACCTTGCAATCAATATTGATAGTAAAATCAGACTTTTGGAGATGATACAATTATCTACAATGAAGTATTATTTGTAAGAGGCTGCATAAATATTCGGTCAGAGCTTCATAAGATTTCAATGTGGTACAGAGATTGACAACTTGCTCTAAATGTTCAGAAATGTAAAACTTTGCACTTCAGAAAACGAAAAAAATGTAGTGTCCTATGACTATAATATCAGTGAGTCACTGTTGGAGTAGGCCAACTCATACAAATATCTGGGCATAACACTTTGTAGTGATATGACATTGAATGATCACATGGGTTCATTCCTGGGTAAAGCAGGTGGTAGACTTCGGTTTATTGGTAGAATACTGGGGGAGTGCAATCAATCTACAAAGATAATTGCGTACAAATCACTCGTGCGACTGAATCTAGAATGTTGCTCAAGCATGGGGACCCCGCACCAGACAGGATTTTGATTTGTCTGCATGTTTCTAGCCAGGAAATCCAATATTTGGTCTGGCTGCCGATTCTTTCTAGCTCATTTGGCGCTAGTCGGGGTGCATGTGTAGTACTCCACTACTGAAGCGAGCTAGTTTTCCAGTAATACCGGGGTGAGAGACCTGTGGGATCAGAATTATCAGCTCATTGAAAATCCTGAAGGGCGCTTCCGAAAGTATAGCTGTGATGCTGATGGCACAGAACTCGACAGGAAACTGTGGGTCAGTAGAACAGAGCTCACACTGGGCATGGACGATGCGCAGACTCTCTTTACAAATGGGGTGCTACAGTCTCTGGTTTGTGACTGTGGGGCTCCGAAACAGACAATCAAGCACACTAGAGATGAATGCCCCTTGCGTTCCAATCAGGGGAGTTGGAGCGATCTTGTGAAAGCTGATGATACAGCTCTTATAAGGATTAGGAACTTAGATATTGAGAATTAGTTAATTTTACCGTATATGTCGTTTTGTATTTTCGTATTCTTGTTATATACATATATTAATATTATACACCTGTATTTTTAAACTGCATGTGAGCTTACCAATAATTTAAAAGTCAGATAGAACTGTCAGAGGATGCTGAATATATACAGAGGAGAGCAGCACGAATGGTCACAGGTTTTTTTAATCAGTGGGAGAGTGTCACAGAGATACTGAAGGAACTGAACTGGACGACTCTTCAGGACAGACGCGAAAACTATCCCGAGAAAGTCTGTTGAACAGTTTCAAGAACCGGCTTTAAACGATTGCTCTAGGAATATCCTACAACCCCCTACATATCGCTCACATAGGGATCGTGAAAGTAAGGTTAGAATAATTACTGCACGCACAGAGGCGTTCAAATAATCATTCTTCCCGCGCTCCATACGTGAATGGAACAAGAAGAAACCCTAATAACTGGTACAATGGGAGGAAGCCTCTACCTTGCAGTTCGCGGTGGTTTACAAAGTATAGATGTAGATGTAGGTGATGATACTGTGCAGCAAAAATTTTTCGAGTCATTCATAAACTCGGGGATATCGTGAGTACATCTAATTTTTCAATAAGTACATTTCTTTATTAGTGACTTATTGAGCGTCTGTTTGCAATACACATCAGAATCTACATCCATGCTCTATAATCTACTATAATCTACCATACGGTGTGCGGCAGAGGGTACTTCTCGTATCATTTTCCCTGATTCCTGTTATCTACACGAATGGCACATGGGAAAAATGATTGTCGGTAAAGCTGAGTATGACATATAATTTCTCTGATATTTCCGTTATAATTATTTAGCGAGTCGTCAAAATCAAATTGACCGACGGACCACACTACCCGGCGGAGCGCCCACGCCGAGTATCTTGATTAGAATGATGACTCTCTGGGGCATTCAGCATATCGTAACCCCATTCATACCAATTTGTATTTACAAGTGTCGAGTTTGTTATGACCAGACGAAACTACAACCGTGTGGCCATAATTGTGGGCTCTTTGATTGTTTTGAGAGATGGCGCATATGAACTACAACAGATGAAATATTAGTTCACTTTATTTCATGAATGAATAAAAAGATTTACTTTACTTGATACAAACCTTTGCCATGGGAGTCTTATGACTATAACACTGATTAACAGTGATTTTGTTGCCAATTAAATTGACATTGAATTTAGGATAACTTTATGGCCATGAATTCGAATATGTCATTCGGTTTGTTAGATTGGCTCTATTCTTTGTGGTAACGTACAGTATGTAGATAAACAAACAAACTAGAATTCAAAATATTGAGACAGATTGCGCACATTGTTAAATGAAAATGGGAAATCGTATGAAAACGATTACAAAAATGCAGTTTCATTGTTGATTCAGCATGTAATAGAAGAAGAAAGGAAAAAACAGACAGTCTTTTAGAAAGATTACAATTAGCATACGACCCCCCCCCCCCCCCCCCCCCCCCCATGAACCATGGACCTTGCCGTTGGTGGGGAGGCTTGCGTGCCTCAGCGACACAGATAGCCGTACCGTAGCTTCAACCACAACGGAGGGGTATCTGTTGAGAGGCCAGACAAACGTGTGGTTCCTGAAGAGGGGCAGCAGCCTTTTCAGTAGTTGCAGGGGCAACAGTCTGGATGATTGACTGATCTGGCCTTGTAACAATAACTAAAACGGCCTTGCTGTGCTGGTACTGCGAACGGCTGAAAGCAAGGGGAAACTACAGCCGTAATTTTTCCCGAGGGCATGCAGCTTTACTGTATGATTAAATGATGACGGCGTCCTCTGGGGTAAAATATTCCGGAGGTAAAATAGTCCCCCATTCGGATCTCCGGGCGGGGACTACTCAAGAGGATGTCATTATCAGGAGAAAGAAAACTGGCATTCTACGGATCGGAGCGTGGAATGTCAGATCCCTTAATCGGGCAGGTAGGTTAGAAAATTTAAAAAGGGAAATGGATAAGTTAAAGTTAGATATAGTGGGAATTAGTGAAGTTCGGTGGCAGGAGGAACAAGACTTTTGGTCAGGTAAAGTAAATCTTTTTATTCATTCATGAAATAAAGTGAACTAATATTTCATCTGTTGTAGTTCATATGCGCCATCTCTCAAAACAATCAAAGAGCCCACAATTATGGCCACACGGTTGTAGTTTCGTCTGGTCATAACTACAGGGTTATAAACACAAAATCAAATAGGGGTAATGCAGGAGTAGGTTTAATAATGAATAGGAAAATAGGAATACAGACGTCTCAAAAATGAGATCGACAGGGAGTGCAAAATGGCTAAGCAGGGATGGCTAGAGGACAAATGTAAGAAGGTAGAGGCTTATCTCACTAGGGGTAAGATAGATACTGCCTACAGAAAAATTAAAGAGACCTTTGGAGATAAGAGAACCACTTGTACGAACATCAAGAGCTCTGATGGAAACCCAGTTCTAAGCAAAGAAGGGAAAGCAAAAAGGTGGAAGGAGTATATAGAGGGTCTATACAAGAGCGATGTACTTGAGGACAATATTATGGAAATGGAAGAGGATGTAGATGAAGATGAAATGGGAGATACGATACTGCGTGAAGAGTTTGACACAGCACTGAAAGACCTGAGTCGAAACAAGGCCCCCGGAGTAGACAACATTCCATTGGAACTACTGACGGCCTTGGGAGAGCCAGTCCTGACAAAACTCTACCATCTGGTGAGCAAGATGTATGAGACAGGTGAAATACCCTCAGAATTCAAGAAGAATATAATAATTCCAATCCCAAAGAAAGCATGTGTTGACAGATGTGAAAATTACCGAACTGTCAGCTTAATAAGTCACAGCTGCAAAATACTAACGCGAATTCTTTACAGACGAATGGAAAAACTAGTAGAAGCCGACCTCGGGGAAGATCAGTTTGGATTCCGTAGAAATGTTGGAACACGTGAGGCAATACTGACCCTACGACTTATCTTAGAAGCTAGATTAAGGAAGGGCAAACCTACGTTTCTAGCATTTGTAGACTTAGAAAAAGCTTTTGACAATGTTGACTAGAATACTCTTTCAAATTCTGAATGTGGCAGGGGTAAAACACAGGGAGCGAAATGCTATTTACAATTTGTACAGAAACCAGATGGCAGTTATAAGAGTCGAGGGACATGAAAGGGAAGCAGTGGTTGGGAAAGGAGTGAGACAGGGTTGTAGTCTCTCCCCGATGTTATTCAATCTGTATATTGAGCAAGCAGTGAAGGAAACAAAAGAAATGTTCGGAGTAGGTATTAAAGTCCATGGAGAAGAAATAAAAACTTTGAGGTTCGTCGATGACATTGTAATTCTGTCAGAGACAGCAAAGGACTTGGAAGAGCAGTTGAACGGAATGGATAGTGTCTTGAAAGGAGGATATAAGATGAACATCAACAAAAGCAAAACGAGGATAATGGAACGTAGTCGAATTAAGTCGGGTGATGCTGAGGGAATTAGATTAGGGAATGAGAGACTTAAAGCAGTAAAGGAGTTTTACTATTTGGGGAGCAAAATAACTGATGATGGTCGAAGTAGAGAGGATATAAAATGTAGACTGGCAATGGCAAGGAAAGCGTTTCTGAAGAAGAGAAATTTATTAACATCGAATATAGATTTATGTATCAGGAAGTCGTTTCTGAAACTATTTGTATGGAGTGTAGCCATGTATCGAAGTGAAACACGGACGATAAATAGTTTGGACAAGTAGAGAATAGAAGCTTTCGAAATGTGGTGCTACAGAAGAATGCTGAAGATTAGATGGTTAGATCACATAAGTAATGAGGAAGTATTGAATAGGATTGGGGAGAAGAGAAGTTTGTGGCACAACTTGACCAGAAGAAGGGATCGGTTGGTAGGAGATGTTCTGAGGCATCAAGGTATCACCAATTTAGTATTGGAGGGCAGCGTGGAGGGTAAAAATCGTAGAGGGAGACCAAGAGATGACTACACTACGCAGATTCAGAATGATGTAGGTTGCAGTGGGTACTGGGAGATGAAGAGGCTTGCACGGGATAGAGTAGCATGGAGAGCTGCATCAAACCAGTCTCAGGACTGAAGACCACAACAACGGGAAAACTCCGCCTGTGTGGTTTCCTCTTGTCTTGATCGTGAGGATAGTTACACTGAAGATTCCAGCAGTAGTCTGCCATCATGTGCTTGTCCTATCTACCTTGATATCGTTCTTCCATCACCTGAAAATCTCGATGGAATCTCTCACCATGTTCCTCGCTTTAATCACCAATATTGTCCGGAAATCTAACCAAGACGGTTGTGGGGTCAGTGAATCTTAATGCTCATATTAGCCTCCAAGCTTTCGAAGTTTCTGAACATGTTTTGCACCAGTTCCTTACAATTATGTGCTTTGTGGTTACCCAAGAAATTCTTGACAATAGAGACAAAACTGCTCCAGACAGATGCTTCAGTGCAATCCATAACTTTATTGAATTCCAAATCATGTATAAGCTTCCGAATCTGGTGACCATCAAATACACAATCTTTCAATTTTTCGTTACTGTGTCCAGGAAATGATTTGCGTATATATTTGAAACAGTCACTATTTTTGTCCAATGCTTTCACAAATTGCTTCATTATAGCAAGCTTGATATGAAGTGGTGGAAAAATGATTTTGTGCCTGTCAACAAATCGCTCTTTCAGGATATTAGCTGGTCCTACAGTAAAGCTATCTCTTGATGGCTGTGGCCGTGAATCTTTTCCCAGTGATCATGTTTTCTGTGCTGTCCCACATGGAAATAAAGCAAGGGAATTTTGTGTATCTACTTTGCTGTCCAAGCAAGAAGTTAACCATTTTTATATCAACACAGATAGGCCATTGGTGTTGACTATAACGAAGTTTCTGGAGAATCATCTGGATATTTTCGTGTTCTTCATGAAGTTTAATCGAGTGGCCAATTGGAATGTATGTATAACAGTTACCATTATATAGCAACACACATTTTAGGCCCCTGGTTGAGCAGTCGATAAAAAGCCTCCAGTCTTGAGGTTGATATTTTCGTAGTCTTAGTAGTAAACCAGGGATGTGACTGCATTAAAGAAGTGCATCATCTTGGCTGAACTGTGAAATTAGATCTTCTTCTCATGCCCCGTAAGCTGTGATTTTAATTCCTGGTTGTAGACAATTCTTCTCATTTAGTCCAGATGCCAAGAGTTCAGAAGACTGTCTAGAAAGACCGTGGTCTCTTATTAAATCGTTAAGCTCTTGCTGACTGAAGAGATGATGTCTTGTGGAACTTCTTCGTATTCAGATTCACTACTACTATGTTCAAGCCTTGCACATCATCATCATCTGAGGGAAGTAGTTTTGCCAGAGTGGTGAATACTGGTACAGGAATGCCTTCGCTTTGTGGCACAGGTCGCCTTGCTGATTCTAAATGGGACTATTCCCACTTATGCTTCTTGTACCGATTGAAACCTTTTACATTGACAATGCAAAAATAACAATCATTATGGTGGTTTTTTGGCTCTCGCCACACCATTGGCACTCCAAAGTTTAAACCCCTTCGTTTACCATTAGTCCACAGTCGTAAAGATTCGACACAGCTTTTGCAAACTTTATGAGGAGCCCAATGTTTATCTTGGTCTCCCAGTTTAATCGCAAAATACGCAAGACTGGCCTGTTTCACCAAGTCAATGATGTTCTTCTGTTGTTATCGCAGAGGGAATTCTCCACAAATATATCAGAACACATCAGGAGAGTCGAAACAAACTCTACGCGAAGAACTCATGTTTATCTATGACAAGAATAAAATAAAATAAAAATTATATTTTCAAAAATATATTATTATAAATATGATAAGGTGGAATTAATAAGACAATATATTTTACAATATGATCTATAACTTGCATTTAACGAACACTAATGTAATAACTAATCGTGACATACCTTTTTTTGATACAATGAACTTGAAATTCTTCACTAACAAAAACTTTTAACAGCTATTACAGAAATCGCGCCCTCTCACACGCTCTTTCCTCGCTCGACTGCCGCTCTGAGCACAAACAAGGGGTTGGGGAACCCTGACCATCAATGTAGCAGTGTGACCAACTGATTCTCCTTGAAACTGTAAGTCACAAGAGGATATCTCAAATTTCCACCACGTCTCACACTCTCACCTTCTCCTCTGTAACGTGTAACATATAAGATATTACATTTGTACATACGCAATCACAAAATATTAACTGAATAGGCATATTGAATTATGGAATTCACAACCGATTTACTGATAATTTAACGATTAAATGCTACACGTCAGAGAAAGCCTGTATCTAAGAAACAAGAGACAACTGGGGAAACCTGTTGTCAGATTCAGATTCAGCATACCAGACATACCCAGTATACATTCAAATATCCCTGGCAACAAGAAAATTTTTTTTTTTAAGAGCCATGTAATTTACAGCTGTCATCGACTATTAAAGTATCACTTGATGCACTAATTAATTAACTGACCCTTTGAAGTATAGTGTTCAGCATTTATAAAAGTACATTTCCATCTTAGATTGAATAATTCGAGGACAACAAGGCAAGTACCATCACCTCATTTCCCTGGAATTTCAGTCAGTTGAATAGGAGTAAAAATAAGCGAACGCTTATCTCGGCTTATCCGTAGATGCTCGACCGTTTCTGTAAAAACGACGGTCGAAGTTTTTGATGTGTTTTCGAGGTAGTTTATGTACCTTTCACCGAACGATACCCTTAGACGAAATGGTGGCCAAATGGTTAGCGTCGCGTTTTTTAATTTTTCACCCCTTGTTCGATACGCGATTATTGTTTTAATTTATTTTTTGTAATTTAAATTATATTATTTTCACTTATCTACCCATATCCGTAGAAGGCTACTCCTCGAATGTTTCTTATAGTGGATATAAGGGAGTTATATTAACTGGAAAGTTACAGCTGGACTTAGCAATAAGCGACACACATTTATTGTCTAGTATATATATATATATATATATATATATATATATATATATATATATATATATATATATATATATATATATATATATATATACATATATATAAAAAGATTGTAAACCCTCAACATACCACACACACACACACACAGTTCTTTTACTAATTCTTATGTTTTATGTATTTGTTTATTCTGTAGGAAGATTTGGTGCGTTCCTTCGATGATATCGATCGTAGAAACATTTGAAACACAGAAGTTCTGAATGCCACGAGCACCAAGGCAGGTTCGCCACAGCTACATTTCTTCGTATGAATCTCACTCGAGAAAGAAACGTCGTTAACACTGACGAAGATTTCGCACGTTGGCAATAATTTCGCAGCAAACTGTGCATAACGGATCCCTTGCCTGAAAACTGGCGCTTGGAATTTATTGTGATTGAAGATACATTACAAGAATTTCACCTAAAACAATTTCAAATAATTTTCTCATTTTTTTTAAAATTAATTCATCTGACATACAGTTAATAGAAGAATAAGGACTACGTTATATAAATATACACCGTAAAACATTCCTCCAATAATCTTACATAGACATGAATATATAAATGAAAAACAATCCAGAAGTACGAACACGGGGCGCAAAATTAAGAAGCGGTGACGCTAACCACTGTGTCACCATTTCGTCTGTGGATAGCGCGCGCTAAAAGACACATACAATACCTGGAAAGTACCTCGATAATTTTGACCGTCGTTTTTTGCAGAAACGGTCGCGTATCTACAGACCATCCGAGACACGTGTTCGCTCATTTTGACCCCTCTTCCACTGAACTAAGCTTCTGTGAAATCTGGTTATGGCCCTTGATGTGTCTCCCTCGTTAGTCCACTTTAGTCGATAGCCTCAGCTGAAGTCACGAACAGAGGCAGAGTTCTTTCGAGCATGGCTCCATATTGACCTCCATGCGAGGTACTATGGTGCTGAGAGAGAGGGCGTGTCTTCTGAAGCGCCACCCATTCGTCGTTGCGGAGTGCAGCATTTCGTTTAAAATAGCAAGAATCCTCCATAAATGACAGGTGAGTGGTTTTCCGTCCATCTAACATGATATCAGTGAAGGACAACTTGTTACTGCAAATGGCTGGAATTTGTAAAGTACCTTGCCATTGCGGTGCGGCTTCATTGGTCAGACCACACGCAGCGGAAAAGCACGCTGCACTGAACGTGAAAGCTGCATTCGCCTTTTACAACCAAGCAAGTCTGCTATAGCCGAACATTGTTTGAACAATGATTCTGACCGCACTGACATCTTTTCGGGACTCCGTTATAAAGGAACCTGTGGAGATAAGCTTGGCGGAAAAAAATCTGATTAATCGTGATTGCAGTTACAAGTTAGATAGTGTGTGAAACACCAACACCTTCACGATTTTCTCAACTCGAAGAAGAGACCGAACAAGGTGGCGCAGTGGTTAGCACACTGGACTCGCTTCGGGAGGACGGCGGTTCCAACCCGTGTCCGGTCATTAAGATAAAAGTTTTTCGTGATTTCCCTAAATAGTTGCAGGCAAATGCCGGGATGGTTTCTTTCAAAGTGCACAGCCGATTTCCTTTCCCATCCTTGACACAATCCGAGCCTGTGTTCCGTCTCTAATGAACTCGATGTCGACGGGACGTTAAACTCAATCTTACTTCCTTCCTTAGTCTAAGAGTGTGCCGACGGCCGTGGCGACCGGTAATGCAGAGGACAGCTGAATTCCACGGTTTCACCAGCGAGGGCGCTGCTGCTGGCTAGTCCGATCCGTCGGTCAGCTTGATTTTGACGCGGGCTCGGAATACTCACAGCAAGCTGTATATCGCGGAACGGAGGGCGTCTTCGTCAGACTGCGATGGCTCGCCTGAGGGTGACTGACAGGAGCCCGAAATGTCGTGGGGTTTAATGAATGGCCACTGTCATTCATTAAATTTGTATGAACTTCCAGTGTTTTGTCGCCAGTAGTGAAATGTAGGAGCAGTGGACTTGCCACTATGTACAATGCATCGCGTTTATTTACGTTCAGAGCCAACTGCCAGTCCTTGCATCTATCGCTGATCCTCTGAAGGTCTTCCTATATTTCGCTACATTTTTCTGGGGGTGAAACCTTCCAACAGACAACAGCATCATCCGCGAGCAGCCTCAAGGACCCTCCAATGTAATCTACCACAATAAAGCGCCAAAGAAAATGGTATAGACATGCATACTCAAATACAGAGATATGTAAACAGGCAGAATACGGCGCTGCGGCCCGCAACGCCTATGTAAGACCTGGCGCTGTAGTTAGATCGGTTACTGCTGCTACAGTGGCAAGTTATCAAGTTTTAAGTAAGTTTGAACGTGGTGTTACAGTCGGCGCACCAGAGATGGGTCACAGCATCTCCGAGTTAGTGATGAAGTGGGGATTTTTCCGTACGACCATTTCACGAGTGCGCCTTGAATATGAGGAATCCGGTAAAACATCAAATCTCCGACATCGCTGCGGCCGGAAAAACATTCTGCAAGAATGGAACCAACGACGATTGAAGAGAATCGTTCAGTGTGACAGAAGTGCAACCCTTCAGCAAATTGCTGCAGATTTCAATGCTGAGACATCAACTAGTGTCAGCGTGCGAACCATTCAACCAGAGCCGAAGGCCCACTAGTGTTCCCTTATTGACTGCATGACAAGAAGCTTCACGCCTCGCCTGGGCCCGTCAACACCGACGTTGCCCTGTTGATGACTGGAAATATGTTGCCTGGTCGGACGAGTCTCGTTTCAAATTGTATTGAGCGGATGGACGTGTACGGGTATGGAGACAACCTCATGAATCCACGGCGCCTGCACCTCAGCAGGGGACTGCTCAAGCTGGTGCAGGCTCTGTAATGGTGTGGGGCGTGTACAGTTGGAGTGACATGGGATCCCTGATTAAGTCTAGATACGACTCTGACAGGCGACACTTACGTAAGCGTCCTGTTTGATCACCTGCATCCGTTCATGACCATTGTGTGTTCCGACGGACTTGGGCAATTCCAGCAGGACAATGTGACACCCTACACGTCCAGAATTGCTACAGAGTGGCTCCAGGAACACTCTTCTGAGTTTAAACACTTCCGCTGGACACCACTCTCCAGACGTGAGCATTATTGAGGATTTGTGGGATGCCTTGCAACATGCTGTTCAGAAGAGATCTCCACTCCCTGGTCCTGTTACGAATTTATGGGCAGCCCTGCAGGATTCATGGTGTCAATTCCCTCCAGCACTACTTCAGACATTAGTCGAGCCATGCCACGATGTGTTGTGGCACTTCTGCGTGCTCGCGGGGACCCTGCAGGATATTAGACTGGTGTACCAGCTTCTTTGGCCCTTCAGTGTACATCGGCACACTACTTCCGCAATCGCGTGATGTCGAAGCAGAATTGGTTTTTTGTAGTAGACGTGGCAAACCCCGAGCACACTTCTGGTTCAAATGGCTCTGAGCACCATGGGACTTAACATCTATGGTCATCAGTCCCCTAGAACTTAGAACTACTTAAACCTAACTAACCGAAGGACAACACACAACACCAGCCATCACGAGGCAGAGAAAATCCCTGACACCGCCGGGAATCGAATCCGGGAACCCGGGCGCGGGAAGCGAGAACGCTACCGCACGACCACGAGATGCGGGCATCACACTTCTGGCATTGCGCTCAAGAGTAGTTCGAAACAGGACCCTGAACTCTTTCTCTGTGACGCAAGAAGAGCGCGTGGAGATTCGTGCGTCTCCACCTCATTTTCGACCGACGCGAGTTCAGGGAGTTCCATAGTGATGCGCTACGTCAGAAGAGCTCTGTGCTCCTCCTTAGTAATTATGCGCCAACCGTAACGACGTCGCTGTTGCTCTGAATTCTTAATCCTATTTAGTTACCAGGTGTCAAGCAAATGGTGCCACGGTCGGTTCAAGGGCGTACGCGCTTCCGGATACAGCGCGACTACGGCACGACTGCACGTGTAAAGGTTTCGTTTCAAATGTCACGCTTACAGCTGCCGTGACAAGGCGGAAGCACCAGCGCGAATCTGTGCCGGAAATACTAATACACCACTTAAAAATCAACACTGAAAACCAGGTCACAGCTAAGTTAATGTCACGCTTACAGCTGCCGTGACAAGGCGGAAGCACCAGCGCGAATCTGCGCCGGAAATACTAATACACCACTTAAAAATCAACACTGAAAACCAGGTCACAGCTAAGTTAATGTCACGCTTACAGCTGCCCTGACAAGGCGGAAGCACCAGCACGAATCAGTGCCGGAAATACTAATACACCACTTAAAAATCAACACTGAAAACCAGGTCACAGCTAAGTTAATGTCACGCTTACAGCTGCCGTGAAAAGGCGGAAGCACCAGCACGAATCTGTGCTGGAAATACTAATACACCACTTAAAAATCAACACTGAAAACCAGGTCACAGCTAAGTTAATGTCACGCTTACAGCTGCCGTGACAAGGCGGAAGCACCAGCACGAATCTGTGCCGGAAATACTAATACACCACTTAAAAATCAACACTGAAAACCAGGTCACAGCTAAGTTAATGTCATTTTTCGCTCCCTCGTTTCCTCACGCAGAAAAAGAACCGGGACAAAGACTTCGCATCACATCCTGCTACATTCTTTTTCAGTCCGAGTTTGATCGCCGACGCCGAAGACTACGTCGTCGATAGTGCGCTAACATCTACATCTATGTCTGTGTGATTGTTTGCAATTCACAATTAAGTGTCCGGCAGAGGGTTCGTCGAAACACCTTCAAGTTATTTCTCTGCCGTTCCACTCTCGAACTAATCGCGGAAAACACGAACACACAATCCTTCCATGCGAACTCTGATTTCTCTTCCTTCGTTTTGCTGAATACTTGTCTCTATGTAGGTGGGCACCAACAAAATATTTTCGCATTCTAAGACGTTAGTTGGTGGTTGAAATTTGGTGAGGAGATACTGTCGCAACGAAAACGCCTTTGTTGTAATGACTGCCACGCCAATTCGTGTATCATATCCGTGGCACCCTCTCCCCTATTTCGCTACAGTACAAAACGAGCTACCCTTCTTTGAAATTTTTCGATAACTTCCCTTAATCCTATCTGATGCCGACCCCACACCGCGCAGCTATGTTCCAGAAGAGGGCGGACGAGCATAGTGTCAGCAGTCTCTTCAGTAGACATGCTGCATTTTCTGAGTGTTCTGCCAACAAATCGCCGTCTTTGGTTCACTTTACCCACAACATTATCTATGTGATCGTTCCAGTTTAAGTTATTCCTATTTGTAATCCCTAAGTATTTAGCTGATTTCACAGCCTTTAGATTTCTGTGATTTATCTCGAAGCCGAAATTTAGCGGAATAATTTTAGTACTCGTGTGGATGTCTTCATATTTTTCGTAGTCAGTTGCCCCGCCATACAGATATCTTGCTTAAATCATTTAGCAAGTAATATAAGTTAGTACGTTTCCACGAGTGGTGTCATTTTCGATAATACAATTCTGGGTATTGGGTCGTGTTCGTTGTAACTACTAGAGCAGCTTAACTGCCGGCGTTTCGACCGACTTGCCGCTGTTTTAGTAATAATAATGATGCGGTCCAGTACCCAGAATTATTTATCCAAAATTTAGCAATTGGTTTCGATCATCTGACGACTTAACAAAACGGTAACAAACGGTGCAAACATTCTAAGAGGCTGCTCAGATTGTCTCCTAAATAGTTTTATAGATCAGGAACAGCAGAGGACCTATAACGTTTCCTTGGGGAACACCAGATGTTACCTCTGTTTTACTCTAAGACTTCTGTCAGTTACTACGAACTGTGACCGTTCTGATAGGAAATGACAAATACTGTCACACACCTACGGAGATACTCTATAGGTAAATAGTTAATAAACATTTTGTTCGAGGTAGTTCATACTGTTCGAACACTGTATAATGTTCCAAAATCCTACTGAATTTCGACATTAGTGGTCAGCGGATGACTTATTTCCTTTCTTGAGTATGGCTGTGGCTTGTGCAACTTTCCAGTCTATAGGTACGGGTCTCGCCGTACAGTGAGCGGTTGTTTATCGAACTCAAGCAAGGAGAGTGATACAACTCAAAAATTCAATACTCTATAAAAATCGACTACGAGAACAAAACTACGTGTCCATATTGCTGGTGTACAGAATGCAATGGAATTTACTGCCAAAAGTACTTACTTGAAATTAAGAGGAAGTTCATACTATTTCAGTATAGGTTGTACAGTATTCTTTAACTCGATTTGTCTCAGGTAGCCGGCCGCGGTGGTCTAGCGGTTCAGGCGCTCAGTCTGGAACCGCGCGACTGCTACAGTCGCAGGTTCGAATCCTGCTTCGGGCATTGATGTGCGTGATGTCCTTAGGTTAGTTAGGTTTAATTAGTTCTAAGTTCTAGGGGACTGATGACCACAGATGTTAAGACCCATAGTGCTCAGAGCCATTTTTGTCTCAGGTATTTCATTTTTGAGTTGTATCACTGTTCTTGTCGGGGTGTGATATAACTACTTAGCGTGACGCTATTGTCTAAGCATACTCTAGAAAGGAACATGACTGGTATGTAATTTGAGCCGGAGGCCTTTATTGAATGATTTAAGCTGATTCGCTACACTGAGGATATCTACTTCTAACAAAGGAAGCTCTCCATCGGGACCCCCTCAGATTTAGTGGTAAGAAAGCCCATTCGATGGCCCGTCAAAAACTGAACACAGATCAAGAACGAATACAGGAAGAAGGTGCACTGAACTAGAAAAAAAAAACAAGCAAAATCGTAGCGGTGAACGGTCCAAACTTAAGAGGTGCAAGCTCGAGCGGACTTCTGAATATGTGATGTCATAGTTATGTGGTCATGGTGTTGGACTGCGAAAGGGGAGGTCCGTGTTCAAATCTCAGTCAAATTAGTTACAAAAGTATGAACTGTCCGTCCGGTCGCTGATGTGTCTGTTCACAGTATTCAGATATGTGTCGGTGTTGTGTTTTAAAGTCCGTTTGCAACAGCGAGGTAAAGGAAGGGACATTCAGACATACTTACCTCGTGTCTCTTCCACACAAGTACCACATGTCATGGCACTTTCGTTCCGTTTTGGAAATTTTGACTTTTGAATTCCTTTGTTGTAGCACAGTTCACACTCGGTTTTTCCCCCATTTATGTGAGATCTCTATGCGACGTCTCCCCTGCTCTCGCTATTCATTGCATTTATGTGAGACGGTAAAACATTCTTACCACATGACTCATTCTACAACCAATGTGTAGTATGACAATTGCCAAGGCTACAGAAGGAGAACACATCCGTCAATGATCGGACGGAAAGCTCATAATTTTGGGAAAAGAATATAGGGCACGAGTGGCACACCGTAGTCACACAACTACAACACCGTTGTTCATGCAGTGTGTTGGAGTCTGCACGTCTTATGCTTGGACCGTTCGCTGTTTCTGTTTTGTTTCTCCTTCCTATTTAGAGTTTTGACATAGCGGCCAATACATGGGTAACGTTCGACTGTAATTTTTCGTACAGCATGCGGAAGGTACAAGGAAAGGAATATGTCTCAACGGAACCTTAACTAGAACCATCTCACATAACGGTATTTTTGCTTTTGTACTATACGTAAGCCTAAATAATTTTGTTTCAGTTTGCCTTAACTGAAGTACCGGCAGTGTTTAAATAGTTTATGCGTGTTTTAAGGGGTTTAATGAGTCTATTATTAACAGACGTAGCTTAATGATGTGGTTTTAATCAGTTTTCATCAACTCCGGCTTTTCATCGGATGGTATTTCGTTATGAAAGTGCTCCTATAAGTAGAAGCTATTTGTCGTTGTTAACAGGTGTCTTCATTCATTTGAGTGTTCTTACGAAAACTATAGTCTGCGTGAAACGTGTGCCTATGTAACTTGACGTTCTTTTCATAACACGTTTTTTCAACGTACTTGTTAAACTCAGCTAGTACACTAATATTTGCTAACCTACAGAACTTGTTTACACCACCTCTATAAAGCTTACAACGTCATTTCGTTCCAGATAATCGTAGTAGTGCCACACACAAACTTCCTGACGCCGCCATTTTACCTCACCAAACATCAGGTTTCAGTAAAAGATGTGTGCCAGTCTAGTAATGTACCTGTGTCTCCAACACTGTTGCATAGGCTGAGATAATAAATTCATCAAAGGAATTAAATTTGAAACGCTATAAACATAACACAAGGCAAAAATAATATATTATCTTATGAATCTATTGCTTTGGAGTGAATAAATGTAGCAATTCCTACAATTTTGAGTCTAATAATTCTCACACTTTTGTGTATGTACCACTCAAAACAGGAATGCGAGGGGAAAGTGCGGGGTTGCCCCTCGTAGGAGCCGCGCCTGTCAGAAGCAGTAGTCTTAGTCAACGCCAGAGAATGTTGCGGAGGCGCTAAGCAGTCTTAAAAGGAAGAGCAAGCGAGAGGAGCGGCTCACTCCACGTGGGAAAGTCGTGCCGGACATCCAGGAGTCGGCCTTCAGGGATCAGCCTGCGAAAGAACTACACGTAGTACTGTCGCAAGAGCCTTACCCTGAATTCCGACAATGGGTATTCACTCAGAATTTGCGAGGTTTCACCTGTGCCCCAAAACTTTCTTTCAAATTGATTATGTAGCGTTTTCAATTGCAAGGAACATCTTAGACTTCTAAATCAGCACCTATACTCTGCGAATCTATATGATGTGCGTGCAGAGGGTACTTTTATTGTAGCAGCAATACGTGGTGAGCTCGACATCTGCCGAAAAAATTTCGAAGTTTGTTCAGGGACATTTTCTGAATGTTTTCGTACAAAGGACCCCTAGTCTCCGGTGGCTAAGTACAACTTAATTGCATTCCGGTAGGACGCGCGGTTCTAGGCACTACAGTCTGGACCCGCGAGACCGCTACGGTCGCAGGTTCGAATCCTGCCTCGGGCATGGATGTGTGTGATGTCCTTAGGTTAGTTAGGTTTAAGTAGTTCTAAGTTCTAGGGGACTGATGACCTCAGATGTTAAGTCCCATAGTGCTCAAAGCCATTGGAACCATTTGCATTCCGGTGATTTTTTACCCCCACTAAACTTTCTGTCTATACTGCAGTGATGATATCTGCACAACAGTGCAAATTAGCACGGTCTCGCTATGTGTCCTGCATGGAAACAAATTCATTCTTTCACTCACAGTACTTGCTGCTGGAAACAGTAATGGCCACTTTAATCTTCGCATTCAAGAGTGCATCCAGTACTCTTCGGTTATAATGTTTAGCAGTAAGAGCACAGTAGTAGCCGTGTAATTTAGACTTCGTCCCTGAAGAGAACGAAGCAGAGTTCTAACTGAACTACATAGAAATTCGGTAGCCAGTAGACCTGTATGCGAATAAAGGCGAGTATGCTGTTAAAGAATCAGTTATCAGCTACGATCAGAACTTCACGAGGCACTTTTTGTTTTGTAATTTTGATGTTGCAACTTTAGAGAGTAACAATCTGCAGTCCGCAGTGCAAAGAAAAAAATTGTATTCAAGTTTAATGTTGTTACTTTACCTCTCACGTAACACAGTAGCAGGCAATATTTACCACTCACATATATATATAGAAGAGCATATGGATGCCTGCCTAGCACAAAGCATCCAACTAGCATTCTCTCTTTTGTAATCACATAAGAAACCCGCACCACTACTGCCACAATATAAGTTACACATTCAGTCTGATCTCGTGTAATTGATTGTATTCTTACTTACATGAAGAAATGGTTCAAATGGCTCTGAGCACTATGGGACTCAACATCTGTGGTCATCAGTCCCCTTGAACTTAGAACTACTGAAACCTAACTAACCTAATGAGATCACAAACATCCATGCCCAAGGCAGGATTCGAACCTGCGACCGTAGCAGTCGCGCGGTTCCGGACTGAGCGCCTAGAACCGCTTGACCACAGCGGCCGGCCTTACATGAAGATATGGTGGTTAATATACGCTGTTGTCTGTAAAGAAGGTTGTAGTTGTCCCCGTGTAAGTCCAGTGTGCTACTCAGTTTTACTTTTCTAGTGACAGCAATTCTGTGTCATGGAAGATGTAACTGGAAATTTTCTAGAAAGTACAGGCTGGATGCTAATAAATAAATAGTTGTACCTTTTTTAAATTGCCTGTTGGATACTGCCATCTGCAAAAAATCACAATGAACATTTACACAAATATCAAATAACACATTCTAAGAGCTTCACAAACTGAACAAGTCAATAATGCGTTGGTTCACCTCTGGCATATATACAAGCAGTTATTAGGCATGGCACTGATTGGCAATGTTGTTGGATGTCTTCCTGATGGATATCGAGCTCAGTATCGTCAAACTTCCGAGCTGGTAGGGGGGCCGTAACCAAATTGTTCCAGACGTTCTCAGCTGGTGAGAGATTCGGCGACATTGTTGACCAAGAGAGGGTTTGGCAACCACGAAAACAAGGAGTAGAAACTGCTTGCATCCATTCGATGTCCCCATTAATCCGACGTTATATGAGGCCCATATGCTTGATCAGTATTTAAAATATGAGCCGTGCGAGTACCTAGTTTGCAGTTACCCAGTATTCTGTCAGTGAATCGAACTGAGCCATTTCCTTTACCCACCGTATTTTTCAGGGAACTAACGACTAACGAAACGGCGTATGGTTTTTTCATGCGTGACAACTCAAGAGAACAGCACTGATGCGTCTGAGGCAGTACTACGAGGCCACATTAATGTGACCACCGGCTCTGTTCGCCGTCAACGTGCAGTGACCATTGCCATTAACAGACGGCAGGTGGCAGCCCAAGCAGTGAGTGGTATATAAAGCGTGCCGGGGGGGGGGGGGGGGGGGGGGGGGAAATGTGGAAAACAGTGCAGTCGTTGTCGTAATGCGGAAACTGAACGATTTATCTGACTTCGAAAAGGGCATGATCATTGGCTTTAGGGTCAAGGGTTGAAGCATTTCTGAAACGGTTAAGTCTGTGAACTGTTTATATGCCACCGGGCTTAAAGTATACTGTGCGTGGCAATATTTGGCTATCCAAAACTGGCACAGAGACACTGTGGTGCGCCACGTGCCATAGATGAGAGAGGTGAACGACAGGTGCGGAAATGTGTATGGGCGAATAGACGTGCGACTGTTGAGCAGCTGACCGTCAGCTGAACCAAGGGGCTACCAACGGTGTCTCCTCAACGACTGTTCAGTGAACGTTGCTGCTTATGGTCCTCCACAGCAGGCGTCTGGATCATGGACACATGCTGACTGCTTTTCATCGGCGACGAAGGCTGGAATCTTCACGTAACCACTGAGTGGCGGCATGTGACTTTTCAGACGAAACACGGCTTATGCTCCATAGGATAGATGATCGTCGGAAGGGTCCAGGTGCGAGGAGGGAGCGTTGTGGTTTGGGGAATGTTTTCATGGCGTTCCCTTAGTGATCTCGTCATTCTGGAAGGCACACTGGGTCAACACAAGTACGCATCTATCTTTTAGGACCATATCCACTCTTACTTGCAGGTGTGCACCAGTGTCCATGTTGTTGTTTTTGTATGCAAACATGGACCAAATGGAAGAGTTCCAAGATAAAATTATAATTTCTACGACAACATTTCATTCAGATACAAACAAGAAATCTGCAAACAAAATGATGGCACACAGCGCAAACAAAATTCAATTTATCAAAGAGAACAGGGAGAAACAATTACACAAAATCAAGCAAACTACAGAGGCTAATGTCTTCCGCAGCTAAATGAGAGACAAAATGCAGAAACAAATAGCAAAAAAGAACAAAATTCCTGGCTCTTTGTAGAGAACTAATAATACAGTCAAATGCGTGTTCAGGAGGTTATATTCTTCAAAACAAGCAAACCTGATTAGGTTACATAAAGTGAAAGTAGCTTCCTCCACAAAAAAGAGACTACAACAAAAATTAGTGCACGACTTAAACAATAAAAAATGATAAATTAGTAAAAGTTGCTGAAGCTAGCACATAGGACAGACTGGCAGGAATTTTCATACCAGGTACACTAAACACATCGACTGTTCCACACATAACCAGTTCACAAAATCAGCAGCAGCAAAACAAATAAACAACACTGAACACCGTTTCAAAAACGTCGAAGAAAATCTTAAGAAACTTCATCACTTCCAGAAAGCACATACAAAGGATCTGATGGAGGGGCTGGAAATTTTTGTACACCTAAAAAACAAGGAGGAAAAATTCTCAGTGAGAAACTAGAGAGTGAATCACTTAATACCTTCAAACGCTTCTCCAGTGTATGTCGACGATAGGAAATCACCAAATATATTCACTGCTTCATACAACCCAATCACTATTTGCAATAAAACAGAAGCTATAAATGACAAATCGATGTAAATAACTTTGAACCATAGTTCGATTTCACGAACAAAGAGTGTGATTGATGGTTTGGAGTGATGGGTTGCATGTGTGTGGATTTTTACACAGTGAAAGAGGCACAGGTCCTGTAAGTAGAAAGACAAAACTACTACATTAGTACGATTTTCCGATTACAGAAAAACCACAAAAGACGACCGCAGCGCAAGAGAGGCAGCACAACACAAATTCAAACATCACATAAAATACCTACACTTGCACTTCACAATCAGAATAAATTCTCGAAACGCGTTGTGCTAAGCACGCGAAAATACGTAACTGGGGCAGTGATACAATATTTAAATCAGGTTACGATGTTATTGGCGCACAATAGGTGATCGTTCCTTGTGGTAGTCAGACACGAGCGAACGGGAGGTTGGGGATGCGTATGGTTGCCCTCACGTTCCCATGCAGTTCAGCATCGGGCCACTCCTGGCCCAGAAATCTAGATACTACGCAGTTTGACCAGTCGGCCAAGTGGAGACCCACAGAGACACCCTCTCCATCTGTGTCAGGTGCTGCTAACGCTGTCTCACACGTGACGCTGGACCTCCTCAAATGTCCCCTTTGAAATATTATACATGACTGTGCTTAAACTGACACAATATTTTTTTAGCGCAACGCGACCTGACTTTCAATAATCCCTACAAAAGTATGGCCCTGACTAACATTAACCTATACCTTTCACAAATCACTTACCTCACAAAAATCTTCTTTACTCGAACTACTGCAATACAGCGAGCGCCACTACTGCCAGCTAAATAAAAGATTCAAACTACGGAAGGCACTAACTACTGATAGGCATAGTTAGCAAATGAAAGATTTTAATAGAGAACAAACATTGTATTTACCTTACTGGTGTTCAAAAGTCATAATATATATAGCAGTTCATGACATCCAGTCTTACAACTTTCAAAACTCCACCATCTCTCTTCCCACATCCACCACTGCTGGCGGCTCACCTCCAACTGCGCAACGCTACGCGCTGTTAACAGCCAACAGCCCAACACTACAATGGCGAGTATTACAACAATGCCAACCAGCCACAGATTGCACACAGCACAGCACGTGATTTTCATACAGAGGTGGCGTTACCAATAAAAAAACCTAAACACCCTACTTACGCTCCACTTACCTCAGAGTGAGCACATACCACATGAAACTGTTTACGTCCCTCACGTACCGTGCCTGGAAGAACACTAAACACCAACACCTTCAATGCACCCTGGTAGCTGTTGAACCTGCCACAGAGAACTGCAACTCAGTCGGTCTTAGGACAATCTGGTCGAAATAAATACATATTTATCAGCTCTTGGATGCAAAGTGAGACGTTTACTAACTTTTTTCCATATTTTTTAGAAGTTCTTTTGTCGACTATGAAGTCTAGCTGTTCAGTCTAGCTCGTATTATTGCGGTCGTGTTGTTGGTGAGAGAGAAGGACTGTGAATAAGCCCGGCCTGGAAAATAACCTACTGCTATCAACTAATTTAAACGTCACATCAACGAAACTGTATCACCATCAACAATGTCACAGCCCTCATTCCACAGCAAGTTGCAGAAATGCTTAGGATTTCACTCCGAGAGTTGGCTCGCAGTCTGGTGGTTAGGGTGTGGACACCAGCAAATCTCCTTCATCGTCTGGAATTTTTTTAAAAATATGATTAGAATTAGCTAACTGTGCAGCGATGGTCATTGCATTATCATATGGTACGTTGTGAATCTAGATAGAAACTAGTGAGAATCCTTATCAGAGGAAATTGAAAAGCATCTCAGATGATGTGTGCAATTTGTGGCCGCATCCTTTGACCGTTACTGGAGGGTCACTCAACAAAGGCACTGTGTATCAAGTGAGCAGCCTCTTTCAAAATAACCAGAAAGTTTACGCTAGAGCAAAGGCGGATTAACGAAGTTTCGTGTGTGGGGGGCGGTTGCCTAGAAGGGAAAGGAGACCAAGGGGTCCTCTCCTTGAAAATTAAGGAAAAAAACCTTCGAATACTACAGTTTTAAGCTGTTTTGATACTTAAAACCATCAGGCAATCGGCATCATGCAATCGCAAAAATGTGTTTTATTTTAGACAAAAAAGTTTAAAATGTCTTGAAATGTGTAGCATTCACAACCTTTTCCTGAGTAACCTCTTTTATATAATTTTTAACACACAGCAGGGCGCTCATAAGCCTTTTCTTAACGCAGTGTTGATAAGCAAATTAAAAGCAAATAAACTGATATTAGAATTTTATATATATACTGAAGGCAGCAGAGGATCAAGTAGGTAAAAAGAGGAGGGCTAGTAGAATTTAATTGACGAAAGGAAAAAATATAAGCATGCAGTAAATGAAGCAGGTAAAAAGGAATACAAACGTCTCAAAAATGAGATCGACAGGAAGTGCAAAATGGCCAAGCAGGCATGCTAGAGGACAAATGTAAGGATGTAGAGGTTTATCTCACTAGGGGTAAGATATATACTGCCTACAGGAAAATTAAAGAGACCTTTGGAGAAAAGAGAACGACCTGTATGAATATCAAGAGCTCAGATGGGAACCCAGTTCTCAGCAAAGAAGGGTAAGCAGAAAGGTGGGGCCGGCCGCGGTAGATTCGCGGTTCTAGGCGCGCAGTCCGGAACCGTGCGACTGCTACGGTCGCAGATTCGAATCCTGCCTCGGGCATGGATGTGTGTGATGTCCTTAGGTTATTTAGGTTTAAGTAGTTCTAAGTTCTAGGGGACTAATGACCACAGCAGTTGAGTCCCATAGTGCTCAGAGCCATTTGAACCATTTGAGCAGAAAGGTGGAAGGAGTATATAGAGGGTTTATACAAGGGCGATGTACTTAAGGGCAATGTTATAGAAATGGAATAGGAGGTAGATGAAGATGAAATGGGAGATATGATACTGCGTGAAGAGTTTGATAGAGCACTGAAGGACCTAAGTCGAAACAAGGCCCCGGAAGTAGACAACATTCCATCAGAACTACTGACAGCCTCGGGAGAGCCAGTGCTGACAAAACTCCATCATCTGGTGAGCAAAATGTATGAGACAGGCGAAATACCCTCAGAATTCAAGAAGAATGTAATAATTCCAATCCCAAAGAAAGCAGGCGTTGACAGATGTGAAAATTACCGAACTATCAGCTTAATAAGTCACGAGTGCAAAATACTAACGCGAATTCTTTACAGACGAATGAAAAAACTGGTAGAAGCCGACCTCGGGGAAGTTCAGTTTGGATTCCGTAGAAATGTTGGAACACGTGAGGCAATACTGACCCTACGACTTATTTTAGAAGCTAGATTAAGAAAAGGCAAACCTACGTTTCTAGCAATTGTAGATTTAGATAAAGCTTTTGACAATGTTGACTGGAATACTCTCTTTCAAATTCTGAAGGTGGCAGGGGTAAAATACAGGGAGCGAAAGGCTATTTACAATTCGTACAGAAACCAGATGGCAGTTATAAGAGTCGAGGCACACGAATAGGAAGCTGTGGTTGGGAAGGGAGTGAGAAAGGGTTGTAGCCTCTCCCCGATGTTGTTCAATCTGTATATTGAGCAAGCAGTAAAGGAAACAAAAGAAAAATTCGGAGTAGGTATTAAAATCCATGGAGAAGAAATAAAAACTTTGAGGTTCGTTGATGACATTGTAATTCTGTCAAAGACAGCAAAGGACTTGGAAGAGCAGTTGAACGGAATGGACAGTGTCTTGAAAGGAGGGTATAAGATGAACATCAACAAAAGCAAAACGAGGGTAATGGAATGTACTCGAATTAAGTCGGGTGATGCTGAGGGAGTTAGATTAGGAAATGAGACACTTAAAGTAGTAAAGGAGTTTTGCTATTTGGGGAGCAAAATAACTGATGATGGTCGAAGTAGAGAGGATATAAAATGTAGACTGGCAATGGCAAGGAAAGCGTTTCTGAAGAAGACAAATTTGTTAACATCGAGTATAGATTTAAGTGTCAGGAAGTCGTTTCTGAAAGTGTATGTATGGAGTGTAGCCATGTATGGAAGTGAAACATGGACGATAACTAGTTTGGACAAGAAGAGAATAGAAGCTTTCGAAATGTGGTGCTACAGAAGAATGCTGAAGATAAGGTGGATAGATCACGTAACTAATGAGGAGGTAATGAATAGGATTGGGGAGAAGAGGAGTTTGTGGCACAACTTGACTAGAAGAAGGGATCGGTTGGTAGAACATGTTCTGAGGCATCAAGGGATCACCAATTTAGTACTGGAGGGCAGCGTGGAGGGTAAAAATGGTAGAGGGAGACCAAGAGATGAATACACCAAGCAGATTCAGAAGGATGTAGGCTGTAGTAGGTACTGGGAGATGAAGAAGCTTGCGCAGGATATAGTAGCACGTAGAGCTGCATCAAACCAGTATCAGGACTGAAGACCACAACAACAAAATTATAATCGTTAAACTTGCTGTTGTGGCAGAGAGTGAAGCCCTGGTAATATTTGGCGCCCACAATTCGAGCAGGAGGGGAAGCACAAGTCACTGGTACAGACAGTACATTCTCTCCGACACACTAAGTAAGGTGTCTTGGAGAATACCGAATTAAATGACTAAATCCACTGTCCAAGACTCTAAATTCACGTGCTTACCTGTGGCGCAGATTACAAAAAGTATTTTGATTTTAATTTAGTTTCAACTCTAAGAGTGGGCGATAGCTCTCTCCGCCCCCCCCCCCCCCCTTCCTTTAATCCACCCTTGCGCTAGACATTCCGACAAAAGAAGCTGCACCTTATGGTGATGAGTGGAAAGGACAGAGTACGAACAGAGAATACAGTCTTCCACAAACAACTTGTCAGCCTTGTCACGAATTACTCTCCTGTGGCAACCTTTTGATCTCAGAGTAGCAATTGCAGCCTATGTTCCCAATTATTTGCTGGATGTATTCCAGTCTCTGATTTTTCCTAAAGTTTTTTCCCACTACATTTCGCTTTAGTACCATGGAGGTTATTCCCTGGTATCTTAACACATGTCCTTTAATCCTGTCCTTTGTTCTTGCCAGAGTTTTCCATATGTTTCTTTCCTTCCTTTGCCAATTCTGCGGAGAACCTCCTTAGCTTATCTTATCAGTACACCTAATTTTCAGAACTCTTCTGTTGCACGACATCTCAAACGTTTCAGTTTTCTTCTGTTCCAGTTTTTCCACTATCCGTGATTCACTACCACAGAACAATGCGCTCCAGACGCACATTCTCAGAAATTTCTTCCTCAAATTAGGGACTATTTTTGGTATCTGTAGACTTTTCCTAGCCAGTAATGCCCTCTTTGCCTTTACTAGTCTGCTTTGTATGTCATCTTGTTTCGCCCGTCACGGCTTATTTTGGTTCCAAGGTAGCAGAATTTCTTACCTCCGTCTGCTCGTGAACACCAATTCTGATGTTAAGTTCATTGCTATTCTCATTTATGCTATTTCTCTTTACTATAAGACTGAGAAATGTGTGAACTATGGCAGAAATACACGGTCAAGTCACTATCGCCTTTGTTCGACGTGAAGGTGCAGTAAGCACTTACAGATGGCAAATGGCAGTGATATGCAGGTTGTTACAAACTTTCAGGAAACATTCCTCACACACAAAGAAAGAAAATATGTTAAGTGGACATGTGTCCGGAAACGCGTACTTTCCATGTTATTGCTCATTTTATTACTTCTCTTCAAATCACATTAATCACGGAATGGAAACACACAGCAACAGAACGTACCAGCGTGACTTCAAACACTTTGTTACAGGAAATGTTCAAAATGTCCTCCGTTAGCGAGGATACATGCATCCACCCTCCGTCCCATGGAATCCCTGATGCAGCCCTGGAGAATGGCGTATTGTATCACAGCCGTTCACAATACGAGCACGAAGAGTCTCTACATTTGGTACCGGGGTTGCGTAGACAAGAGTTTTCAAATGCCCCATAAACGAAAGTCAAGAGGCTTGAGGTTAGAAGAACGTGGAGGCCGTGGAATCGGTCCACCTCTACCAATCCGTCGGTCACCGAATCTGTTGTTGAGAAGCGTACGAACACTTCGAATGAAATGCGCAGGAGCTCCATCGTGCCTGAACCGCATGTTGTGTCGTACTTGTAAAGGCACATGTTCTTGCGGCACAGGTAGAGTATTCCGTATGAAATCATGATAACGTGCTCCGTGGAAGAACATGGGGCCCAATCAAGACATCACCAACAATGCCTGCCCAAACGTTCACAGAAAATCTGTGTTGATGACGTGATTGCACAATTGCGTGCGGATTCTCGTCAGCCCACACATGTGGCGGTGAATCGAGGAAGTACAGTACATACTGACGAAACTAAAATGAGCTCGAACATGGAAATTAAGCGTTTCCGGACACATGTCCACATACCATCTTTTCTTTATTTGTGTGTGAGGAATGTTTCCTGAAAGTTTGGCCGTACCTCTCTGTAACACCCTGTATAAAACGTGCCAGTTGACACGGTAAATAGTGCAGTCTTGTCGTAATGCGGAAACGCAACGATTTATCTGAGTCCAAAAGGGCACGATCATTGGCTTTTGGGGCAAGGGTGTAAGCATTTCCGAAACGCCGCAGGTCGTAAATTGTTTGCGTGCCGCCGTGCTTAAAGTATACTGTCAATGGCAAAATGGCGCTATCCAAGACCGGCGTCGAGGCAACGGTTATGCACCACGGGTCATAGACGAAAGGGGTGAATGACAAGTGCGGAAATGTGTACGGGTTAATAGACGTGCGACTGTTGAGCAGCTGACCGTCAGTTGAACCAAGGGACTACCAAAAGTGTCTCCCCAACGACTCTGCGAACATTGCCGCGTGTAGGCCTCCACGGCAGGCACCTGACTCATGCACCCGTGCTGGCTGCTGGTTTTCTACGACGAAACCGTAATTCCCGCGCCGGTACCGCAACTGGATGGCCACTGATTGCCGAGAGTTAGCCTTCAGATGAATCACGTTTTCTGCTCTATCGGACAGATGGCCGTTGGCGTGTATGATCCTGCAGTAATCGTCGGAAATACCCAGGCTGGAAGAGGGAGCGTCATCATTGTGAAATGTCTTCGTGGCATATCCTGGGTCATCTCGTCATTCTGGAAGGCACATTCCTTAGGGACGATGTTCACCTCTAAATGCAGTTTGTTTTTCCTCGGAACGTTGGTATCTACCAGCAGGACAATGCAACGTGTCACACAGTGCACAGTGTACGTGCGTGGTTCGAAGTGCATTTAAATGAGTTTAAAGTTCTCCAGACCATCATACTCCCCTTGGTTTAATCCCAGTCTAGAATCTGTGAGATCAACGCAGTGGGGCTGTTCTCGCTATGGATCCTCAACCGAGCACAGCTGGCTACGGGCTTGGAGTCGGCATGGCTCCACATACGTGTCGGTAACCTCCAGAACCTAAATGATTCTCTTCCTGCACGTCTCACAGCGGTCCGCGCTGCAACAGACTTATGACAGAGGGTCACATTAATATGACTGGACGGTGTATTGAGTGCACTGGAGACTACTCTCAAGACCGTGGATGAGGCAAAAATGAAGGACCGAGCAAGATTGTGCAGTGGTTAGCACGCTGGTCTCGCGTTTGGGAGGATGACGGTTCAAAACTGCGTCCAGCCATCCAGACTTAGGTTTCCCGTAATTTTCTTAAACCGCTCCAGGCAAATGCAGGGATTTAAGAACCTTCAACCTCGCAGCGCGTCAGCAATCGTTGGTTAATATACTAAAAAACTAGAAACCCGCCTCGGTTGCGAAAAAAGCACCTAGTGTTAACCTAGGTTTCGGCGTAGATAACTACACCTTCTTCAGAACATTAAAACCTACAAGTGTCTAAGAAGAGCTTTGTCAATGATTAAAAGAACACCATAGCTACACCATAGCTACTTAATGGTGTAACCTCGAGCTCACACCGGCCTATGTTCGATGGACCATGACCCGCCAAATTGAGTTTATGGCGGGTCATGGCCCATCGAACATAGGCCGGTGTGAGGTCGAGGTTACACCATTAAGTTAAGTAGTGGTTTAGACTTTGTACATATGTACTGTTAGTGTTTTCCTTTTTTTCGTTTATAAACGTGTAGCTATGGTGTTCTTTTAATCATTGACAAAGGTCTTCTTAGACACTTGTGGGTTTTATTGTTCTGAAGAAGGTGTAGTTATCTACGCCGAAACCTAGGTTAACACTAGGTGCTTTTTTCGCAATCGAGGCGGGTTTCTAGTTTTTTAATAAATGCAGGGATGGTTTCTTTGAAAGGACACAGCCGACTTCCTTCCCCTTCCTTCCCTAATCCAATGTGACCGATGGCCTCGCTCTTTGGTCCCCTCCCCCAAATCAACCAACCAGAAATTAAGAAGGGCAATAGCTATGAGATTTCTGAGTGGACAGACCTTTTATCAACTCAAGTTAAGGCTATGGACGAAAATCGATTAGAAAGATGACCAATTAAATTGTTGAATGCGAAAAAATGGAAATGAGTGTATGCCGTTGACCGGGAGGCCCCATCCGGGGAAGTTCGGCCGCCAAGTGCAAGTCTTATTTCAGTTGACTCCACATTTGGCGAATTGAGTGCCGGTGATGAGAATGAAATGATGGTGACGACAACTCAACACCCAGTCCACGAGCGGAGAAAATCTCCAACCCGGCCGGGAATCGAACCCAGGCCCGCTTGCACTGTAGGCAAGCACGTTCCCACCCAGCTAAGCAGGAAATAACGTAGAAGACGATGAGGATGATGAGGTCCCATACTCCGAGGAGCGTAGGGGACGATGCGGGAGACCCGCACCGCCCTACTAGGCAAGGTTTGCCATTGTCTTCTTCCGACCGTAATCATGATCATGATGATGTAGACGACACAACAACACCCAGTCATCTCGAGGCAGGGAAATTCCTGACCCCGCCGGGAATCGAACCCGGGACCCGTGCGCGGGAAGCCAGAACGCTACAGCAAGATCACGAGCTGCGGACACGTAGGACATACACAAATAGAAAAATCGACTCAGGCAGCACTCGAACAGAAGAGAGCAGCAGAGGCGTTTCAGAGCGGAAGTAGAAAAACTTGCGCAGCTACTTCGTTTAGCGACCGAAGGTGATGAAAGATAAGGCCGATGCAAGTCAGACTGCAGCAGAAGGTACCAAATGCCTGTCCGTCGTGAGGCACAAGAACGCCAAGAGAGCTCCGTTGTATCCAAACAGACCTTCGGAACCTTACTGCTTCACCAGTACGTGTACGCGACAGTCCAATTAGCATCCGTGCCAAGGGAATTCTGTTCTTTACGTCGTCTTATTGTGCCTCCGAAGTGTGCCTCATTATTATAATGACGGGGAAGTGAACATGCAATTTTTGCGTGTCTATTGTCTTCTTGCAAAGTTACCTGACGTCACCATCATATAGACTTGAGAGGTACCGACAAGAGGGCGCTGCTTGAAGTTTTCTTTTAACGAAACAGACCACCAAAAGTAAACACGTACACTGCCATGATACAAATAAGGCGTGCAGGCATGCACAAAAAGAATGCCTCTGGAGAAATCGGCGAATGGAATGCCACGTAAATGACAACGTGCTCTACAAATTGCGAGACATTTAGAGAAACTTTTCGGAATAATACTTCTAGACTGCTTAATGCTTCTCTTGATCAATTACAGTATCACATGACATATTTCGGCCATTGTTATCATCAGCTCGAAACTTAGCCGAAGAGTGCAAAAAAGTTTGGATCTGATAACGCTAGCAGCCGAAACTTTTGGTAAAGTAATGCAATAAATAAAAGGTCACTGAGCGAACTCGGCAGTATTAATGGCAAACGTTCAGAACGATGGCTGACTCATTCCTTTCCTTTGTCAGTCCTACACTGTATGAATTTTTATTTGTGGTAGGAAAGGTTGACCAATGACAGGGGCAATTATTGAAAAAATTATATCACTCATTCATTATTTCCTGTTGCGCCATTTCGCAACGTTATGAAGTCACGCGTTAGTCACTATTCAAGAAACGACATTTTTAGAAGAGCACAACGAACAAGAAAATATTTAAACAAATACATTTTATGAATCAAACATTTGGGTGATGCTTAGATTTGAATTTAAATGTCGTTTTATCGATCCGTAGTGACTCTTAAATTTATTTTATTTATTTATTTATGCATTTATTTTACCTGGCAAGATTAGGGCCTTCAGGCCCTCTCTTACACCTAACCAGGCATACTCAGGTTGAACGAGTTACAGTTTCTACTTAACATTAAGGACATATAGCCTATTATACAGTATTGATGTTAAACAAAAAAATAGATATTATAACAGTAGTACAATGATAATTATAACAATAAAAAATAATTATAACAATCAATAATAATAATAGTAATAATAATAATAATAATAATAATAATAATAATAATAATAATAGTAATAATAATAATGACTATGTATACGAAAGTAAACATACTTTTCTTTTCTGAATGTCAGTCCCATTGTTAGTTGGGAATTTTCTCGTTATGTTCTTGCAGCTTGTGAGTTATTCTCATCGAGCAGAGACATAAGACGATAGAATGGGGTGAAAGAGATATATAAGAGGTAGATAAGTTAGAGGAAGAGAAATAGAACGGTGAAATTCGAAGCTGTGATGGAGAGGAGAAAGAAAGAGATGGGAGGGGCACAAGAATGGTGGTTATACCGTCACTAATATGTAAGCTTTGAGTTCCCTCTTGAATGTTGAGTAGTTCTGGATAAGACGCAGATCACAGGGGAGCGCGTTCCATAGTCGTATGGCTGAGATGGAGAATGACACGGAGAAAGATTTTGTGTTATGTAAAGGTACAGCCAAGATGATAGACGTATCCGATCTGGTGTTGCGATTGTGGAATGATGATAGGTGTTTAATGTGAGAAGATAAGTATTGGGGGCACCAGTGGCTAAGAAATCGATGAAGTAAGCACATCGTGTGGAGATCGCGTGCCGTATGTGGGCGTATCCAACCTAGCTGGGAGTATGAAGGACTGATATGATCATACAACCGAATATTGCACACGTATCTAACGCAAGAATTCATCACTAGCTCGAGGCATCTAGAATTTTCACTATTTGTGCCGTGTTGAACTACATCGCAGTAGTAAAGATTAGGCAAGACTAGTGTTTGGACTAATTTTTGTTTAACATGGGTTGGAAATATTTTTCTAAACTTTTGAATTGCATGTAGGGAGGAGAGCGATTTCCGGCAAGCTGTGACTGTTTGTTCTTCCCAGTTTAGGTGTTCATCCAAGATTATTCCAAGGTCTTTTACTGTTTTCTGGTATGGTAGTTGGGTACCATTGAGGAGTATTTTAGGGACTGTTTCGCGAAAGTACCGGCTGATTAACTTTGGATGAGATATAAGTATGACCTGGGATTTCTTGGGGTTTAGTTTCAGACCTAGGTTCTGTGCCCATCGGGAAACAGAGCAAAGATCTGCGTTCATACTCACTACTGCACCAGCAATGTTTTTGGGGCTTGCACTTATGTACAGTTGGATGTCATCGGCATAAAGATGGTAGTTGCAGGAGTGAATCACTGAAGAAATATCATTAATGTACAGTGAGAAGAGTAGTGGACCAAGGACGGAGCCTTGGGGAACTCCAGAGCGCACGCTTTTCCATGATGACTTTTCCGACCCACAAATGACTTGTTGACTTCTGTTTTTGAGGTAGCTGTCGAACCATTGTATTGCGCTGTTTGAGAAATTCAGCTGTTTCATTTTAATTAGTAATATATCGAAGTCAACTGTGTCAAAAGCCTTGCTAAAGTCAAGCAGTGTTAGGATAGTAGCTTCACGTCTGTCCATAGCATGTTTAATGTCATCAGTTACTTTGATTAATGCGGTTGCTGTACTATGGTGCTTTCGAAAGCCTGACTGATATTCGTCATGGATGTTATGAGTTTTGAGGTAATCCGTCAGTTGTTCATGGACGATGTGCTCTAGGGCTTTAGAAATTGCAGGTAGTATGCTGATCGGCCTGTAGTCACCTGGCGACTTAGGGTTGTCAGTCTTGGGTATAGGCTTAATTAAACTTTGCTTCCACTCAGTAGGATATGTACTACTGACAAGAGACAGGTTGAAGATGTCTGTGATAACTGGAATAATAGTGTCTACGACGTTCTTAATCATGCCAATGCTCACTCCATCATTTCCTACTGCCTCGGAAGAGATTCTCATAATTGCCTTGTGTACTGTGCCGGTAGTGACATGTTTTAGGAAAAACTTGTCTCTCGAGAGATTGATATCTTGGGGCTGGTAATTTGTCGCTGCGTGGCAGTTTGCAGCTGTTGAGAAGAAATCGTTTAATTCTTCTGCAGACGCTTGATAAACAGCGTCAGATCTTCGCTTCCCTATACCGAAACTGCGCAGCTTTTTCCACAGTGCAGCAGGTTTTGATATGCCGCATACGACAGAGCGGGCATGTCTGATTTTGGCATTCCTCACGCTTTGCTTGGTTCTGTTTCGGAGTTTCCTATAAGCTTCGTACGCCTCGGGAGTTGGGTTACGCTTGAAGGCCCTATGTGCAGCATCACGTTTATTCATTAACTGACGTAATGCAGTGGTGAGCCACGGAGCGGGAGCTCTCTTTACCTTAACAGTGCGTTGAGGAGCATGTTTATCATACAGTGCAATAATTTTGCGACATAATTGCCGAATTTTTTCGTCTAAAGTCGGTTCATCGTTTATATCATGCCAAGGGATGTCTGAGCAATCCTTTTGAAGAGCGTCATGGTTAACATTTTTTAAGCTTCTGTAGGTTACCAGGTGAGATTTTTCTTTGGTAGTATGCATTGAGTAATTTAAAAATATCACGTCATGAGCAGAGAGTCCCGGAGCGGATGTCTGATTGGCGCGGATTATTTTATCTGGTCGCTTTGTCGCTATTATATCTATGATTGTGTGGCTGTGTGGCGTGTGATGAGTTGGGTCCAGCGGTGTTAAACTCATATCATTGGAGTGGAACAGTCGCCTTAGTTTTTCGGCAGAGGGAGATTTTAACTGTAAGTCGATGTTTGTGTCGCCCATAATGATTATGTGTTCATACTGTGTCACGAGTGAGGACAGGGCAGACTGAAAGGAGGACATGGCACCGACGTTTGGAGGTTTATAGATTACTCCAATTAGCAGTTTCTGATTTGATGTATTTATTTCGAAAAACAAGAACTCTGCTTCTCCTTCGCCCTTTGCATCCGATGTGCATAGCACAGTAGGTGTCAGATCAGAGCGAACATAGGCACCCACACCACCCCCGCGTCGTGTTTCACGATCTGCCCTTAGGAGAGAGTAACCAGCGATTCGGATAGCGTCGGAAGAAATGTTTGGTTTCAACCAAGTTTCAGAAAGCCAGATATTGGTTTAAAATTTTAAAATAAATATGAAGACATTAAAATTACTCTACATGATATTTAGTGAAACAATTATTGTTCGCCGGCCGGAGTGGCCGAGCGGTTCTAGGCGCTACAGTCCGGAACCGCAAGACCGCTACGTTCGCAGGTTCGAATATTGCCTCGGGCATGGATGTGTGTGATGTCCTTCAGTTAGTTAGGTTTAAGTAGTTCTACATTCTAGGGGACTGATGACCTCAGAAGTTATGTCCCATAGAGCTCAGAGCCATTTGAACTATTTTTGAACCAATTATTGTTCTCGTTAAAGCACAATTCCACATTACGTTTTTCGCGTTTAACAGTGGCGTAACATTGCAATCTTCATTTTTGCTCCTGTGTTTTCTATTCAAATGAACAGGCCGGTGCACAATCTGATCAAATCTGACATTTTTGTTAGAATGGAGCAGACCTGCTTCTGCTTCTTTAATTTGCTTTACTAAATAACTTGTCATCCACTCTTTGATGAAGTACTCAAACAATTTTCAGCAAAGCTTCAGCCAATTCAGTTCTAAAATTTGCTAATTGGAGCTACTTTACTCTAGACCCTCGAATGCGCTTGCTTTTAAGTCTGCGATACAGAATCCTGCTGTTGATTAGAGATTCATCAAGAAGATGGTAAAATAATCTGAAAATGACGGTAAGGTACGCTGTTTAAATATCGTGTTACGAAAACAATTGCACGTGGTTGTACATCTAACAAAAGTACAAACAATCTGAAGTATCACTTCCTACTCTCCATTAATATCCTGTATCTGCTAGTGTGACAGTACAGAAGTTCCGCTCCTCCCTTCGTACAGTCTCTGGACAACGTGCAAAAACGTGTTCCTGCCTACTTTTATCAAATCTCTTTATATTGCTTACAGGATCATTTCATACAACCGTCGATGGGAATATGGCTCTCTTCCAGAGTACATTTGACATCTCTGTTCCCTCATGATATCCAGTGTACTCATATATTGTACCTATTTTTCCTTTTTAGGGACCTGTCATCTGCGAGTTTCTGATTTTGAACTCTATTTCTTCTAATTATTTTAAAAGATAAAATGCCTCATCCCTTCAAATAATGTAGCAACAATACTGATGTGTAAACTTAGTTATTTACATTCTGAAGTGTTTTTGTTGTGGTCTTCAGTCCGAAGACTGGTTTGATGCAGCTCTCCATGCTACTCTATCCTGTGAAAGCCTCTCATCTAAGAGAAACTACTACAACCTACATCTCTCTGAATCTGCTTACTGTTTTCATCTCTTGGTCTCCCTCTACGAATTTTACCCCACACGCTTCCC
This sequence comes from Schistocerca gregaria, assembly GCF_023897955.1. Lineage (NCBI taxonomy): Eukaryota > Metazoa > Arthropoda > Insecta > Orthoptera > Acrididae > Schistocerca > Schistocerca gregaria. Next base: position 824,769,100 of record NC_064921.1, on the reverse strand, counting down.
TCCAACACTAAATTGGCGATCCCTTGATGTCTCAGAAAGCTTCGTAACAACCGATCCCTTCTTTTTGCCTGGTTGTACTACAACTTTCTTTTCTCCCCAATCGTAATCAGTACCTCCTCATTAGTTATCAGATCTACACATCTAATTTTCAGCATTCCTCTGTAGCAACAGATTTAAAAAGTTTCTATTCTCTTCTTGTCCAAACTATTTATCGTCCACGTTTTACTTCCATACATGGCTACACTCCATACAAATACTTTCAGAAACGACTTCCTGACACTTAAGTCTATACTCGACGATAACAAATTTCTCTTCTTTAGAAACGCTTTTCTTTCCATTGCCAGTCTACATTTTATATCCTCCCTACTTTTCCCATCATCAGTTATTTTGCTTCCCAAATAGCAAAACTCATTTACTTCTTGAAGTGTCTCATTTCCTAATCTAATTCTCTCAGCATCACCTGATTTAATTCGACTACATTCCATTGTCCTCGTTTTTTTATTGTCGATTTTCACCTTATATCCTCTTTTCAAGATACTGTCCATCCCATTCAACTGCTCTTCCAAGTCCTTTGCTGTCTTTTCCCAATGTGCAATGTCATCGGCAAACCTCAAAGTTTTTATTTCTTTTCCTTGGACTTTAATTCCCACTTCAATTTTTTCTTTTCTTTCTTTTACTGCTTGCTCAGTATACAGATTGAATAACATAGGGGACAGGCTACAACCCTGTCTCACTCCCTTCTTAACCACTGCTTTCTTTTCGTGCCCTCGACTCTTATAACTGCAATCTGGTTTCTGTACGTATCGAAAATAGCTTTTTGTTCCCTGTATTTTACCCCTGCCGCCCTTAGAATTTGACAGTGAGTATTCCAGAGAACATTGTCAAATGCTTTATCTAAATTTACAAAGGCTATAAACGTAGATTAGCCTCCTTACTTTACCTACCTTCTATGAGAAGTCGTAGGGTCAGTTTAGCCTCGAGTGTTCCTACATTTCTCCGAAATCCAAACTTATCTTCCCCGAGGCCGACTTGTGCGAATTTTCCATTCTTTTGTAAATGATTCGTGATAGTATTTCGCAACTGTGACTTATTAAACTGATAGTTTGGTAATTTCGCATCTGTCAGCACCTGCTTTCTTTGGAACTGGTATTATTATATCCTCCTTGAAGTCTGAGAGTATTTCGCGTGTCTCGTACATCTTGCTCACCAGACAGAAGAATTTTGTCATGGCTGGCTCTCCCAAGGCTTTCGGTAGCTCTAACGGAATGTTGTCTACTCCCGGAGCCTAGTTTCGACTTAGGTCTTTCAGTGCTTTTTAAAATTCTTCACTCATTGTCATATGTGACTTATCATCTTTCTCTACGTCCTCTTTCATTTCCATAATACTGCCCTCAAGCGCATCTCCCTTGTATACACCATCTATATACTTCTTCCACCTTTCTGCTTCCCCTTCCTTGCTTAGGACTGGTTTTACATGTGAGCTCTTGATATTCATATGGGTGGTTCTCTTTTCTCCAAAGATCTCTTTAATTTTCCTGTAGGCTGTATCTGTCTTACTCCTAGTGATCAATGCTTCTACATCTTTACATTTGTCCTCTAGCCATTCCTGCTTCGCCATTTTGCACATTCTGTCAATCTCTTGTTTTAGACGTTTATATTCCCGTTCGCCTGCTTTATTTATTGCATTTTTATATTTTCCCCTTTCGCTGATTGAATTCAATATTTCTTCTGTTACCGAAGGATTTCTGCTATCCCTCGTCTTCTTACCTACTTGATCCTCTGCTGCCCTCACTATTTCGTCTCTCAAAGCTACCCACTCTTCTTCTGTGTCCCTTTCCCCTGTTCTTGTCAATCTTTCCGTAATGCTCCCCCTGAAACCCTCTACAACCTCTGGTTTTTTCAGTTTATCCAGGTCCCATCTCCTTAAATTCCTACCTTTTTGCAGTTTATTCAGTTTTAACCTGCAGTTCATAAAAAATAACTTGTGGTCAGAATCCACATATGCCCCTGGAAATATCTTACAATTTAAAATATGGTTCCTAAATCTCAGTCTAACTATTCTATTATCAATCTGAAACCTTCCGGTGTCTCCAGATCTCTTCCACATACACAATCTTCTCTCACAATTCTTAAACCAAGTGTTAGTTATGATTAAATTCTGCTCTGTGCAAAATTCTATCAGACGGCCTCCTCTTTCATTCTTTTCCCCCAGTCCACATTCACCAAACCTACTATCAAATTTTAGTCCCCCATAATTATTAAATTTTCGGCTCCATTAACTATCCGAATAATTTCTTTTCTCTCATCATACACTTCCTCAATCTCCTCCTGATCTCTGGAACTAGTTTGCGTATAAACTTGTACTAATGTCGTGGGTGTGGGATTCGTGTCAATCTTGGCTACAATAATGTTACATTCTCAAGTACATTCCGGAGTAATCTAACAACCACATTGCTGCTGATTCCAAGAACAGGCTCTGCATAGTTCTTGTTCCATTCATGTTCATGCCCTGTCTACATTTTCATTTTGTAGGCGTACTCAGATACATCACACAGAACAATTTATGTGATTTGTCTGGCATGTACATTTTGAGATGATGCCTTGCTTTAGTAGCACACATCTGTTCATCTACGGTTAACGACGGTTCCATCGAAACTGAACCAAATCTTTCATTTGGATGTATAAAAATAGGTCTTGTCTTTCTAAGCTTGCTCAAATTTGTTTTGATAGTAATACTTGTAATTTTTCCTCATATCTATGTAGTTCTCAATTCGTTCGAGCTATCAATCATTCATAATAGGAAACACAGTCATAGCTCAGTCATTCAAAATGATTCAGAAATTTTACTTGTTAGAATGAAATCGGACGATGATTCTTCTCCTCTGCAGGCTCGTGCTTTGCGGCAGTCTGCTAATCTCTACAAATAAAATGCCTCGTAAGTTTGGGAGCGTTGTATAATCAGTCGGGAAATCTCAGATCAAGCGGATATTTGGCTTTGATGAAGTTTAACCTTCCGAAGAGTAATGGAGCTCTTGGTTTATTAAATGCAGGTTCGTATCCAGTCTTTCGGAAGTTGCCTTCTGATTAACAACTACGCAATATATCGATGAATATTATTAATTATCATATGTTAAATACACACCTTTTGTGTGAAGGAGCAATATATATATATATATATATATATATATATCCCTTTTAATCGTATAATTTCGTATCAGTTATCTTCCGTCATAAATCTCAATAATCAGATTACAGTTCTTCAAACAAAGCTGAGGCTAATCGCCACGAAGACAATCTCGGAAGCTTTTTCCTTCTAACCGCCACCAGAGAGAGTACTACAATGAATAATTATGCGCTCATGGCATAGCTATTGTATGAAACTGTTTTGCGCATGGATTCTGCGAGTATGAAGATAGAAATTTTGTAAACCTCATTCAAGGGTAGAATTGTATCAGAATAATTCATCGAATATAAAGAGATATTACATACTGTCTTGTGCAATTGGCTGTTTTAGTAAATTTTCACATTCTTCAATGTTACAACAGAAGAAAGAATACAGACATCCAAAGCCTTCCTAGTGTCTTCCACGGTAACATAGCAGAGCTTAAACACTTTCATCTGAGTAGTATAAAGTGTAGAGTCTCGTGAAAGCAATTCCAAAATAAATTGAGCAAAAAAAGTATGAAAAGAAGTCATATGGAGTTTTCTTGGCTGGTATCTCACAATGATTTTCTTCCTAGGAAGAAAATATCTGTGCTTTATTTAATGTCTTACCCTACACAGATATGCCAGGAGAGCATTCACTTGTACTCGCAACCGATGTTCCTGCTGCAATTTCTGGTGTCTGCATTCATTGACTGGCCAGCACTATTAGATTCATTTGAAGTTACTCCTAGATAGGAAGCACTGACTTCATAAACAATAAGATTAACATTTTCACTCTGGTTTTCACGAATTTTTGCTACTGTCACAAATTTCTTCTTCATCGCCACATTCATCTTCACTTTCGTTCGGAATAAAATAAATTTTTTCAGTACTAATATGACACTAACGGAAAAAATCGCAACACTAAGGAGTTGTGCGACATAAACGAAAGTTGGCCTAGTGTTTCTGCATCTAAAAGACACTGTCTATTTAAATTTCAAATGGCTCTAAGCACTATTAGACTTAACATCTGAGGTCATCAGTCCCCTAGACTTAGAACTACTTAAAGCTAACTAACCTAAGGACATCACACTTATCCATGCCCGAGGCAGGATTCTAACCTGCGACCGTAGCAGCAGCGCGGTTCCGGACTGAAGAGCCTAGAACCGCTCGTCCACAGCGGCGGGCACTTAAATTTCACTCCAGTCGCTTAAGAGTGGCGATAGTAGCGCCACTGCGAGAATGTAAATCAGGTTTGCTTTAAAAATTCTTTGTAACGGTCATGAGCGTCGCTTCCTTTGAGATAGGATGTGGTGAGTTGATGTTCGTCAAGAATGCCTTTAAGGCGACTAAGACGCCATTATCAACAAGCAAACTGAGTTTTAACTAGGTCCTGTAATAGGGGAACGAGAAGCTGGATACATCTGAGATGCTCCAGAAAGACTTAAGAGGAATGTAGCCACTGTGCATGATTGTTGACAGCGATGGTCACAAGAATGTTCGGTGACAAGAAGACCGAGCTCCGGTCTGCCACGTGGCACTACTGGAAGGGAAGATAATCGTGTTCGCCTTATCGCTCTGTCGCATCTTACTCACTCTACAGCATCAATATGAGCAGCAGGTGGCACCGAAATGACACAACAGGCTGTTTCAAATCGGTTACTTCAAGGACAGCTCCGAGCCAGAGGCCCTGTAACGTGCATTCCACTGACTCCAAACCACCGACATTTGCGGCTTCAGTGGTGCCAACCTAGAGCTCATTGGCTGGCAATCTGGAGATCTGCTGTGTTTTCTGAAGAAAGCTGGTTCTAAAACTTCCTGGCAGATTAAAACTGTGTGCCGGACCGAGAGTCGAACTCGGGACCTATGCCTTTCGCGGGCAAGTGCTCTATCAACTGAGTTACCCAAGCACGGCTCACGTCCCGTCCTCACAGCATTACTTCTGCCAGTACCTTTACAGAAGCTCTCCTGCGACCTTGCAGAACTAGCACTCATGAAAGAAAGGATATTGCGGAGACATGGCTTAGCCACAGCCTGGGGGATGTTTCCAGAATGAGATTTTCACTCTGCAGCGGAGTGTGCGCTGATATGAAACTTCATGGCAGATTAAAACTGTGTGCCGGACCGAGACTCGAACTCGGGACCTATGCCTTTCGCGGGCAAGTGCTCTTTATATGAGCGTACACTCGGCTGCAGAGTGAAAATCTCATTCTGGAAAGCTGGTTCTGTCTCGGTGCTAGTGATGGCCATGTGTTAGTCAGGAGGCCAGGTGAGGGCATGCAACCAATCTGTCTGCGTGCTACTAGACACACTGGACCTAGACCCGGATTTATGGTATGGGATCCGACGCATCCTGACTACAAATCTGTACGTCACTCTTGTGATTCGGCCTGTAGTGCTGCCCTCGTTAGCAGCATTCCAGTGGATGTTTTCCAGCAAGATAACGCTCGCCCACATACCACTGTTGTAACCCAACGTGCTCTACAAAGTGTCGACATGTTGCCTTATCCTGCTCGGCCATCAGATCTGTCTCCAGTCGAGCACATGTGGGACATCATCAGACGACAACTCCAGCTCCATCCACAAACAGATTTATCAGCCCCTGTACTGACTGACCATGTGCAACAGGCATTGGACTCCATTCCATAAACTGGCATCCGGCACCTGTACTACACAATGCACACACGTTTGCATACTTGCATTCAACATTCTGGCTGTTACACCGGTTATTAATGTAGCAGCATTTCACATTTGCAGTAGCTTATCTCACGCATACATGAATGTGTGATCCTGTAATTTTAATCACTTAAATATGTAATGTGCAGAAACGTACTCTCGAATTTTCATCACTCTACATTATCATTTTTTGATGTTGCGGTTGTTTCCTGTCAGCGTAATTTCATTCTGCTGAAGGACTGGAATGAGAAATCTTTACTGATAATATTCAACGCCGAAGGCCTCGCAGAAATGATGTTTTATCTACTTTGCGTGATTATACATTTCATTATAATGTAAGAGTAATGAGAGATAATGAATCCTATGACAGAGAACGTTGGTTAAAAGGCCCTCATATCACTGCATGAGATTTCAAAGAAAAGATCAGAAACTATTAAGAATTCCTTAAAAAGTGAAGGCATGTCTCCAGCTGACAAACTAGGGAAACACCGAAACGAAGCTCAAAAACCTACAGCAGAAATACCTGCACTCACATAATGTCATTCAAAGGGAGGTTCAGTCACTACAGCATAAATAAAACAAAGTATACTTGCCTGAAAAACTAACTATCAAGAAGATGTTTCAGATGTATTAAGAGACACAGCCTAAATGTTCATCATATGAAACCTATCGTAAAATATGTAACACAAAATTCGGTTTGTCTCGATGTGATACATGCAAGACTTGAAACAAGTTGTCTGCAAGTTTCAAAGCTCTAGAGGCACAACTCACGCATGCAACAGATGGAATGAGCTGACGTTTAAAATAATACAAAGAGAGGGAACAATGAATATGAACTTCACCGCCAAATACCTAATGCATTGTGTCAGCGTATAAGACAATCCAGATAGAGAAGCAGAAAGTTTACTTTACATTACATTAATACTTGTTCCATAGGTCATTAACACGACATTTCCTAATGATGTGGAATGTGTCAGTTTAACATAACGATATATTTTTTTTTATTACTACTTCATACCTAAAAATTCATCTCTTGAATAGAAGGAGCTGTCATACAGAAATTATTTTACTTTGTTTTTAAACGGTGGTTGGCTATATGTCAGAAATCTGTCAGTCTTTTAATGCCGGTAAATACCCAAAGACTTTTCTGGCACCAGAATTCACCACTTTCCGTGCCAAAGTCAGATTTAACCTAGAATAGTGAAAATCATCGCCCTTCTAGGTTTTATCTATGCATTTTGCTATCATTTTTGAACTGGAATCGGTTACTGATAACACATTTTATAAATGAATATATGTGTTGTGAAAGTGCTGTGAATATTCCGAGTTCCTTAAATAAACGTCTGATAGGCGATCTCGGGTGGGCTCCAGCTATTCTTCTGATTACACTCTTTTGTGCAAAGCATATTTCTTCTCTTACTCATGAAATATCCCAAAAATGATGCTATAGGAAAGCAGTGAATGAAAACAGGCGCAGTAGGCTAATTTACTGGTGTGTTTATCACCAAAATTTGCAATAACCCCAATAGCATAAGCAGCTGAACTCAAACGTTTCAGCAGATCATCAATGTGGTTCTTCCAATTCAATTCCTCATCAGTGCGCACAACTAGGAATTTTGAATATTCTGTATTAGCAATAGACTTCTGTTCACAGTCTATATTTATCAATAGTGTTATGCTATTTACTGTACAGAACTGCGAAAACTGTGTTTTCCAAAATTTAGTGTGTGTCTATTTGCAGAGAACTACGTAATAATTTTCTGAAAGACATTATTTACAATTTTCACTGTTAATTCTTGTTTGTTGAGTGTAATTACTATACTTGTATAGTCCTGAAAAACAACTAGCTTTGCATCTTAGTGAATAAAGAGTGGCAAGTCATTAATATATATTAAGAACAATATGGGACCCAAGACTGAACTGTGTTGGACACCATTTTTGATACTTCCCCAGTTGGAGGACTATTCTGATTTTTGCAGACTATCTATACTGTTATTTTCAACCTTCTGCAATCTTCCAGTTAAATAAGAATTAAACCATTTGCACATTGTTCAACTCATACCACAATATTAAGTTTATTTAGAAGAATTTCGTGATTCACATACTCAAAAGCTTTTGAGAGGTCCCAAAAAATCCCAATCGGTGATGCTAGATCGTTCAGAGCACTTAAGATCTTAACAGTGAAAGCATATATAGGATTTTCCGTTGAAAAGCCTTTCTCAAAGCTAAATTTGAGATCTTGTTAGTACTTCATTTTTACAAACGTGTGAAGCTACTCTCAAGTCCATTAAATTATCAAGAATTTTGGATAAAGCTGTCAGAAGTGAGATTGGGCGGCAGTTGTTAGCGTCAGATATAGGTTTAATAACAGCATTTTTCAGTCTATCTGTACAAAGGCCCTGTCTCAGTTGCTGAGAATCCCACTTATCTTTGGGAACAAGAGTTTAGTAGCCAGAATGAGATTTTCACTCTACAGCGGAGTGTGCGCTGATATGAAACTTCCTGGCAGATTAAAACTGTGTGCCGGACCGAGACTCGAACTCGGGACCTTTGCCTTTCGTGCTTGGGTAGCTCAGTTGGTAGAGCACTTGCCCGCGAAAGGCAAAGGTCCCGAGTTCGAGTCTCGGTCCGACACACGCCAGGAAGTTTCATATCAGCGCATACTCCGATGCAGAGTGAAAATCTCATTCTGGAAACATCCCCTAGGCTGTGGCTAAGCCATGTCTCCACAAAATCCTTTCTTTCAGGAGTGCTAGTCATGCATGGTTCGCTGGCCGGGGTGGCCGAGCGGTTCTAGGCGCTACAGTCTGGAACTGCGCGACAGCTACGGTCGCAGGTTCGAGTTCTACCTCGGACATGGATGTGTGTAATGTCCTTAGGTTAGTTAGTTTTGGGTAGTTCTAAGTTCTAGGGGACTGATGACCTCAGAAGTTTAGTCCCATAGTGCTCAGAGCCACTTGAACCATTTTGAACATCTGCATGGTACGCAGGAGAGCTTCTGTAAAGTTCGGAAGGTAGGAGACAAGGTACTGGCAGAAGTAAAGCTGTTAGTCGTGCTTGGACAGTTCAGTTGGTAGAGCACTTGCCCGCGAAACGCAAAGGTCCCGAGTTCGAGTCTCGGTCCGGCTCACAGTTTTAATCTGCCAGGAAGCTTCAAGAGTTTAGTACTCTGTTAGAAATGCCATCAATTCCACACGAGCTTTTACGTTTGAGTGAATTTACTATTTTCCTACTTTCAATAGAGAGGTGATCGAATTTCAGTTTTATCAAATTGCATAGGTATTGCCTCTGCTGTATACAGCCCCGCATTTTCCAATAAGCAGATGGATCCTGTTTTCTCTACAACGCTTAAAAAATTATTATTAAAAATGTTTTCTACTTCTGACTTCTTGTCGCCGGCCGTGGTGGTTTCCCGGTTCTAGGCGCGCAGTCCGGAACCGTGCTGCTACAGTCGCAGGTTCGAATCCTGCCTCGGGCATGGATGTGTGTGATGTCCTTAGGTTAGTTAGGTTTAAGTAATTCTAAGTTCTAGAGGACTGATGACCACAGCAGTTGAGTCCTATAGTGCTCAGAGCAATTTGAACCATTTTGACTTCTTGTTAACAAACTTTCTTTCAGTTGGATAGAAATACAGTATTCAAGTGTTCTCGGTTGCCCTGTTTCGCTTTTAACACTATTCCAAACTGTTATTCTAGACTTTTTAATAACTTATTTTAACAGAGTGTAATTCAGCAAAAACGTGATAGCCCATTCCACGCCGGACTGTGTCTCTGGCACCGGATTCCAGTCAGAAAAGACGTGACTCCTCTCCTGTACCTTTTTCCAGTTGTTCTACAGTAGATCGACTTCATCTTTTGGCCGCCACGACTGGCTGTGGCCTCACAGACTGACCTGACTGTGTCTGTACATTAAACATACAGTATCTGGTTCAAATGGCTCTGAGCACCATGGGACTTAACTTCTGAGGTCATCAGTCCCCTAGAACTTCGAACTACTTAAACCTAACTATCCTAAGGACATAACACACATCCATGCCCGGGGCAGGGTTCGAACCTGCGACCGTAGCGGTCGCGCGGTTCCAAAACTGTAGCGCCTAGAACCGCTCGGCCACCTCGGCAGGCCATACAGTATCTGATTTGTGATTTTTTAACGAACTGTTTCTCTTCAAAAAACGCCCCTTCAGATTTCCATAGCCTCGCCAACCTTACTCGGTTCCCTCGACAACTATACAGGTTATACTACACACTTGTAAATGGCTACACATCCGAAGTTGCGCAGTAGTGATGAATAAAAAATAAAAGCGTTATTTTGGTCCTGTACGTCATGTTATGGTCATTCAGATTGCTTGTTATTGTTTTCACATCGCAGAAATCAATGTTGCAATGAATTTTTCATATCATTCGGGTTGAAGTTACCAAAAAAATGTCTGTGTACATATAGTTATTTCGTATTTAATATCACAGCTTATGCCCATTACGAGTCTGTGGTGCTTCTCTGGAGGCCGGACCTAAATTGGAGCAGAAAAGTTTCCAGTACGTAATTCTGTATCGGTCCAAGTCACAACGCTGTTCTAAAACTACAAATACTGAATTCGAAAAAGCACATACGGAATTCCCAATAGTTCTGCATCATATACTTTCAGAGAAACAACCACATAAATGATACTCGGAACTGCACAAAACCGCACATTAATTTCGAATGGGTCCACGTACCTCTCCCGGAACACTGTAAAGTGAACATTAGTTGATACTTAATGGAGCGATGATGTATTGTTACTGTCAATGTGGACAGCGATGGCGCATACATTGACAGCCTCTAATGGTACAGCGCTGTCAGCTTAAAAGCTCGCATTCAGTAATCTATACTCCCCCAAATATTTCCGTCACGATTTCTTCGAACGCAGAGGCGGAACGACCAAAACCAAACCAACGAACGGGACCGAATGTACGTCACCGTATCTTTGGAATTAAACGAAAATTAGTGACGTTAAATAACATACAATATGGTGCAACTAAACGGCTGCAATTTCTTTTCAGGAATCACGGTTTCTTTAGCCTGAGGTAACTGAGGGAATTCGCGAAGAAGCTAAATCAGATGGAAGGACGGGGATTTGATCCCCGAGTCCAGTGCCTGAATTAGAACGCCTCCTTATTATTTATTTATTTCTTATTTAGCCTGACCAGATTGCCGCCTTGAGGTCTTTTCTTACATCTGACCAGGAACAAAATACAAAAAATATTAAATTGCAGTCACGTTAATAATAATTTATATCATTAATAAAAACAATAATTGGTAACAATAAAAATAATAGTAACATTAATAACGTTGATAAAACAATGGAGGAATTAAGAATGATACTAATTAGTTATTAATAAAAACCTCAATAATAATTTGCGTTATGAATAACAAGTAATAATTGGTAAAATAATAATAATATAATAAAAGAATGGACGCGTTAAGAATGATGTTGCTTAGTTTAGCACTTCTGAAGCCTTGTTTGGTAGTCGAGGAAGTGAATGGGATAGTGAAAGAAGAGAAAATTGGAATGAAAGTGACAATAGTAGCTAGGAAAGAAGAGAATTTCAATAATAGACAAGTGGAGCAAAAAGAGAGGGTAAGCGAGGGTTTAAGAGAGTGAGTTGCGGAAGAGACAGCTGTTGTCATAAAAGGTGGGCTATTAGCTGCCTTTTAAAGTTAGAAAGGATTTTAATTTCTCTAATACTTTGAGGAAAATTATTCTACATTCGGGTTCCTGATACCCGAAAATGACTTAGAGAACAAGGTAGTGTTATGCAGTGTTTCATAGAAGATTTTACTTTGTTGAGAACGAGTATTTCATCTGTGTTGTGCAGATAGTAATGTAATGGTTGAAGATAAATAGAGATGAGTACAATGATAAAGAAGACGATACAGCAAACACAGGGTATGATAACCTCTACCCTTATCGGCACATAGCCGCAGTAATTGTTTATCGACATAGACTGATATGGTCGATATAGCGTGCGTTACAAACATATCACACACAAGCATTCATCGCCAGTTCTAACCGACGTGAGCTCTCATACGAAATTCCTTGGAGAACCTTAATGAAGTGTGGGGAGTATTAGTGACTCTACTAATTTCTTTTTAAGCTTGAGCGAACATACTTTTTTATATTTCTGTAGTGAATGAAGTGATGCTGACCCTTTTCGCAGACTGCAGTTGTGTGTTCATTCCAGTCTATGTGATGGTCCAGAATTTCTCCCAAATTCTTTGCGGAAGAAAAAAAATTGTTTCTGTGCTACTTAGGATTAAGGGTGGAAGACATTATCTGATTTTGTGAGCGACTTAGGTTACTTGCGTTTTAGATGAGTTAAGTTTGAAACCTATGTTCTGCGCCTATCCTGATAAAGCGAGTAAGTCAGCATTTACGTTCTGAATGGCTGTGGACGGGCTTGTTAGTCTTGCACTTAGGTATAACTGAAGGTCGTCAGCGCATAAATGATATCTGCAATGCGAGATGATAGTCGACACACCAAAAAATATAATGAGAAAAATAATGGGCTCAATACTGATCCTTGCAGTACACCTGTTACTACATTCTTCCAATGAGACCTCTTTCCACAGCTCATCATACACTGCCAGCGGTATGTAAGGTATGAGAAGAACCACTGTACAGCACTTAAAGAAAAGTTTTGACTTTTGAGTTTAAAAAGTAAAATATCTAAGCCGACAGTGTCGCAAGCTTTGCTGAAATCCCGAAAGCACTTTATAGCCGTTTCCTTTTCATCAGTAGCTTGTTACAGTTCGTCATTCACTTTTATGAAAACAGTTGTCGTGCTGCTATTTTTTCCGATACCAAATTGGTACTCATCCAGAAGGTTATTTGATACTAAATAATTGATAAGCATTAATGATCTCCAGAAGGGCTGTGTGAGACGTAGCAGCCATGTTGCACTCAAACTTTAAAATTGTCTCAGCCACATCTTTAGTACAGGGTGTTTCAAAAATGACCGGTATATTTGAAACGGCAATACAAACTAAACGAGCAGCGATAGAAATACACCGTTTGTTGCAATATGCTTGGGACAACAGTACATTTTCAGGCAGACAAACTTTCGAAATTACAGTAGTTACAATTGTCAACAACAGATGGCGCTGCGGTCTAGGAAACTCTACAGTACGATATTTTCCACATATCCACCATGCTTAGCAATAATATGGCGTAGTCTCTGAATGAAATTACCCGAAACCTTTGACAACGTGTCTGGCGGAATGGCTTCACATGCAGATGAGATGTACTGCTTCAGCTGTTCAATTGTTTCTGGATTCTGGCGGTACACCTGGTCTCTCAAGTGTCTCCACAGAAAGAAGTCACAGGGGTTCATGTCTGGCGAATAGGGAGGCCAATCCACGCCGCCTCCTGTATGTTTCGGATAGCCCAAAGCAATCACACGATCATCGAAATATTCATTCAGGAAATTAAAGACGTCGGCCGTGCGATGTAGCCGGGCACCATCTTGCATAAACCACGAGGTGTTCGCAGTGTCGTCTAAGGCAGTTTGTACCACCACAAATTCACGAAGAATGTCCAGATAGCGTGATGCAGTAATCGTTTCGGATCTGAAAAATGGGCCAATGATTCCTTTGGAAGAAATGGCGGCCCAGACCAGTACTTTTTGAGGATGCAGGGACGATGGGACTGCAACATGGGGCTTTTCGGTTCCCCATATGCGCCAGTTCTGTTTATTGACGAAGCCGTCCAGGTAAAAATAAGCTTCGTCAGTAAACCAAATGCTGCCCACATGCATATCGCCGTCATCAATCCTGTGCACTATATCGTTAGCGAATGTCTCTCGTGCAGCAATGGTAGCGGCGCTGAGGGGTTGCCGCGTTTGACTTTTGTATGGATAGAGGTGTAAACTCTGGCGCATGAGACGATACGTGGACGTTGGCGTCATTTGGACCGCAGCTGCAACACGGCGAACGGAAACCCGAGGCCGCTGTTGGATCACCTGCTGCACTAGCTGCGCGTTGCCCTCTGTGGTTGCCGTACGCGGTCGCCCTACCTTTCCAGCACGTTCATCCGTCACGTTCCCAGTCCGTTGAAATTTTTCAAACAGATCCTTTATTGTATCGCTTTTCGGTCCTTTGGTTACATTAAACCTCCATTGAAAACTTCGTCTTGTTGCAACAACACTGTGTTCTAGGCGGTGGAATTCCAACACCAGAAAAATCCTCTGTTCTGAGGAATAAACCATGTTGTCCACTGCACACTTGCACGTTGTGAACAGCACACGCTTACAGCAGAAAGACGACGTATAGAATGGCACACTCACAGACTGCGTTGTCTTCTATATCTTTCACATCACTTGCAGCGCCATCTGCTGTTGAAAATTGTAACTTCTGTAATTTCGAAAGTTTGTCCGCCTGAAAATGTACTGTTGTCCCAAGCATATTGCAACAAACGGTGTATTTCTATCGCTGCTCGTTTAGTTTTTATTTGCCGTTTCAAATATACCGGTCATTTTTGAAACACCCTGTATATTAGAACTGCCTTACGCGTTTCCATCATATATCATTTTCAAAGGCGTGTATAAAAGCCTTAATATTTAAAAACACTGCATATACTAAATATATTGGTACAAAAAACGAAGTCATCTGTTGTGAGGAAAAGACAAGGCGATGTGCCTGTTGCTCACAACATATGTTTTGTATAAACAGCGTTTTTAAATATGAATGCTTTTATAAAAGCATTTGAAAATGATGTCGAATCGAAACGTGTAAGGCACTTCCATCAGTAAACAGTGCGGCTAAGACATTTTGAAATGTTGAGTATAATACCTCCACTTTGGCTCCTATTTGTTAGATGGTGTTTTGTACCATTCTCTGCACACTATTACATTCATGACTTCCGGTGTGCTCAGAAAACATCGTCGAACTTTTCAATTTTGTGCCACTGCTGCAATGTGGTGGTTTGTTTCATTATTATAGTAACGAATTTTATCACTTACTTATATTTCTTCTTGTCTAGTTGTGCGACAACAGACTGTTAACTAGTTAGTTTCATGTTCCATGGGTCATTTGTACGATAAATAGTAATGATATAGAACGATTCATTTTACATTCACATCACCAATTAATTTATAAATGTGGCTACATGCTGAATATCTATATTATTGTTTTTTTAACATCCAGATGTGAGACAGTAATTCCTACCCACTACCTTTTACACATTACAATGACGGAAATTCTTCTACGGAATAGAAGAATTTATGAAGGAGAAACTTTTTCACTTTGTTTTCAAATTTTGCTTTTCTGTGTGTAAGTCATTTTATATTACTGGGTTAGTTACCAGAACTTTTTAGTGGAGTACTGTGCATCCCTTTTTGTGCTGAAGACAACCTTAATGTGGAGTAATGAATGTCATTTTTCTTTCTAGTATTTTAATTATGTACGTTATTGTTCCGTCTCAACTGCAGTGGATTATTTATAACAAACTTCATGACGGAACAAACACACTGTGAAGCTGTAGTCAGAATGCCCAGCTCCTTAAACTGATGTCTATAAAATGATAGTGGACGAGCACCACATACTATTCTTACGGCACGTTTTTGAGCAATGAACACTTTCTTTCTTAAAAAGGAGTTACCCCAGGACATCTGTCAATACGACATTATTGAATGAAAACAGACAAAATATGTCAACTTTCTAATTTGTCTCTCCCTAAGATTGCGACCAATATAAGTGCAAATGTGGCTTAACGACATTGTTTTAGGAGTTCCAAAATGTCCTTTTTCCAATTTCAGATTTCGTCAATACGAACATCCAAAAATTTTTAAGTTGCCATCCTATTTATTAATTCCTCGCCGTGTGTTACACTTACCGCTGGTGTAGTACCTTCAGTAATTCCAATCCCATAGAAAGCAAGTGTTGACAGGTTTGAAAATTACCGAAGTATCAATTTAATAAGTCACGGCTGCAAAATACTAACACGAATTTTTTACAGACGAATGGAAAAACTAGTAGAAGCCGACCTCGGGGAAGATCAGTTTGGTTTCCGTACAAATGTTGGAATACGCTAGGCAAAGAATTATCTTAGAACATACAATAAGGAAAGACAAACCTATGTCTCTAGCATTTGTAGATTTAGAGAAAGCTTTTGACAATGTTGACTGTAATACTCTCACTCAAATTCTGAAGGTGGCAGGGGTAAAATACAGGGAGCGAAAGGCTATTTACAATTTGTACAGAAACCAGGTGGCACCGTAAGAGTCTAGGGGCACGAAAGCGAAGCAGTGATTGAGAAGGGAGTGAGACAGGGTTGTAGCCTATCTCCGATATTATTCAATCTACATATTGAGCAAGCAGTAAAGGAAACAAAGGAGAAAATTGGATTAGGAATTAAAATCCATGGAAAAGAAATAAAAGCTATGAGGTTTGCCGATGAAATTGTAATTCTGTCAGAGACAAAAATAGGACCTGGAAGAGCAGTTGAACGGAATGGAGAGTGTCTTGAAAGGAGGATATAAGATGACCATCAATAAAAGTAACATGAGGGTAATGGAATGTAGTCGAATTAAATCGGGTGATGCTGCGGAAATTAGATTAGGCAATGAGACACTTAAAGTAGTAAAGGAGTTTTGCTATTTGGGGAGCACAATAACTGATGATGGTCGAAGTAGAGAGGATATAAAATGTAGACTGGCAATAGCAAGGAAAGCGTTTCTGAAGAAGAAAAATTTGTTAACATCGAGTATAGATTTAAGTGTCAGGAAGCCCACACCCACCACACTAGCACAGGTTTATATGGAAAATGCCAACTAGCTCCGCATATGATGAAGAGATTGAAGAAATGTATGATGAGAAGAAAGAAATTATTCAGATAGTTGAGGGAGACGAAAATTTAATTATAATGGGGGACTGAAATTGGATAGTAGGGAAAGGAAGAGGAGGAAAAAGAGTAGGTGAATACAGACAGGAGGAAAGGAATGAAACAAGAAGACACCTGGAAGAATGCTGCACAGAGCATAATTTAATCATGGCTAACACGTGCTTTAAGAACCAAGAAAGAAGGTTGTATACGTGGAAGAGACCTAGATACACCGGAAGGTTTCAGATTGATGGTATAATGATAAGACATAGATTTCGGAAACCGGTTTTAAATCGTAAGTAGTTTCCAGGGGTAGATTTGGTCTCTGACCACAATTTATTGCTTATGAACTGTAGATTAAAACTGAAGAAACTGCAAAAAGGCGGGAATTTAAGGAGATTGGACCTGGAAAATTGAAAGAAGCAGAGTTTGTAGAGGGTTTCAGATGGAGCGTTAGGGAACGACTGACAAGAATAGGTGAAAGGAATACAGTAGATGAAGAATGGGCGGCTTTGAGAGACGAAATAATAAAGGCAACAGAGGATCAAAGAGACGAAAAGAAAAGGTCAAATAGAAATCCTTGGATATCGCAGGAGATATTGATGAAAGGAGAAAATATAAAAATGCAATGCATGAAGCAGGCGAAAGGAAATACAAATGTCTAAAACAAGAGATTAACAGGAAGTGCAAAATGGCGAAGCAGGAACGACTGGAGGACAAATGTAATGATTTAGAAGCACATTTCACTAGGGGAAAGACAGATACTGCCTACAGGAAAATTAAAGAGGTCTTTGGGGAAAAGAGAAGGATTTGTATGAATATTAAGAGTTCAATTGGAAAACCAGACCTAACCAAAGAAGGAAAAGCTGAAATGTGGAAGGAGTATATAGAGATGAACTTGAAGGCGATATTATAGAAAGGGAAGTGGACGTAGATGAAGATGAGATGGCACATATGACAATGCGTGAAGCATTCAACAGGGCTCTGAAAGATGTAAGTCGAATTACTGCTAGCCTTGGGAGAGCTGGCCGCGACATGAGTCAGGGAAAATACCCTCAAACTGCAAGTATAATAAGTCCAATTCCAAAGAAAGCACATGCTGACAGGTCTGAAAACTACCGAACTATCTGTTTAATAGATCACGGTTGCAAAACATTAAAACGAATTCTTTACAGAAAAACGGAAAAACTGGTAGAAGCCGACCCTGGGGAAGACCAGTTTGGATACTGGAGAAATGTTGAAACACGTGAAGCAATAGTGATCCTACGACTTCTCGTAGAAGATAGGTTAAGGGAAGTCTAACCTACGCTTATAGCATTTGCAGAGTTAGAGAAAACGTTTGACAATGTTGACTGGAATGCTCTCTTTCAAATTCTAAATGTGGCAGGGGTAAAACACAGGGAGCGAAAAGCTAGTTACAATTTGTACAGAAACAAGACGGCAGTTAAAATAGTTTAGGGGCTTGCAAGGGAAAATGTGGTAGTGAAACAGGGTTGTAGCCTATCTCCGATATTATTCAGTCTGTATAGTGAGTAAGCAGTAAAGGAAACAAAAGAAAAAATTGGAGTAGAAGTTATAGGCCAGGGAGAAGAAATAAGAACTTTGAGGTTTGCCGATGGCATCATAATTCTGTCAATGACAGCAAAGGACTCGGAAGGGCAGTTGAAAGGAACGTCAGTGTATTGAAAGGAGGATATAAGATGGACTTCAACATAAACGCAATACATGTATAATGGAATGCAGTCGGAGTAAATCAGGTGATGCTGAGGGAATTAGATTTGGAAATGAAGACACTTGAAGTAGAAGATGAGTTTCGCTATTTGGGCACCAAAACGATGATGGTCGAGAAACAGAGGATTAAAATGTAGAGCGGCAATGGCGAAAAAAGCGTTTATGAAAAAGAAAAAGTTTAAACAAAGAGTATAGATTTACGTGTCAAGAAGTCTTTTCTGAAAATATTTGTGTGGAGTACAGCCATGTATGGAAGTGGAACAAGGACAATAAAAAGTTTAGACAAGAAGAGAACAGAAGCTTTTCAAATATAGTGCTACAGCAGAATGCTGATGATTAGACGGATACCTCACGTAACTGATGAAGAGGTACTGAGCAGAACTGGGGAATAAGGGGTTGGTTGGTAGGACACATTCTGAGACACAAAGAGACCATAAATTGTGTACTGGAGGGAAGCGTGGAGGGTAAAAATCGTAGAGAGAGCCCAAGAGATGAGTACAGTAAGCAGATTTAAAAGGATTGTGTTGCAGTATTTACTCGGAGATGAAGAGCCTTGCACAGAGTGGCATGAAAAGTTGCATCAAATCAGTATTTGGACTGAAGGCTACAACAAGAACGTGAGTTTAATGGGATACAACAGTGCCGCCAAGCATATGTGAAGATTGACATCGAAGTGCTAAACCTATTCTGTAAATTAAGTCCTTACAGCACTGTCATCAGTTTTTAACAGTTAGTTCCTTCTATCTACAAACTACATGTACCCAACGTTTTTTTGGCAATCCCACACATAAAATATGAACACAATTTTTAGGAGCCAGGGTAGGTAGTAAGATTACTAACCCAAAAAGTAACTGAGATCATTGCAAAAGTCTGTTTAATAAACAGCTACGGGTCTAGCTGCACCATCTGATTACATCTATCAATCAGTCAAAAAAGAACACAATAGTTATCACTTAAACAGCAGCATTCATGACTATAGACCAGAGAAAAAAGGAACGAAAACTAAAAAAAATTTTCTACATGAAAATAATTTTAAAATAAACTGGCGAAAGGATTAAAGAGACCACTATAACCTAGACATCTAAAAATTCCGTTAAAGAATAAATCTTAAGTATATTACACATACAAGCCTCTTAAGAGCACACTGAATAAGGACTTAAAAAAGTAAAATAGATCATAATATCAATACATGAACACGGAAACTGAAGTACCGATTTTTAATATTAATTATACAAGGAGGAAAATGTAACTTACGCAGTTGGGAGGTAGTTTGCCATAGGTGTGTACAAAGAGAAAAATTATTTGTGTACGAAGCCGTTAAGAGTGGTAATAAGGAATTAGATGCTTTCATATTCGTAACTCTGATGATTCCTTCTCCATTAAAGCATTTAACTTTCCAACACGTGAACATCGAAAATTGAAGTGCTTCCAAAATCCGCCCTGCGTACCGATCAGGTTCAAATGGTCCAAGTGGCTCTGAGCACCATGGGACTTAACTTCCGAGATCATCAGTTCCCTAGAACTTCGAACTACTTAAGCCTAACCACACCGGCCGACCACAGATCAGGTGCTATGGTAAAAATGAGACACGAAAGTAACAACGGTTCGTGAAATCGCATTATAGGAGTTCATATTTAAATGTTGCAGGTGGTTTATTTGCGGTAATACGCGCATCCCTGGCAGCTAAAATGCTACAAACGTTACGTCGTTGATATTGTCAGCAGTGGAAAACGAAAGTAGTAACGAGGCCCTTGGGGGGGTAGCAAACTCTGCGTATTAGCGTCTTTTTTTCACTTACTTTCGTCTAACTGTAAGACTAAATGAACTAACTTTGTGTTTGTCTGCTGTCATCACCACAAAATATGAAGTGTCACTAATTTTCAGTGTCTTCACTTTGAATAGCTACGGCTTTCTTTCTCACAGGGAAGCAACTGCATATTTGTTTTAGGCTGTGCCTCGAAGAAGAACGCTAACTGAAAGAAGAAGAACTAGACAGACACAAGTTTTGTTTGCACAAAGTAATAGGAATAAAGTGGACGTTGGTAATGTCAATTCTATTGTTGTTTTGAAGGATAACTTTAAATGGGCAGTGAACGTAATTACAAAAATTTTGAGGGTTATACTTGCGGTTTGATGAATTTACAGTGCAAGTCATTTCGCATCTGAGAATACTTTACGCGATGTAACGGCATTCACAGTGTGTTGCCATAAGGCGTCCCGGCGGAGGTTCGAGTCCTCCCTCGGGCATGGGTGTGTGTGTCTGTCCTTAGGATGATTTAGGTTAAGTAGTGTGTAAGCTTAGGGAGTGATGACCTTAGCAGGTAAGTCCCTTAAGATTTCACACAAATTTGAACATTTTTGTTGCCATAAGGAAAAAGTTAATTAGTCGCCGTTAACCAAAACGCACTGTATCAAAGACGCACTTCAAATGATCGAACAATTAAAGAGAAATCAAAGAATTATTCCAATAATACTCGTAGCAACAATGCAACATTTGCTATGGGTCAGTTCTGAGGCTAAAATTCAGGCACAGTTTTACGTAGAGTTTATCACTTTTAAGTTGCATGACAATTTTTATCACGGATATCGTCCACTGACTCAGTTGGTCGAATTTCGACCACAGGCGATAATATTAATAATTACTTAGACACACAACACAAATTCCGTTATACAACCATGGAAACTCAAAATTTTGAAAGATGAAATGTATCGCAAAGGAATTCTAATAATTGGGCTTCAGTAAAGAGTTAAAATTAACCCTGGGCGTTTTGCAAAACAAATAGAAAACTTAAAGAACCTGAAAAACTTGAAAATAAGATTTAAAGCAAAAATAGACAACGATAAACAATAAAAAGGAATAGTATCAGCTGTGAACGAAACTCGACCAACTGCGTCAGTGGGGCTGACCTGTGATATCAAATGTCACCTATCTTAAAGTAACTGAAATTTTAGATGCAGATTTGATCCGTGGCAAATGTTGCATTGTAGCTGTGTGTATTCTTGAAATAATTCTGTGATTTCTCTTTGATTGTGCAGTGGTTTGATAGGTGTCTTTGATACACTGCGTTGAAAAATAAATTTTGTGTTTATGGCGGCAAGTTAACTTTTCTCTTATAACCAACACAGTGTGAATGCCGTTCTATCGCCTATAGCCACCTCAGACGCGAAATGATTTACGTTACAAAATCTGCACAGTAAATTTGTCAAACCACAATTTCAGTTCTCCAAATTATTTGGAACTATGTTCGGTGCACATTTAAATTTATCTTTCAGTATGACAGTAGAATTATTGCGATCAACATCTGCATTATTCCTATTACTTTCTCTACACAAAAATTGTGTCTCTCTAGCTCTTCGTCTTTGAGGCACAGCAGCTTAACACAAATATAATTTGCTCATAATAAGGGACGTTGTAGCTACTCAAAATGAAGATACTGAAAATTAGAAAGACTCTAAATTTTGTGGTGACGGCGGCAAACGAACATCGAGTTAGTTCCGTTTGCTCTTAGACCAAGTAAGTGAAAAAACGACGATAATAAGCGTTTGTTGTCCCCGACGGCTTCGTTACTACGTTTCGTTTTCCACTGTTGACAACATCAACCACGTAGCATATGCGGCTTTGTAGCTGTCCGGTGCAACATTTAAACATGAACGTTCCTCGAATACAACTTCACGAAACTTTATTACTTTCGTGTGCCATTTCTACCATATAGCATCCGATCGTTACGCTTTGTAGAAGCACTCGGTCGTAAAACCTGGTATCTACAATTTTTGACAATTGGCGTTTTTGGCAACGTCGGACTCCTTACAGCTGACTTTATAAGTTGGTGAAGGAATCTGTGGGAGATGTGTACGTTGTAAGAAATTATGTTGGTATTCTGTTTTGGTAGGTGACAGCTGACTGCAGGTAAAACATTGTAAGTAACAAACATGGCTGCCCGACACAGTCTGTTCCGTAGTGACGAGGAACTTGAATTGAAAGTTTCGAGCGCTAACAATAATTCTGACTACAGTTCTTCCTGTAATGACGAAGATGAAAGCACATAGTATTATCCTGTTTATGAGTGCAAACAAATGGGATGCAAATTACTCCTTAAAAAGGTAAGAACAGATGCCTTTATTTCTTAATCTGTTTGAAGTAAAAGATCATATGTACTGCACTTACCAAGTTTTACTGCCTGCTCCGTATTGAAACTTTTCAAAAACGGAAATTCTGAACGTTCCTTTCATCAAATATTAACTGAGTACGTGGTAACCAAAGGAGACCACGGTATCTACTAGAGTTACCATGTTTTACACCCACTAGGTTAAATCACTCAGGATTTTTTTCTATTATCATGGTGTAACTTAGCTCTTCAGAAGAAATGTCTACCTGAAACGTAAACACAACACTTTTACCTTACGTCCTGTAGTGCAGCGACCTAACCGCTTGACTACCAAGCCAAAGGTCACGAGATTGAATCCTGGTTGGATCACGAAGCGTTTTCAGTTAATCTTCGGACCGATCGTTTTCAGTAAGATACGAATTACGCCAGATACAGCCGCGTTTCGGCTTCCGGGATGAACCGTAGATCCCTTCTCTTGCAGGTTGGGGATGCGTGAACCTCCCAAGTGGCTTCAAGTTGAAAGACTAGCAACAGAATCGTGAGGCAAACGAGATTTTTATTATTATCCCTTGCACAAGTATTCCTTCTTTTGTTTCAGAAATCGACCGCGCTCAATATCAACCAGGATTGTGAATCGGAACCATGTACCAGTAAGTACAACCAACAGTCATGATGAAAAAGATGCGGATGTAAGGTCACCTACTGCTTCTGGAAAATCTAATCCGCCTAGTGGAGTCCGTTATGCAGGATCGTCGGTACCTCTTGAACAAAAGGATACTGTAGATCAGGGCTTCCCAACATGTGGTCCGCGTACACCTTAGCGGTCCACCTTTCACCAAATCGTGTAAAATAATGAGTAAAATTATTGAATAAAAATGTGAAAATCAAATTCATCACTATCTTTTTCGTGTGAAAAACGTGTACATTTACTTCAGGTTGTATTCTCAAGCAGCCTTTGCGGTTCCTAAGTGGGAACGCATACACAGTTTAGTGCCGGAGAATGCGGCTTCTCTGACTTTCGCAACAATTCGGGGGTCGTTTGTGCCCCAGCTCACGGCGCTAGATGCGCTGAAACCTTTTACGCATGCGCGGAGCGAGCTTTGTCGACCAATCACAGCGCTCAATGGCACGTATGCGATCCCAGGCATCGTTAAATGTTAAACTTGCTTTGCCAGTGCACTACCTATTTCATAAGTCGATTTTTGACCACTTAATTACTTCTAACATGGATCAGTGGGTGAAGTCGGGATCATTGAAGAAGGGTGCGGTTTCTCCATCGCCTTCACAACAAGCGAAGTTTCCAGTTGAAATGAAGGAGGAGGGAGGACGGCCAAAGGAAGAACAATCACAAGAAGCTCCAAAGACTATTGATACTTCGGGCAGGGGGGGGGGGGGGGAGGGGTCATTGGGAACATGGCACTAGCATTAAGAAGCTTTCAGTTCCCATGGGTTTCGCTCTGAAATTTAAAATTGCTGTGCTGTGGACTGACTATGGGTCCGCCATGGATTTTCGACTGTAGAAGGGATCCGCCACCTGAAAAGGTTGGGAAGCCCTGCTGTAGATGATCAGGAAAAATCAAACAAAAAAGGAAACGTGGGGTAAACCATCAGGAAAAAAATTAGAAATAAAGAAATTTAGGTAAAAGCTATTTGTCTTATAGAGGAAAAGGGAATCCACAAGCACCTCGAGAAGCAGGCCTAGATTGCCTTTGTAAGAAAAAATGTTTTTCAGAGATTGATGCTGATGAACGACACTCGGTGTTTGAAGAGTTCAATAGAATGGGAAACTACAACACCCAAAACGCTTATCAATTTGGTCTAATAGATGTTAAAAAGACTGCCAGAAGTACGAAAAAGAGTTGAAGTCCCTCTTGAAGAAAATTTACCATTACTTACAATATCTTGGTTGAAGGGCAAAAAGTAGAAGTATGTAAAACTGCTTTCCTCAACATCCACGGACTGCAAAAGAGTAGGGGGAGAGTCGAAATTTTGGTTTAATAAAAAAAAACAATGGCGCTCATGCTCCACCACCAGATAAAAGAGGTGCACATGGGCACCACAAGAAAAAGTATTCAGAAGACGATATAAAAAATGTGCATACTTTTATATCCAAACTTACCAAATACGAAAGTCACTACACCAGGCGCAAAAACCTTTATAATATGTTTATGTCTATGGAATACACAGTTAAACGTTGTTTTGAAGAATATACTCAGTTCTGTTCAGAAAGTGGTAGCAGTCCTGTATCTTCAGGCAAGTTCAGAAGAATATTTACGGAAGAATTTAATATAGGATCCAAATCTCCTAAGACAGACACATGTAAATACTGAGACTCAATCAGAATTGAACTGCAACAAGCCGAAAACGGTAAAAATGACGCTAAAGTCCAAGAAATTGGACACAAAATCGAGAGACACCACCTACATGCTGCTGCCGGCCAAAAATGTTTGCAAGTTGCCCCAGAGGACAAAGAAGCCCTTGTTCTAACATTTTATCTCCAACAGGCGTTGCCCATTCCAAAATTATCCACTGAACCTGCATTTTACGAAAGAAAATTGTTTAGCTAAAACCTCAGCATTCATGATTGCTCCAATAACGTAGGGTACTTTTATTACTGGGGCGAGGCTACTGCCAGGAGAGGAAGTGATGAAATTGCAAGTTGTATATTGACGCACTTCACCGTGAATGGCACACAGTGCAAGAAACTGATAGTAATATCAGATAACTGCTGTGGTCAAAATAAAAACTGGACAATAGTCGCTCTCCGGCTTAAAGTATTGGCACGTGGCCGTGTAAAACGTTCTGCCAGTAGTTGGACATGCTATGTTTCCATCAGATAGAGATTTCGGACGAGTAGAGCAGTATGTGAGGGATCACATTCAGTATGTGTACTGCCCGGAGGAATGGGGACAGATCTTGAAAAACGCCCAACGCTCACCTCCCTTTAATGTGTACAGAATGCAGCAGGGAGATTTCTTTCACGTTTCTTCACTGAAGGCATTGTTTAGAGCATCCAAGAATGAAATTGCTGCGTCTGTCAATCTTCTGCTGGTCCGCGAAGAACCAGATTCTGTGACTGTTTATAAATCATATTACGGTCTGGTGAAGAAATATCATTGAAGCTGAAAGGTCGTCCTCTGACAGAGGATTTTCTGGGGAAATTTAACGCACCTCTTCCACTGCTGTATAATACACCAATACCAGTTAATAAGGAAAAATTGCGCGATGTCCTCAGCCTGTTCACGTATATTCCAAAGGCGTATCACGGATGTTACACGAGCTTAGTTCTGAGCATTAAATGTAAAATTATTGTACCTAAAAACTACTAATAAAACAATTGGTAATGCAACGTTTGGCTACTTTATTTTATTACCAATGTGATTATCATTTTACACCACGGCACTGTAAACATCCTTGTAAGGTTCCATCTATGTGGTAACTGCCACGTACCAGAAGCAACATTTAACGGCAGTTGTTGTGAAACATGGTATCTGACAGATAACAAGGTAGCAATGTCTCATACGTGAATGAAAAATATGGTATCAATGGGCAACTTTCCTCTGATTTTAGTTCTTATATTCGCAAACAAAATGTTATGAGTAGCAGCTAAGACGAATTTTACTTTTCACTACACATAGAATATCTGCGCAACATAATATCTGAGTTTTGTTAGAGCAAACTATTTGATATTTTCCTCAAAACTTAACAGCCGATTTCCCATAAGTTTTCATTTTATTGGTTACGGTGTTTTACGACAGAACGCCTCAAATATAGTTTCCGCATAATAAGGGAAGTCGGAAGTAGTAGTTATGCAAAATGAAGAAATTAGAAATTAGAAACTGAACTTCATATTTTCTGGTAATGGCAGCAAATAATCACACAGTTACTTGTACAGAAAAGTAAGCGAAATAACGACGTCAATTTACAACGTTATTTAAAGACTTCGTTACTTCGATGTGTTGATTTTCACTGCTGACATCATCGACCTAGCAGTCGTCGCATTATAGCTGCTTGGTATGCATGTTTTACTGCAAATGAACCATGTAATCGTTAAAGCCTATAGGATGCGATTTATGAAATATTGTTACTTTAGTGTGTAATTAATGTCATAGCACCTAATCGGTACGCAGAGCAGAGACTGGTAGCTCTTCAACTTTCAATGTTCAGATATTGGAGATGTTAATGCTAGATAGAGAATGCAAAATCAATATTATGAATGTGAAAGCTTCTACTCCTTTTACCACTCTTAACGGCTGCAAAAAATGTTCAAATGTGTGTGAAATCTTATGGGACTGAACTGCTAAGGTCATCAGTCCCTAAGCTTGCACACTACTTAATCTAAATTATCCTAAGGACAAACATACACACCCATGTCCGAGGGAGTACCCGAACCTCCGCCGGGACCGACCGCACAGTCCATCACTGCAGCGCCTAAGACCACTCGGCTAATCCCGCGCGGCTAACTGCTACATCACACATTATTTTTTCTTTGTGCACATCTATGGCAAAGTACCTTTCGAATTATACGAGGATCATTGGCCTCCTTGTACAATTAATATTAAAAATCGGTATTTCAGTTTTGTGTTCAGCTGTTAATATTAAGATACTTAGTTAATAATCAAAATAGATCAGAACGAATGAAATGTTACTGGACAGTACGGAAAGAAAACCTGTTGAAGAAGATGACCGGAAAATGATTTACTGATGTTGTCCAATGTGGCTGTAAAAGCAGAAGAAGAAGAAATATAGCATCTATCATTCTGTAGTGTAGTGACCAAAGATGGTTCATATTACTGCAGAATCTTATGGCCTTGATATATGATGGACAGTATTCTAACCGCCTTCTGTTTCCCTGAGCTCAACATCACTTTCATACGGTAGGGATGATGATTCACCTTTTCAAAAAGACAGATAGTAAAATACGTGCAAATTAACACAAAAGCAGAATTATCGCCGTGCTCCGATACTGGCTCATCCTTTCAGAAATGGCTGTAATCGTTTAGCTCTATAAATTAACATAACATGTCAATTATGTTTGTTTGAATGAACTATGGGCAAATAAACTAAATTAAAAATAGAATATAAACTAGGGGCCGCAGTAGTTGCGCAAGTTGCATAGCAGTCGTTAGAAGATTGTCGCGGTAGTGGGATGGCAGTAATTAAGAGGCTGAACAGCTGGTAGGAAGCCGCCCGGCTAAGTCCGGATATCCCCGTGACGGCGGGGGCGGAGCCAGGCGTGGCTGGCTGTGTGTGTGGGATTATCTCGCGGGAAACCCGAGGCTGCTGTAGAGGTAGGCCAGACACTAGCGGAGGACACGCTGCCTGGTTGTGCTCTCCAGCAGAAGGGCAGGTGCGCCAGGAAGAAGGAGGGAAGGAAGGAAGGAAGATTAGGGCTTAATCTCCCGTCGACGACACGTCCTTTAGAGACGGACGATTCACCTCTTCTGGGCTGGTGCATACCATTACCGGTTTGCCACAGGGTCCTATATTATGCCCACTGTTTACTGGAAATGACTTCCTGTTCTATAGTGATAAAGTGGAAATAATCATCTTCGCTGTCGATACAAGCAAATTTAATAAAACTGATGTTTTGGAATTACACCGGCAAAATGAAAAGTAAATTTTCTGTAAAATTATTGATTCCATTTCTATGTATACTTTCATTTCACTTTGAAAAAGAAAATCATGATAGAGAGCATTATTTTATTCGTGCTGATCTGAGAACTCTGCAGCTGTTTTCCTAAATTCACTGAAGAAAATTTTGCAATGGGTAAGGCTGACTGCAGTTTTTACTTAATGATAATAATGGATTCGTGCGTCATTTTCTGTGGGTTTTTTTTTTAGTACTCATGCCGAGGACCTAATGCTTTTTATTGTTTAGGGTCAAATTTCGCTTTTCGCAGCCTGCAGACTGCGTCTAAATCATTTTGTAATTCATTTTGATCTTCTGATCACTTTACAAGACGGTAAACGACAGCATTACCTGTCAACAATCTAAAAACATTGCTCAGATTGTCTCCCAAATTGTGTCTATATATTAAGAACACCACAGGGCCTATAACACTTCCCTGGGGAATCACAGATGTAATTTTGGTTTCACTAGATGAATTTCTGACAATTACTACGAACCGTGTTCTTTTTGACAGCGAATTAAGGAAGTAGTCACACAGTTGAGACGACCCTCTATAAGCACGCAATTTCATTAGAAGCCGCTGGTAAAGAATGTTGTCGAAATGCTACTCGAAATCTAGAAATATGGAATCAATTTGAAATCTCATATCGATAACACTCATTACTTCGCGTGAAAGAGCCAATTATGTTCCTCATAAATGCTGTTTTCTGGTACGTTTTGGTTAAGCATGATTAAATTGTTCTCTTCGAGGTACTTTGTAACATTGGAACACAGCATATCGACCAAATTCTTACTAGAAATCGACGTAGAAAGGCGAGATATAATCACAATTCCCGAAGGTTCCGGGTATGCTTAATGCAAGGCCTTGACTCTGTATTGCGTATTATAAACTGCTGCAAGAAAGAAGACTTGTGACTCTAAATAAAAATTGGCTAAGTGCGAGTAGAACTCGAGCAATAAAGATTCCGTGCAAACGTATGTATATATACACTATGTGATGAAAAGTATCCGAACACCTGGCTGAAAATGATTTACAAGTTCGTGGCGCCCTCCATCGGTAACGCTGGAATTCAATATGGTGTTGGCCTTGATGACAGCTTCCACTCTCGCAGGCACTGGAAGGTTTAACTGGCTCTGAGAACTATAGGACTTAACATCTGAGGTCATCAGTCCCCTAGGACTTAGAACTACTTAAACCTAACTAACCTAAGGACATCACACACATCCATGCCCGAGGCAGGATTCGAATCTGCGACCTTAGCAGTCGTGCGGTTCCGTACTGAAGGGCCTAGAACCGCTCGCCCACCGCGGACGGCACTGGAAGGTTTCTTGGAGAATGGTAGCCCATTCCTCACAGAGTGCTGTACTGAGGAGAGGTATCGATGTCGTTCGGTAAGGACAGGTGTCGGTGTTCCAAAACATCCCAAAGGTGTTCTGTAGGATTCAGGTGAGGACTCTGTACAGGCCAGCCCATCACAGGAAGTTATTGTCGTGTAACCACTCCGCCACAGGCCGTCCATTATGAGCAGGTGCTCGATCGTGTTGAAAGATGCAGTCATCATCCCCGAATTGCTCTTCAACAGTGGGAAGCAAGAAGGTGCTTAAAACATCAATGTAGGCCTGTACTGTGATAGCGCGACGCGAAACAATGGGTGCAAACCCCTTCCATGAGAAACACGACCACGCCATAATACCACCGCCTCCGAATTTTACTGTTCGCACTACACGCGATGGCAGATGACGTTCACCGGGCATTCGCCATTCCCACATCCTGCCATCGGATCGCCACATTGTGTACCGTGATTTGTCACTCCACACAAAGTTTTTCCACTATTCAATTGTCCAATGTTTACGCTCCTTACACCAAGCGAGACGTCGTTTGGCATTTACCGGAGTGATGTGTGGCTGATGGGCAGCCGCTTGACCATGAAATCCAAGTTTTCTCACCTCCTGCCTAACTGTCATAGTACTTGCAGTGGATCCTGATGCAGTTTGAAATTCTTGTGTGATGCTCTCGATAGATGTATGCCTATTACACATTTCGACCCTCTGCAACTGTCGGCGTCTCTGTCAGTCAAAAGACGAGGTCGGCCTGTAGGCTTTACTGCTGTACTTGTCCCTTCCCGTTTCCACTTCACTATCACTTCGGAAACAGTGGACGTAGGGATGTTTAGGTGTATGGAAATCTTGCGTACAGACATATGACACACGTGACACCCAATCACCTGTTCACATTCGAAGTCTGTGAGTTCCGCGGAGTGCCCAATTCTGCTCTCTCACGATGTCTAATTACTATTGGGGTCGCTGATATGGAGTACGAGGCAGTAGGTGGTAGCACAATACACCTAATATGAAAAACGTATGTTTTTGGGGGTGTCCGGATAGTTTTGATCACATATTGTATATTGGTATTCGAGAATTTCAACCATTTGTACCTGTTTTCGATGTAGATGGTGGTCATGGAAGGTGCCGTATCGGCTGTGCCGTACGTGAATGCCATCCTTCAACCGATTGTGCAACCAATTCGGCAGTATATTGGCGAGGCATTCGTCTTTATGGACGACAGTTCGCGCCCCATCGTGCACATCTTCTGAATGGTTTCCTACAGGACAACGACATCGCTCGACTAGAGTGGCCAGCATGTTCTCCAGACATGAACCCTATCAAACATGTTGGGATAGTTTGAAAAGGGCTATTTATGGGGAACGTGACCACCCACCAACCACTTTGGGGGATCTACGTCGAATCGCTGTTGAGGAGTGGGACAACCTGGACTAACGGTGCCTTGATGAACTTGTGAATTGTATGCCACGACGAATACAGGCATGCATCACTACAAGAGGACGCGCTGCTGGGTATTAGAGGTACCGGTGCGTACAGCAATCTGGACCACCACCTCTGAAGGTCTCGCTGTATGGTGGTACAACATGCAATGTGTGGTTTACATTACACATAAAAAGGGCGGAAATGATGGTTTACTTTATCTTTATTCTAATTTTATGTACAGGGTCCGGAACTCTCGGAACCGAGGTGATGCAACACTTTTTTTGATGTGTGTATAAGAAGCATGCAGGGGACTTCAGTAGGTATAGATTTGATAAAGTACTTTTTATTTACTTACTGAAACATGACTACAGCTTACATTTTATGTTTGTGTGCAGTAATGTTTGTCTGTTATGTTGTTGACGGATGACGACTGCAATGCAAGTTATAATGGTAAAAAGATATTTTTCATGTAACAGTTTAACAATTTTCAGATTTTTTTTGCTTTGCTCATACTGTTAAACCTCGCTTCTTGCCAAATTGCATTATTCTACGTCAACGGAAAGTACCCTATAGGTTTTGTTGAGTGAGTTTGCGAGTATCAAAATATGTATCTTAAATGACCTGATCTTTTAATTTCACTGACTTAGAAGCTTACGTTTTTTACACCCCCCAAGGGATCACAGACTTCGGTAACATAAATTTGAATTTGATGCGCCAATCTGTTCACGAGAAAAAAGTGTCTTAACAGACGTAGAGACGAATAGATGAAAAAAAGACAAATAATACACTCCTGGAAATTGAAATAAGAACACCGTGAATTCATTGTCCCAGGAAGGGGAAACTTTATTTACACATTCCTGGGGTCAGATACATCACATGATCACACTGACAGAACCACACGCACACAGACACAAGCAACAGAGCATGCACAATGTCGGCACTAGTACAGCGCATATCCACATTTCGCAGCAATGCAGGCTGCTATTCTTCCATGGAGACGATCGTAGAGATGCTGGATGTAGTCCTGTGGAACGGCTTGCCATGCCATTTCCACCTGACGCCTCAGTTGGACCAGCGTTCGTGCTGGACGTGCAGACCGCGTGAGACGACGCTTCATCCAGTCCCAAACATGCTCAATGGGGGACAGATCCGGAGATCTTGCTGGCCAGGGTAGTTGACTTACACCTTCTAGAGCACGTTGGGTGGCACGGGATACATGCGGACGTGCATTGTGCTGTTGGAACAGTTCCCTTGCCGGTCTAGGAATGGTAGAACGATGGGTTCGATGACGGTTTGGATGTACCGTGCACTATTCAGTGTCCCCTCGACGATCACCAGAGGTGTACGGCCAGTGTAGGAGATCGCTCCCCACACCATGATGCCGGGTGTTGGCCCTGTGTGCCTCGGTCGTATGCAGTCCTGATTGTGGCGCTCACCTGCACGGCGCCAAACACGCATACGACCATCATTGGCACCAAGGCAGAAGCGACTCTCATCGCTGAAGACGACACGTCTCCATTCGTCCCTCCATTCACGCCTGTCGCGACACCACTGGAGGCGGGCTGCACGATGTTGGGGCGTGAGCGGAAGACGGCCTAACGGAGTGCGGGACCGTAGCCCAGCTTCATGGAGACGGTTGCGAATGGTCCTCGCCGATACCCCAGGAGCAACAGTCCCTAATTTGCTGGGAAGTGGCGGTGCGGTCCCTTACGGCACTGCGTAGGATCCTACGGTCTTGGCGTGCATCCGTGCGTCGCTGCGGTCCGGTCCCAGGTCGACGGTCACGTGCACCTTCCGCCGACCACTGGCGACAACATCGATGTACTGTGAAGACCTCACGCCCCACGTGTTGAGCAATTCGGCGGTACGTCCACCCGGCCTCCCGCATGCCCACTATACGCCCTCGCTCAAAGTCCGTCAACTGCACATACGGTTCACGTCCACGCTGTCGCGGCATGCTACCAGTGTTAAAGACTGCGATGGAGCTCCGTATGCCACGGAAAACTGGCTGACACTGACGGCGGCGGTGCACAAATGCTGCGCAGATAGCGCCATTCGACGGCCAACACCGCGGTTCCTGGTGTGTCCGCTGTGCCGTGCGTGTGATCATTGCTTGTACAGCCCTCTCGCAGTGTCCGGAGCAAGTATGGTGGGTCTGACACACCGGTGTCAATGTGTTCTTTTTTCCATTTCCAGGAGTGTATTTGTTTGTATTATACAATTACAAATTAGCAATGTTCGGATTTTTTCCATTGTCTGTAATGTGAAACCTTAATTATTTCAAGACAACGGGGAGCACCTCTTGATGAGTGGATTTGCAAGTTCCAAAATGTGTGACATAAATGGCTGATCTTTCGACCGAATTGACTCATAAACTTAATCACTTTACACAGCCAAATGAACATAGGCTTTAGAACGTTACATAAATCTGAATTTGATAAGCCAACCTGTTCCAGATAAAAAGGAGTTTTGACAGACCGACAGACAGAAAGATGGAAAAATGATACGTCAACGGGAAGAGCTCTATGTGTTGTGATGAATGAGTTCTCGAATATCAAAATGTGTGACATAAATGGTCGTATCTACTGAATTAAAGTGTCGTGGAAGCTTAAAAGTTTTACTTTTCCAGGGGACTACAGACCTTAATACGTGATGTAAATTTGAGTTTGATACGTCGACGCCCTTCTGAGAAAAATGGTTCTTAGCCGACGGACCAACAGAGAGACAGGCGGACAAGAAAGTGATCCTGTTACGATACCACTATAACTGATTGAGCACGGAACTCTACAAACAAGCTTTTTTGCGAAATTTCTACACAACAGTGACATTGCTATGTTGTATTCCATTTCGGTGGACAACTTTACGCGTTGGCAGCCCTTCTTGGCGCGAACGTTAGTACAGCCTAGGCTTAAAGTGACCCTTTGGCCACGTTGACAGACTAAACACAGTACACAAGCCGCAATGTTCCTTTCATTATTGATGCGATAGTGCGCTCTACTCAACTGAGTTGAACAATGCAGCAAATTACACAGGTAGCTGTGCTTCCTGTGGTTAAAAGATCTGGGAGAAAGGTTTCCTGTCAAAAAATAAACAACGCTGGTAAGGAAGGAAGTCTAGATCTTCTTAATCGCTCTTCATCATCTTTGGCCGTGAGTGGGATTATTGATTAAGTCGAAGAACATTTCTTAAAGTAAATTCACTTAGTAATGTGCAATAGTACAGCAGGGAAATTCGACACATACACATAAGGCACTCAATGAAAATTAACGTATAATTAAATATTATACACTGAAGGGCCAAGGAAACTGGTACACCTGGTATCGTGCAGGGCCCCGCATGCACGCAGAAGTGCATCAGCACGACGTGGCATGGACTCGAATAACGTCTGAAGTAGTGCTGGAGGGAACTGACACCATGAATCCTGCAAGGCTGTCCATAAATCCGTAAGAGTAGGTGGCGGTGGAGATCTCTTCTGAACAGTACGTTGCAATAAATCCCAGATATGCTCAATAATGCTCATGTCTGGAAAGTTTGGTGGCCAACGGAAGTGTTTAAACACAGAGGAGTGTTCCTGGAGCCACTCTGTAGCAATTCTGGAAGTATGGGGTGTCGCATTCTCCTGCTGGAATTGACCAAGTCCGTCGGAATGCACAGTGGACATGAATGGGCGCAGGGTGAACGAGTCTGATTCTCTTCAGTCGTCGTTGATCCTTTTCTTGCAGGATCTTTTTCCGGCCACAGCGATGTCGGTGATTTAATGTTTTACCAGATTCCTGATGGATGCGCCGACTGCAACAGCACGTTCAGACTCGCTTACATCTTGATAACCTGCCATTGTAGCAACAGTAACCGATCTAACAGCTGCGCCAGACACTTGTTGTCTTAAATAGGCGTCGCCGATCGCAGCGGCGTATCCTGTCTGTTTACATATCTCTGTATTTGAGTACGCATGCTTACGCCAGTTTCTTTTGACGCTTCAGTGTCTAACTAAATTGTGAACTTCCTCGGACAAAGAACTGGTGCAGTGGTTAGACATTCAAATTTTATCCAGGCACTGAGATTTAGATTTACCTCGGTGTCCCTACATCGGTTAAGGCGTGTGCCGGAAGTGTCCCTTTTATGAAGGATCCGGACGACATTTTTGCTTGTTTTCTTTTTTTACTTAGGCATTTATTTCCGCAGTTAGGCATACTAAAAATAGAGGTAGCAAAGTTTTAGCCAGCCTAGAATCATTTTTGCAAGGATAATGGAAATGTTGTGGTATTACAGTTTCAGCACAAATACGTAATTCATTTATAAAGACATTTACATAATCACAGGTGTAGTTCGAGAAGTATGGAACAGGCAGTAGTCCGTGGTCTTATGGTATCTATCCTGGCATTCGCCTAAAGTAACTTAGGGGAAAGACCGAGGCTCTGAATCAGGATGGCCCTAAGACGATTAGTCTCCTTCCTGCCGAATGTATGACCTACCACCTGTTTAAAACAGCGAAACCTCATTCGGTTTATCCTTAGAGTGCAGTTCTGTTTTGTTCACATATTCTTGCAAAGTAGCTTGTAGAAAGCTAATGGTAAGTGGACATTCATTTCTTAACACCAGTCACTGTGTACACTAAACACACTGTAACATTAACTGACATCACGCTGTTGATCATTTGCTTTTCCTTTTCAGTATCGTATCTTCCAATTTGACTGGCTGAAGAACTGTGCATGGGGGCTTAATTAAATAGAATGCTAATAATTTTGATTTTTGTCGCTGTTTGTCCGATTACGCAGTCTCGTAACCGTTTGGCCCTGAATAATATTAGTATTGCTCCGCAATCTGACTGCACAGAATAACAACAAAGAATGAAAGGAACTTTGTGTTAACACAATTAATTAATTAAGTCCCCAGCGACTATAAAAGCTACGAAACAACAAAGCACAAATGTAACTGTTCTGTGTGTGTAAGTGTGATTCAACGTACACATCTGGCACGGTTCTTCCTCAATACGACAAGATGCTTTAAACGCCATTTATACTGAAGTAATTTAAAAAAAACCAGAAATACTATGATTGCACCTAGAAACCAGAATTACACTCTAATACATGAACACAAGCCAGATGCTTTGTTGACTGAACCTGTTACCAAGAGGCATTGTTAGTTAGGAAGTTTGAAATAAATAAATAAAAACTTCGTTACCTACATATATATTGAGGAAAAATACACTCTGATCATTACAACATCCCCAATCGAATAACATCTGGTGTCTTTCCCAACAGAACAACTAGCACTCTATCGACGTCTCAACAAGCACAGATCACGCCTACTTCTGCTCTCCCAACTTCTCAGCGGCAACTGCCTGTGGAGGCGGCTGAATAATACTCTTTGGCGCAATCTCTGGCGCTGTGACTCAGTGTAGCCACCTTTCAACTGAGTTACCATTTCTGCAAAATATTGAGATTTTTCTTCTACTTATCCAGCACCAATGCTGCATACACTGTTCAGCCATAATGACTGACAACACGGATAATGCACAGCGTATAAGATGAGATAAAAAGTAAAGTCCTACGGCATGAATGACTGGGAGACCCAGACGGGGCATGTTTAGCCGCCAAATTCAAAGATTTTTCCTATGTTCCTCACCCACAGGCAACTTTCCTGTGAGAAATATGTGAGTTGTATGTGTAAGTATATCTGTTAAGTGCAGGTGACTGCAATGGGTATGTGTGTGTGTGTGTGTGTCGTCTAGTGTAACTTCGTGTTCGTCTTGGATGACGATGAGAGAAGGGAGAGAATCAAACCCGGTACCGGCACATAGCCTACGCCAGTCGGAGAGCACCTATGGGGCCGCCATCGGACATATCACTGTCAACAGGGCCACAAAGCCCTCACTTCATGAGACACTGCGGAGAGGTGTGGAATTTAGCCTAGGAGATTGACGCCACCATCCCTCCCGTAAAGGCCAAGGGAAAATTATCAGCAGCGTGTGGCACACTCGGACAGCCACCCATCCAAGTACTGGCCACACCCGATGGTATTTAATTTCGTTGATCTGATGGGAACCGATGTATTCACCTCGGTACGGCCGTTGACTTAAGGTATGATAAGTCGTAAATTGTGCAAAGAACGACCTTGCTTGACTCAGGACCATTTTTCTTAAGGACTTTCTCATTGGCACTTCGGTAACAGAATGCAAATGTAATTTTTGCCAGCCAAAGATTTGGTTAACAGACCAACGATATTTTATGTGTTCACCACAATATGCCGTACGCTTTTTTTTTTTTGTAGACGGTGGGGATGGCTGTCACACGACTACACACTACACATCCCTAATCTCCCCCCCCCCCCCCCACACACACACACACATGCACACCAAATTACGGTCCTGGATGCATTTTAACGTTTTGTCGTGTGTTATTGAGTATAGTTCTCCGTTTCATCGAAACGCCTTTGGTGAAGACATATCGCAAAAAGGATTATCACTGGTACACACGAAATCGTTAGAACTTCAGCCATGACTTATCTGGCCACAAGTAAACATGACTACCACGACACGGCGATGACACCAATGTTCAACATTCCATTACAATTTTAATTGTTACGCCTGAGCCGCGGCGAGCTGGCGCCAATCTTATTTTGTTCATGTATCGTTGAGATCTACTGTGATTGAGGTAAGCTATCTTCGCTTTTCGCGTGTCTTGTCTTGCGGCTTGTCAGGCGAAGCGAGTTGCTTGTTAGCCTTCGACGGGTAACCCTGGAGAACTCGTGACATTCGCGGGGAGACGAGTGTCAACGGCTGCCGAACGAACGTGATGACCGTTCCACGTTGTGGTGTGAAGTTGGTTGGGCATTTTGCCGTCAAGGGCAGCTTGGAGATACAAGTTCTGTGACTTCACTAGGAAAACAATTTGAAGAGGAGCGGTGAAGCTGTGGAAGCCCCTACCTCGTATTGTGTATCTGATATGGAGTAAGTCGTCGAAATTGTGTTTGTTCACCGATGCACTCAGAGATTTTAAATTTTATTTCTATAGTGAGACTTTCATAATCGAACCGAAGACGGTGTGGAAGAGTTCAGTCTTCCTAGTTAAATGGTGGCCGTTATTTGAAAATTTTCTCAGATTTTTTACTAGTGATTTGTGTCTCTTACAATCAAATGATTTTATGTTGCCGTTTTTAAAGCCTGCACTCTATTAATACAGTTGTCCTTGTGTAAGTGAGTCAAAGGTCCTGCCTAGTGTTTCTATGTTTCAGAGTTATTGGAATGTCTTTGTGAATCGGGCAGAAACTTGTGAATGTGCCAGCGCCTTGACGGGGAGTGAAATGTCATCCCAGGTCTAGGCCTGTGGGTTAAGCTGGTATATATATATATATATATATATATATATATTGTATGTAACCTGTTTGTATATGAACTTGTTTTCTTAAATATTACGGACTGCAACTGGCTAAACTTTAGCATAGCAGCTGCTGAGTTCCTTGTGCAGCTTTTCTAGTATTTTTTTATTTACACGCCTGAACGCGTGAATATCTATTTTTTTAAGATCGGTGTTTCTGTTGTAGTTTCTTTATTTGAGTGGTTCTATAATATTATGTAATGGCATGTTAGCTTGGCACTAGTGTTCAAGTGTTATTAAGTCCCCCTTATCCTGTAATTGCTTTCATTATCTCTATTTTTAGGGAAGTCCTATGTGGGACTTTGAAGTTCTCAAGTTTGTCAGTAACCCTGTTTTCTTAATTTGGAATTGTTTATTAGAGTATGGAGTACGTTGGGTTTCTAATTGTATTTGCAAAACTTTATCTAGTGGCTCGTCCACAATTTGTAAATGTCAATATTTTTTTTTAAAGGGGTAATCTCAATAAACTGTCTTAATTATAAATTGTGACTCCCAACCATGATTCCATCCCGCTTCCTCTTTTATGGTATTTAAGATACGGTGTGTAAGCGTGGTACGATTAAGGATCCGCGTATCAACACCCTTACTTTATATTACAATAATACAGTCATCATTATGTTTCGACATCTCTATTTTACATAAATTTAGATTTCACACGCTTTTAAAAAGATATTGAGTCTGTTTTTTACAAGATTTTGTTGTGCCTGACGACAGCGGAAATGGCAGAAAAATAAAGCGATTCGCTTTGGCAGTTGTCGGAATTTTCAAAAGACTTAATTTCGATATTTAATGCCGAATCAAAGAATGTTGTGCACGTGTTTGGTGATACGGATTTACGCAGTGAGACAAAACAAAATAGCGAGCAGAAACTCATCGCTGTATCAAAGAAAAAAGAATATCTTGTACCTGACTTTTTCTTCTCTAAAAAAGAAACATTCCTATGACGCACCTACCACTCCGCTGCGACCCATTCCAGGAGCACAATTTTTATTGCGGAAGAAACGCTGGGCTACGCTCTTCCTCAGAACCTGCAGCGCGAGTCATGATAACAGGAAGGTGAGCTTCTCACGACATTCCGGAGACCACGTGGTACTCGTCACTTTCGCTGGAAGCTGTACATCCGATGCAGAAAGCGCAAGTTGGCAAACGTGACATTTAGAATGTGCCACATCATGCTACACTAGTGCTGTGCGGGCAGGAGTGGGCCGTTCCGAAACCGTGAGTACTTCCTCCGCTGGGTCCCTGTGATAACGTAGGTACCCCACTCTACTTCGCAGATTTTCTACCAACAGGAATAAATCTTCAAGTTAATGGTGCTAAATGGTGCAGATATCGACAGCAGACACACTAAAATTGATCTGCCTTTAACTGACACTCCTTGGTGGCGTCTAGTGTGTGGAACTGTTGGCGTCTCCCCAAAATGTGGACTGAGAAAGGCGCGGAGAGCGGAAGATCTGGAGGTGAATCAGCACAGTGCTTGAAACGGCGCACAAAAAACACACCGTAGTGTTCTGTGAATCGAAGACGAGGTAGTAGAGTGAGGAAATGCTATGAATGATTACACAGATCTGCGATATAAAAAGTGTTTCAAATTTATTAAGTGAATTTATATATTGTTTTCAACGCTGATTCCGGGAAAAATAGTGAAAAAATTCCGTCACGTACAGTTATTCCACAATCAGCTTGTCTAGTTTTAGCTTTTTTCGATGTTTCAGCACTCTAGTGAGTTTGAATTTTGGTTTTTAGTCGTTTTTATACCAGATATACGGAAAATAAAGAGTAATTAGGAGAAACCAGCAGTATTTTCATGTCAGTGCCTGTCTGTCATAATGCCCCTTCCCCGCCATCATCAAGCAGTGAGCTTCTGCGATTGTTCTTCAGTTCACAGCACCTCTCCACTCTGTGCTGTTCATGTGTTGTTGTTACTAGTGCTTTAAAATAGTGACTGTTTTCTTGTGTTGTGAAGTTTATTTATGGACAATGTCTACCAGAGGATGTATGTTTCAACGTAAAAAGCAGTCCTTACGTTTATGAATACCAATGGTTTGGAGGGAGCCCAAAAGTTATAGTGATGACTGCTATTTTTGTTCTCGCAACGTATGAGGTTTCAATTTGAAAAACAAAAAGGATGTTTCTTGCCCTAACATTCAATCAGCCTTTCTCCATGTTCCTCATGGACCTGAAGTACCAATACCCTCTCCTCCAGATTCTTTGGATGATGTAGATGATCACGAGCCACTGGCTCAGCAAGGTGATAGTGAAGAAGACAGAGATTGCTACGATCCTTGCGCAACCGATCCCATTCTATACTTACAATCTGAACTGAACGATTTAGTTAGAGACCTAAGCCTATCTAAAGAATCGGCAGAGGTGTTAGGATCTAGACTGAAAGATAAACATCTCCAGGTACATCGTTTTGTTGGTATCGATCGAGGGAAAAGGAGTTTGTATCTTTCTTCTCTCAAGAAGGTGACCTGGTGTTACAACGACAATAACTATGCTTCTATACCAGTTGGACAATCGGTTCGCTTAAAAGAATGTTCCGAAAACCTTGAACTGGTTTTAAGCAAACTCTGCTATTCAGACCACAAATGGACACTACGTGGTGATTTAAAAGTGATTTCAATGCTGCTTGGTCAACAAAGTGGCTATACAAAGTTTCCTTTCTTTCTCTCTGAATGGGACAGTAGAGACAGAAAGCAACACTACATAAAAAAGCTTGGGCCTTGAGAAAAACCTTACAGGTAGGGGTTAAAAATGTTGAGAGGAAAAGCCCTGTTGACCCCAAAAAAGGTGTTATTTCCTCCACTTCACATTAAGTTGGGGCTGATGAAAGAATTTGTTAAGGCATCGCCAAAAGAGGCGGAGTGTTTCGGGTATCTTTGTGGACGTTTCCTGGTTTATCCGAGGCAAAGCTAAAGGAAGGAATCTTTGTCGGACCATACATTAGAAAACTAATAACAGATTGCAACTTTGTGAACAAAATGGAAACAGAAGGCAGCATAGACATCTTTTAAATTAGATGTTACCTGTTTCCTAGGAAACAAAAGAGATCCAAGCTACAAGACAATCGTCGCAGTCATGCTTGGCAACTTTAAGAAGCTGGGCTGTAACATGAGCATTAAAGTTCATATTCTCCACTCACATCTTGACTACTTCCCTGCAAACCTTGGTGATGTAAGTGAAGAGCAGGGCGAAAGATTCCACCAACACATCAAAGAAATGGAAAGAAGATATCAAGGAAGATGGGACGTCAACATGATCGCAGACTACGGCTGGAGGATAAGAAGAGATGATCCTCAACGAGTCCACAGCCGGAAAAGCAATAAAAGGAGCTTCGGCAGAAAGCGAAAGCGGTATTACAAAGACTTATGAGCTTAAAGAGAAATGGAAGTGTGCTGAAAATGTAGTTTAGAGCATGATTTATAAATAAAATAAAATTTTATAACGTTGGCAAAAATGTGATAAATTGCTTAAATTTAGTTATTATACTCAAAAATTCTCCCTTTTTTGTGAGAAAACCTGACATGATTGAAAAAAAATGGATTGAATTTTTGAAATCAGCACTGAAAAATACATTAAAGTCAGTTATGAAATTTCAAACAACTTGAGCAGTGGAAAAAAAAATGCTATTTTGAAGAGCGCGCCGCAGCGCGTTGTGTGAAGCAGTGCCCCTCCGTTTCTGGCGATGGCGCCGCTGTGGCAGTCGCAGCTTTGGTGTCTCCCTCTGTTGGAAAAGGGGAAAGGTTGCCTGTTCACGTTCATTTAAGGGGCGCTAGAAGCTTGCCAGTGGCGGTTGGTCAGTCGGAGTGAGTCTGGGTCAGTCACTCGTCACCAGTTGCTGGTCTGTCTCTCGTTCGCATTTGTGCGACAGTTAGTGTCTGTCGTTCGGAGTGCTAGTATGTCTGTCGTTTGGATCAAACTTTAAAGCGGGCAAAATGAGAGTCTTGCCACTTCGTCAGTAACAGAACTCAGCGAGTGGTCGCCCGGTCGGGGCTGAGTTCCTGCAACTGAGTCTGCGCGTTAGGCCCCAGTCTGCTCGAGTTTGCTCAGGCAATGGTCATTGGCAGTTGGGTGTATCGGTTGGTCGGTCGATCACTGAGACACAAGATGACTTGTCCGCCTTGAGCGTCGGCGCATATGAGGTCGCCACCTGAGTCTAGTGGGCCGCGCCGTGTAGCGAGGGATGGTGGCTTCGCACCCGACACGAGAGCAACAGGAGTCAACCCACGACATCGGTCTAACCGGTGCGAGCTGCGACGCCGTGAGACGGGAGATCGGCGCGCCTTCCTGCGTCCGTTGAAGCGGCCGGCAGCGGACGGTTCGGGAGAACGTTGGGGGTGCTGCGCCAGGTCTTCGCCAGTAATCGCAGTTTATTAGAAGTTAAGTGATTGGAGATATGTTGTTCCATTTACTTGTTAAATTCTACTACTTTTCTTGGTGAGGTCACCAGCCGCTTTGTTTTGGGGTCATCCCACCATTCTTCTCCGTTTGCCCACCCGCGGGAAGGTGGTTATTTATGGACTGGGTGGTCCGTTTTTCCCTTTTGAGTAGGGGCGGGTTAGAGCAACCTGCGGTTCGGATTGTTCAGTAATCTCCCTGTCAATCTGCCGTACGTTAGTAGCTGCCCCTGTCATGTTTGTCGGATTCGGTGTTAACGAATTTATTGCTTGAAGTGTAACGGCCGAATTCCTGAAATATGTTTTTATCTTGCCTATCATCTTGAGAGGCGGTATATGTGTAATGTAGAGCAAGTTTCACCTTCGGTGGCAAATTAGTCTTTTAATGTTAGTGTTTTGTACCATTTCCATCCTTCCTACGGGGTGCATTGTTTATGTGCTTGTGTGAGTTGCTAAAATTTTTAGTTTAAAGTAATCTGGTGTTGCAGATTTGCACCAGTGTAGTCTTTCAGAGGTTGTTGTGAGCGGTCGTGACTACGGCCGTGTCAAAAGGGAGCGGCAAGGTTCTCAGCCCGAAAGCTCATACAGTAAATAAATAAATAAAAAAAATATAAAACATCGTTCTGCCTCTGAATAAATTGGAACTTGATATTTAGAGGGTGCTTTCTCATTATAATTTTAAATATGTTTCTAAAAGAAAAAAAGGGCTTTTAGGAATAAAATTTTCATTTGTTGAAAGAAATTTGATTTGTTTCCATCAGTTACCCACTGCCAACAACTTCCACGCTCACATAGTGTGATTAAATGTGTTAATGTTCGTGATGATTCGCTAGTAAATAAAATAAATTCTTAAGTATATTCTTTGAAAATAAATCACGGTTCCAAAAAATATTTTTTTACAGAACTGTGTAATGTCTACTAGCAGGAGGTA
This sequence comes from Schistocerca gregaria, assembly GCF_023897955.1. Classification (NCBI taxonomy): domain Eukaryota; kingdom Metazoa; phylum Arthropoda; class Insecta; order Orthoptera; family Acrididae; genus Schistocerca; species Schistocerca gregaria. The sequence continues at coordinate 824,725,486 of NC_064921.1, read as the reverse complement.
TAGTTTTCACTGCAGTAATAAATGAGGCTTGCACGGTCCATGTAAGCGATACAAATTATCTGACCAAAAATATCTGGACACGCGTATGTAATATGGAATTGACGATTAGGCGTTACGAGACACGACCCTCCAGCATAAAAGCAGGCGGAAAGTGTTGTGCTGACAGTAGAGAAGCAGCAACAGTGGAATGAGAGCTCAGTGACTTCGAAAGTGGTCTAGTCACTGCGTGTCACCCTAGAAACAGATCCATCATGGATATTTCTACCTATCGTACGCTGTCCAAGCCGACTGTTGGTGATGTGAATGTACAGGGGAAAGGCAAAGCAGCAGGCGCAGGTAAGCCAAGACCATGTAATGGTGGCAGGCACCATCGAGCACTGCGGAAGATGGTCATAAGAGATCATATGAAATCACCCAAAGAATCACCCGAGAGTTTCAAAGTACTAACAGTAGTCCAGGTAGCACAATGTACGAACAATTTAAATCGTAAAGAACTAAACTCCGCCCGCATAGGCCATGTAGGTCCAACGTTATCGACCGGCCTCAGACCACAGGCGACACTGGATGCGGATGTGGGGGGGCATGTGGACACCACACCGCTCTCCCGGCCGTATGTCAGTTTCTGAGACCGGAGCCGCTACTTATCAGTCAAGTAGCTCCTCAGTTTGCCTCCCAAGGTCTGAGTGCATCCCGCTTGCCAACATGTCACCCATCCAAGTGCTAGCCCAGCCCGACAGCGCTTAACTTCACTGATCTGACGCGAACCGGTGTTATCACTACGGCAAGGCCGCTGGCTAAATCAGAAAGAACACATAGCAAATGTTGTGGCGAAGGCGAATCAAAGACTGCGTTTCATTGGCACAACACTTAGAAGCTGCAACAGATATACTAAAGAGACAGCCTACACTACGCTTGTCTGTCCTCTTTTGGACTACTGATGCGGGATGTGGGATCCTCACCAGATAGAACTGATGGCGTACACGACAGAGATCAAAGAGGAGCAGCACGTTTCGTATTATCGAGGAATAGGAGAGAGAGTGTCACGGTCATGCTACAGGATTTGGAGTGGACATCGTTAAAACAAAGGCGTTTCTCGTAGCGGGGGGATCTTCTTACGAAATTTCAATCATCAACTTCCTCCTCAGAATGCGAAAATGCCGGCTGTTGTGGCCGAGAGGTTCTAGGCGCTGCAGTCCGGAACCGCGCTGCTGCTACGGTCGTAGGTTCGAATCCTGCCTCGGGCATGGATGTGTGTGATGTCCTTAGGTTAGTTAAGTTTAAGTAGTTCTAAGTCTAGGGGACTGATGACCTCAGATGTTCAGTCCCATAGTGCTCAGAGCCTTTTGAACCATTCTGAATGCGAAAATACTTTGTTGACGCAGTCCTACATAGTGAGAAAAGATCATCAAAATGAAATAATAGAAATCAGAGCTCTCACCGAAAGATATAGGTGTCCGTTTTTTACAAATGCTGTTCGAGATTGGAATAATAAAGAATTATTGTGAAGGAGGTTCCACGAACCCTCTGCCAGGCATTAAAGTGTGATTTTCAGAGTAGTTATTTAAGTGGAGGTGTAGATGTAGCGAGTTAAAAAGGACGCGGTACAATCATCGAGCATTCCTCATAAGCCACACATTTGTGTAGTCACTGGTAAGAGGCGGCTAATGTCGTGTAAAGAGTGTTAACTGGTCAGTGGATGACTGGAAACGAGCGATTTGGAGTTATGACTCGCGCTGTATGCTGTGGCAATCCGATGGAACGGTCTAGGTTTGCCGAATGGCTGGAAAACGTTACGTGCCGTAATGCGTAGTGTCATTAGTGAAGCACGGAGGAGATGGTGTAACGGTTGCTTTTCGTGGATATTGTGAGGCTCCCCTGTTGCGCTTAAGGAAACGCTAAATGTGGCATATTTGGGCATTTTTACTGCATTGTGTGCTGCGTACAGTAGAGCAACTGTTCGGTAACGATGATTGTATTCGCATGACATGCACCCTATCGTAAAGGAACATCTGCGAGGTAATCTAGTGTAGACGACAACTTTACTGAAATGGACTGCCTACTCAGTCCCTACGTGAACCCGATCGAACACCTTTGGGATGAGTTTGAACGTCAACTTCCCTCTAGGCTCCTGCACCCGACATCGCTACCTACAGTGGTTTCAGGAAGAAAGGGCTGCTATTCCTTGACGGTCACTCAGATATCTCATTGCAGGTGTCACTAGTAGAGTTCAAGCCGTCATTACAGGGGAAGGGTGTACACACCCAATATCAATGTCCACTAACACAGGGTGTTTCAAAAGGACTTTACAACTTTAAAAATTCATTTGAAGGAATACACAAAGCTGGGTCTAGTGTTATTTTGCAGGGAAACACATCAAGTTTCTTTTTTTACCTTAAACTAAAGGTTGTATGTGGCTTCCGTTAGTTATCACGCATATATCCTACAGGAAGTCAATTTCTCCCCAAACTCGCTGTAGTATTACATGTTTAACTTGCTCAGTGGCAGCGTAAATTCTTGCTCTAAGTTCAGGTAGAGAAGCCGGCACAGGAGGTACAAACACGATATTCTTGATGAATCCCCATAAAAAGAATCGATTCGTGTCAGATCTGGCGAACATGGGGCTGCAATTGGCGCATCAGGACCAATCCATTGACCTGGGAAGCGGTCACTGAGAAAATTCTGGACGTCAGCCAGGTGGCTGTGTGGTGCACCATCTAGCATGAAGTAAACATTTCGTTCTTGGTCAACCTCATCGATCTATGGTATCAAAAATTGTTGTAACATATCCAGGTACACTATATCGTGATGGTTTTCTCACAGTAATAAAGGGGCCGTTCACTTTGTTCTAACTCAATGTACGAAAAAAGGTTCAGTTTAGGGTTATCACGAACATGGTACAATATTTAATGTGGATTTTCGCTGCCCCAAATATTACAGTTACACACAACCTTGCCACTTAAGTGAAAAGTCGATTCGTCAGAATAGATGATTTTGTCCAACAAATCTCATCCTAATATAATCGATTCAACGTATCCGCACAGAAGTTATTGTGAGCAGTTTTACAGGTGTCTTTTATTGTTTGTGCAGTCATCAGACTGTATGGCTTCAAATGCAAATGGTTTCGCAACACACGCCAAAACAGTTATATGTCAGATTTGTAGTTGGCGAGATGCACGCCGAGTCGATTTCGTAAGGCTGTTGACAGAACGTTATCTCAATCCCTCAACGACGTCGTCAGATGTGCTTGAACGACCTGATGATTTCCCATGTCTTACTAAGCGCCCTGTTTCTACAAAACATTTATGCCACTCATAAATTGTAGGCCTACTAGGAGGATCTTTAGCGTACTTGGTACGGAAATTACCCTGAACTGTTGTAGCCGACTTCGATTCTTCAAACCAAAACACACAGCTGGGACGCTCAAGTCTAGTGAAGGCAGCCATCTTTAACGCAACTGCCGCTAGCGCTCCTTACGGGGGCGATTCGGCACTAGCGAACTACGCGAGACAAAACTATGAATTAATTTATAAGACTTTTCAGAATTGCAAAGTCCTTTTTGAAATACTCTGAATGTGTCCGGATACTTTTGATCAGATAGTGTATAATCACGATATCTACTTGATACAGGATAAACTCAGTGTTTTTTATAGAGTTCTAAATGTAAGAGTTAAGAAGCGTTTGTTATGAAGTTTAATGGCATACAATTTTATGAATTCATAAGGCTACCTTTGCCCCAAGGCATAATGCAAATTTACGAGATCAGGGAAGCTTCAAATTTTTGTCCTGAATCGGACTTAAAGTAGTTGACATCTGGCAGGCTGGGCAGCCCTCTGCCAGCAGTACATCACTGGTAGCTGTAAAAGCTTTGTCTGCTCCCACTGTGTTACCATTACCCATGCACAAAGTGTTTTATTTGCCATTGCGCAGTGAGCCGCAATCTCCAATTTAACTAATTCTTTTGTGTTTCTTGGATTTGAAAACCAGCCAAGTGTGCAGCATTGCCCAGGTATGTATTTATGCCAAGTCTACTAATCCATCTCCTCCTTCTTCTCTCTGTTTCTATTTTCCCCTCTCCTTCTCTGTGATCTGTCCATCTCCTCCTTCCCCTCTCTCTGTCCATCCCCTCTTACCTTTCTCTGTCCATATACTTGTCCCCACCTCTCTGTCCATCTCCTCCTCCTCTTTTCTTTCTCCAACTTCTCATCTTTCCTTCATTTCCTCGCTCCTCTCTGTCCACCACCTGCTCTTTCCTCTCTCTGTCCATCTTCTCAATCTTTCTCTCTGTCCATCTCCTCCCCTTCATTTCCACCTCCCTCTCTATCTCTTCATTTCCTCTTCTTCCCCTTCTCTGTGCATTTCTCCCTCCCGATCTCTCTGCCTCTCTCTTCCTCACCCATACATGGCCGTCCGTTTCTTCTTCCCATTCTTTCTTATTTGTCTGGTCTGTATCCATTACAACCCTTCTTCTTTCATTTCCTGTTTTAGCACTCCCACTGCAGTAGGGCATTGCTTGTTCTTCCCCCTGCAGTTTTCCTTTCCAACAGTATACATATACCAACTTTGGTTGCAATCCATCCAGAGGTTTAGAACGAGCTTTTTACCCACGATTTTGCTGCATATGCATATATCGCATATATTTCACATATATTTAACATATTTCATACACATTTGTACACATATTTCATTTGTAGCTAATTTCGCCCAACAGTTTCGTTTTCATGCAGCTCAATGTTTATGACGGCATTATCCAGAATGCCATAATGTTGCAGGTGCAACAGATGACGTTATGCGGACACTGGGTGCGAATAGAGTTAGTAGTAAAGAAACAGCAAATTAAAACATGCATGATGCACCAGATTTTGAACCATCTCATTGTTTATAACGTCATACCTCCGGACCCGCGTGTCATACAGTGATATATATTTGCAAGTATGTTCAGTGGTATATTTGAATAGTGTCGGGAAAATGTAATGCAAGTAGAGTTACTCTATTAGTAATAAATGAAAAGGTTATGCCTGATGCGGCACTTCCATTACATGAACACCGAAAGTGTTGTAACCAATAAACTTTTTTTCCTTTCAACATTTTGTGTGGGGTGTGAGCTAGAAGGATTCTCATAATGGTTTGAAATCATGTATGAAGTTTATTGCTGGTCGCTAAGTACTCTCATTCTCAAATACCGGACGAATATCGTCTGCCTAGTCACGTGTCGTGAGCTACGCTTATTTTTCATCCCCAATCATCTTGAGAGGTAGGCGATTGTTACAATAGCAGTTGTTCTTTCTGAACAGTAAGTGATAAGTGTACCAAGTTTGGTTGAAATCGATCTAGTGATTTAGGAGGGGGTGTGGAACATAAATACACTTTTATAATATGTAGGGATTCGCGTTGTGCAGATGCGGAACTCTGATTTTGTTCTTCTTTTAGTCTTCCTAACGATGTCGCTCAGATCCCACATAATTAACTTCAGTATTTCATGTTGGCTTTCTTTGTTTTTCTTTTTAAAGAGTCACATTACAATTGGATCTCATGTTGCTTATGAATCTGAATAAATGATTAATATTGTGATATCAACTTCCATTTATGAATCCTACTTCCTAGTACTTCTCCCATGATAAGGCGACCCATGTTTATCATATAAAATCAGGAATACAATTAGATGTCATTTCTGTTTGATGATGTTTCCACTGTGCTTAATGGTCAAATAATTAATGGAATGTTGCATAACGTGCAGAGCTGTTCGTTGAGATGACGAGTGGGTAGTGCCCGCAGGTTTTTATTTTGGAGCACAATCCGTTACTAACGCAGATTAGTTTCACACTCTATGCGGGGAGTTACCAGCTGCACGGATGAATATGAGAGGCCACTTTATCTCATCAGTGCCGCGCACGTTGACTCCAGCGCTCCTTGACCTGGAACTGCGTAACACAATCTGCAGTTTCTCGTGGCAGACGGATAACCACAAGTATGCATTGCTGTGTCTTTCTTCCCTGGCAATGGCCTTGTTAAAACCTAAATAATGCCCTTTCTGGCGACTCGTGCAAGTGTTCACAATTAGTGCTTTCACACCGTAACGTGTCGTGTAGCTTCCTCCTGTATGAGAAATTTGTTCAAGAAGGCGTTACGATACTCTCTCATACGATCTCCGGACGTCAAGGAAGATCGCACCGAAATATTCCTGAGGTTCGAAGGGGTAGCACGCCTTCTGCAGCTGTCACAGTATGTGTTGATATGTCGAAGCCCACGACGAAATCCAAATTGCTCCAATACCACGGCGGTCGTAGTTTTTAATACTGAGGTAATAGTGGGCTCAGTCTTAAAATACGAAAGATTGTTTCTCGAATGACAACACACTGACGTAAATTCGAAGAACAAATTTACACAAAAAGAGCTGAATACTGTACGTGGCACACACCAAACTCTTAATTTTTTTCAAAGGTTTTCACATACAGTGTAGGGTGTTTATTTTATACCTTTTTTGGGGTCGTCAGTATTTTGACTGGTTTGATGCGACCTGCCACGAATTCCTCTGCTGTGATAGCCTCATCATCTCGGAGTAGCACTTACAACCTACGTCCTTAACTATTTACTGGATGTATTCCAATCTCTGTCTTCCTCTACAGTCATGGCCCTCTATAGCCCCTGTAGTACCACGGAAGTCATTCCCTGATGTCTTAACAGATGTCCTATCATCCTGTCCCTTCTCCTTGTCAGTGTTTTCCACATATACCTTTCGTCTCCGATTCTGCGCAGTACCTCCTTATTTCTTACCATATCTGTCCACCTAATTTTCAACATTCGTCACCACATCTCAAATGCTTCGATTCTCTTCTGTTCTGTTTTCCCACAGTGCATGTTGCACTACCATACAATGCTGTGCTTCAGACATACATTCTCAGAAATTTCTTCCTCAAATTAAGGCCTATGTTTGATACTAGTAGACTTCTCTTGGCCAGGAATGCCCTTTTTACCATTGCTAGTCTGCTTTTGATGTCCGCCTTGCTCCGTCCGTCACTGGTTATTTTGCTGCCTAGGTAGCATAACTCCTTAACTTCATGTACTTCGTGGCCGTCAATCCTGATGTTAAAAGTTTCTCATAGTTCTCATTCCTGTCACTTCTTATTACTGTATTCTTTCTTCAATTTACTCTCAGTCCACACTCTGTACTCATTAGACTGTTCTTTCCATTCAGCGGATCACCTAATTCTTCTTCACTTTCGCTCAGGATAGCAATGTCATCAGCGAAACTTATCGTTGATATTCTTTCACCTTGAATTTCAATTCCACTTCTGAACCTTTCTTTTATGTCCGCCATTGCTTCTTCGATATACAGGCTGACAGTAGGGGCGAGACTACATTTCTATCTCACACTCTTTTTAATCCGAGCACTTTGTTCTTGGTAGTCCACTCTTATTATTCCCTCTTGGCTCTTATACGTAATGTAATTTACCCGTCTCTCCCTATAGCTTACTCCTATTTTTCTCAGAATTTCGAGCATCTTTTACCATTTTACACTGTCGAACACTTTTTCCAGGTCGACAAATCCTATGAACATGTCTTGATTTTTCTTTAGTCTTGCTTCCATTATCAACAGCTACGTCCGAATTGACTCTTTGGTGTCTTTACCTTTTCTGAAGCCAAACTGATCATCTAGAGTATGCTCAATTTTCTTTTCCATTCTTCTGGATATTATTCTTGTCAGCAACTTGGATGCATGAACTGATAAGCTGATGTTGCGGTAATTCTAGCACTTGTCAGCTCTTGTACTCTTCGGAATTGTGTGGATGATATTTTTCCGAAAATCAGACGGTATGTCGCCAGACTCATACATTCTACGCGCCACCGTGAATAGTCGTTTTGTTGCCACTTCCCACAATGACTTTAGGAATTGTGGTGTAATGCTGTCTATCCCTTCTGCCATATTTGTTCTTAAGTCCTCCAAAGCCCCCTTAAATTCTGATTCTAATAATGGAACCTCTATCACTTCCCCCATCGACTCCTCTTTCTTCTTCTATCACATTAGACACACGTTTCCCCTCATAGAGCACTTCAATGTACTTTTTACACCTGCATTTAACAGTGTAATTCCCGTTGCACTCTTAATGTTAGCACCCTTGCTTTTAATTTCACCGAAAGTTGTTTTGACTTTCCTGCATTCTGAGTCAGTCCTTCCGGCAAACATTTCTCTTTCGATTTTTTCACGTTTTTCCTATAGGCTTTTCGTCGTAGCTTCCCTGCATTTCCTATTTATTTCATTCCTCAGGAACTTGTATTTCTGTATTCCTGAATTTCCCTGAACATTTTTGTACTTCCTTCTTTCATCGATCAACTTAAGTATTTCTTTTGTTACCCATGGTTTTTTGCATTACCTTCTTTGTACCTATGTTCTTCTTTCCAACTTCTGTGACTGCCGTTTTTAGAGATGTCCATTCCTCTTCAACTGTACTGCCTACTGAGCTATTCCTCATTGCTGTATCTACAGCCTTAGAGCATTTCAAGCAAATCTCATCATTCCTTAGTACTTCTGTATCCCACTTCTTTGCCTATTGATTCATCCTGAATTATCTCTTAAACTTCAGCCTTCTCTTCATCACCACTACATTGTGATCTGAATCTATATCTGCTCACGGGTACGCCTTACAATCCAGTATCTGATTTCGAAATCTCTGTCTGACCATGAAGCAATCTAAATGAAATCCTTCCGTATCACCCGGGCTTTTCCAAGTATACTTCGTCTTCTTGTGATTCTTGAACAGAGTATTTGATGTTACTAGCTAGAACTCAATTAGTCTTTTTTCTCTCTCATCCCTTGTCCCAAACCCATATTCTCCTGTAACCTTTACTTCTGCTCCTTCCCCTACAACTGCATTCCAGTTCCCTATGACTATTTATTCTCAAATCTTCCACAGATCTTTGGTGTGACGTCACGTGTGCTGGACTGCTGTTGAAATTGCTCGTCAATATTTTTAAAAGTTTTAGTCTTCAGTTACTTATTTTAAAGTTTATTTGTGTTAATATTTGCTGTAAAAGTAACTTATTAGCGGATTTTCATTAACCTCAGTCTTTCTTCCTGTGTTATTGACTCGAGTGGCCTGTTATTCGTGAGGGTGCTAACGTCGTTTGTCCAAGCCTCACGCCTCAGTAGTGTGTTTACATTCTGCGGCGTGCAGTTGCAGCTGTAGAGCTTATAAAGCTAAGTACTGACAAAGTTGTTAGTCCAGTGTTATTTTATAGTTTTCAGTGGTGTTTCATGCTGTCTGTTGCGAAATAACGATTTAATAAGCTTTTGGAAACGTTCGCGTTGAAGTCGTTTAGTAAATTTCGTACTTCAGTTTTCAGCTGACGTTTCGTATTGTTTCTAGTGAAACATTACAGTACACTTTTCATTCAGTGTTCCAGTGGCCGCTTGAACCTCAGTAGGTATGGGAAGGGGTAGCTGGCAAAGCTTATAGGTGATAGTGAAGTGGGTGGTGATGGTATCACTCATGGAAAAATTGCTGTAGTAGTTGATGTTAGAGCTGCACCTCTTTTAGTCTGAAGTCAGCTGATAGGTATACCTGCTTAAAGGAATTCCCTCTAACTAAGGAACCAGAGGACGTCTTGTTCCCAAGTAGAGAAGGTATTAGCATATTTCAATAAAATATAAGAGGTATTAGAGATAAAGTTTGTGAACTGCTTATAGACGTTGACTCTGAAATTATTGGTATATCGGAGCACCACTTAAATAATTTGACAATTCAGAGCCTTCCATTACCAGGATACATATTAGCTAGCTGTTTTTCAAGGAGTGTCTTGCGGGGTGGGAGAGTGGCCATGTACGTAAAAAAACAGTATTCCATTTGAGTCCATAGACTCATCACGGCACTGCACTGAACAGATGTTCGAATGTTGAGCAGGGGCAAATGAATTTAGTGAAGCTAAATTTCTAATTGTTGTTGTTTATAGGTCCTCTAAGTCTGACTTCAGATCATTTCTGCTCAAGCTGGTGAGGTTTCTTTATTCACTTTATAGGAAGTACCAGAAATTAATTATATGTGGTGACTTCAGTATAAATTTTGTATATGATGGTGCAAGAAAAAGGATGTTGGTAGATATCCTAAATTCATATGACCTGACGCAGACTGTGATTCTCCAACTAGGGTGCAGGAGAACAGTAACACACAGCCATAGACAATATTTTTATTCATTCTTCATTACTAGATGGGCATTCAGTTAGTAAAAGGTTAAATGCCCTTTCAGACCATGATGCACAAATTTTAACGCTAGAAGGCTTTTGTACTCAAACAAATGTCACATATATTTACAAACTAAGTAGGAAAGTTAATCAAACAGCAATACAGTTTTTTAAACCTCATCAAGGAACAAGAGTGGCAGGATGTTTATAGTGCTGGTAACACAGATGCCAAATATGATGTTTGCCTTAACACATTTCTCATGCTCTTTGAGAGTTGCTTTCCATTAGAATGTTCTAAACGGGGTACTAACAGTGTAAGGCAGCCCGGGTGGCTGACTAGTGGGATAAAGATATCAGGTAAAACAAAGCGGGAATTCTATCGAAATATTGGAAATAGTCACAATCAAGCTACAGTAGCCCATCACAAACAGTACTGTAAGGTGCTTAAAATGTTATTAGGAACACAAAGAGTACGTGGTGTGACAAACTGCTTATTTGCTTCTGTCTCGTTTTCTTCGGCCGACGTTCGTGTGATGATTTTGCTGACGTTTCGCCAGCACGAGTGGCTGGCATTGTCAAAGCTTCACCCTCCATTGCCGGAGGTGAACTGGAGCCGGGCTCGCGGCCGCAGACTATATGTACCTTGCGCGCCAACGTCCGAGGGCTTCTCCGCGGTCATTTCCGGTGCGTTTCTCCTCTTGCTACCTGCTACGGTCGTTCTCTGCAGTACGGGAAGCCAGGAGCCGTTTACCTTAAGGCTTTCTTCTTTCTTGTTGAAGCTGTTCCCGTGTTTGTGTATTTCTACAGCTTCTCTGTACAAGCGGGTGTGATAGTGCTTCTCTACAGCCAGAACTTCCGTGTCGGTGAATTTTATTACATGTACCTGGTCGGTCTCACTCAGTGCGTGTTCTGCCACGGCCGATTTTTCCACCTGTCCCAACCTGCAATGTCGCTTATGTTCTTTGATCCTGGTGTTGATTGATCTTCCAGTCATTCCGACATAAACTTTCCCGCATGTGCATGGTAAGCGGTATATTCCTGACATTGCAAGTGGGTCCCTTTTATCCTTTGCCGATCTAAGACATTCTTTGATCTTCCTTGTCGGTTTGAAAATTGTCTTTACGCCGTGCTTGTGTAATATACGGCCGATTCTGTCCGTCACTCTGGGAATGTATGGCAGAAAGGCCGTACCCGACATTTCTTTTTCTGGTTTCTTACTTCGCCGGTGGTTTGGCTCTGTTACACTTCTAATATCATTTGTGGAGTACCCATTGCTCCTCAGAACACTTTCCAGGTGTTGCATTTCGCGTTTAAGGTGCTGCGGCTCACATATTCGTGCTGCTCGCGTTACGAGCGTCTGAATCATGCCTCTTTTCTGGCTCGGGTGGTGGTTTGACAGTTTGTGCAGATATCGGTCCGTGTGCGTCGGTTTTCGGTACACGCTATGTCCCAGGTTTTGGCCATCCCTTGTGACCAGCACATCTAGAAATGGTAGTTTTTTGTCCTTTTCCACTTCCATGGTAAATTTTATGTTGGCGTGGAGGTTGTTCAAGTGTCTTAGGAAGTCACCGAGCTGTTCTTCACCATGGCTCCACACGACGAAAGTATCATCGACGTACCTGTACCACACCTTAGGTTTACAAGTCGCCGAGTCCATTGCCTGTGCTTCGAAATGTTCCATGAAGAAGTTGGCCACCACTGGACTAAGAGGACTACCCATGGCAACGCCTTCCAGCTGTTCGTAGAAATTGCCATTCCACGTGAAATAGCTCGTGGTGAGACAGGCATGGAAGAGCTTCATGATGTCTTGCGGGAAAATGGAACCGATGTGCTCCAGAGCGTCACTGAGTGGCACTTTCGTAAACAAAGAAACAATATCAAAGCTGACCAGGATGTCGTTTGGTGCAAGTTTTAGTTTCTTCAGCTTCTCGATGAAATGTCCTGAGTCCTTTACGTACGTGTCGGTCTTCCCCACGTGCGGCTGGAGCAGAGAGGCCAAGTGTTTTGCTAGTTTATATGTCGGTGAGCCAGGAGCGCTAACAATCGGTCTTAATGGAACGTTGTTCTTATGGATCTTAGGTAATCCATACAGGCGAGGTGGTAGGGCTTCTGTGTTGCGCAGGTATCTCTGTATGTCCTCCGGAACAGAAGATGCCTTGATTAACCGATTCGTATTCCGTGTGATACGCTGCGTCGGATCTGCGCTTAGTTTTCGGTACGTCGTCGGATCTAATAGGTCTCGGATCTTTTGTTCATAATCTTCGGTCTTCATTACGACGGTCGCATTCCCCTTATCGGCAGGCAGTACCAATATACTCTTGTCAGCGTTAAGATTCTTAATAGCTTGTACTTCTTCTTTCTTCAGATTGCATGCTGGTGGTTTAGCTCGGCGCAGTATCCTGGCTGTTTCAGTGCGTATTTCCTCTGCCCTTTCACAAGGAAGGGTCCGAATGGCCGCTTCGGTGTTAGCAATGATGTCCTCCACAGGTATAGTTCTTGGGATGACAGCGAAATTCCCTCCTTTTTGAAGAACGGATACTTCCTCTTCGGTCAATTGTCGTTCAGTGAGGTTGATCAGTGCGTGACATGTCCCCAAGCACCGCGACTGCCACCCCAGCTGCTTGACCAGATTAAACACAAAAACAGGATCGCGAAGGAATGGAAACTGACCAGAAATCCGAACACCAGGAGGTTGCTCAACAGGCTACAGAGAGAGCTGAAGGCGTCGCTCACTGAGCACAGAAACCAGCAATGGTCAGACCGCCTAACAGCTCTAAACGTGCAGGACAACAGCCTATGGCGAGCCACCAAGCAGTTCACAAAAAGACGCGCCAAGATGCCGCCTCTGCACGGCGAGCGAGGACTAGTGTTCAGCGCCAACGATAAAGCCAACGCACTCGCCGACGTCTTCGAAAAACAGTTCAGACCAGCAGAGGCACAGGACCACGAACATGAAAGGACAGTCCGACAACAACTTACCGCATTCCTAGCAGCTGACGATGACGTCGATGACAATGCACCTACTTTCTCGACAGAGGAAGTAGCCAAAGCCATCAAGTCACTGCCTAACAAGAAAGCCCCGGGCCACGACCACCTCACTAGTGAACTGCTCAAACACCTGCCCCAGCCGGCGATCGAGATACTCAGAAACACCTTCAACGAGATCACTCGCACTAAGAAATTCCCGCAATCGTGGAAACATGCCGAAGTGGTCGCGATCGCCAAACCTGGGAAAGACCCAATCTTCCCCCAGAATTACCGCCCCATAAGCTTACTCCCAACGCTAAGCAAACTGTATGAGCGCCTCCTACTAGTCCACATCGAAAGATACATCCGTAGTGAAGAAATGCTCCCCCCATTTCAGTTCGGATTTCGGAACAAACATTCAGCACCCCAGCAACTTATGAGAGTCGTCGAAGCTGCCACAGAAGCCTTCAACCGGAAAGGGTACTGTGGCCTAGTACTACTGGACGTAGCCAAGGCTTTCGACAGTGTGTGGCACACAGGACTCTTATACAAACTGTACACATTAGGCTTCCCCGGGCATGTAGTGAAGCTCCTGAAAAGCTACCTAACCAGCCGCACATTCTGCGTCAAAATAGACACCACCAAATCCACCAAACGGCACATCAGAGCTGGAGTCCCGCAGGGCTCGGTGTTAGGCCCAGTGCTATACAACCTATACACTGCCGACACACCAACCGCCCCACAGACACATACAGCGCAATACGCGGACGACACCGCATTTTTTGCCACCAGCAGCAACCGACGACTAGTGACCAGGAGATTGCAAAACCTCCTGAACAACACAGAAACCTGGGCCAAAAAGTGGAGAATAACACTAAATAGTGACAAAACCCAAGCCCTGATGCTAACACAACGACGTGGGAAGCGACTTCCCCCTAACCGCAGACAACAAAACCCCACCCTCAGGCTGCACAGAAGGGAGATCCAATGGAACAACACCGCGAAATACCTAGGCGTAACACTAGATAAACGCCTCACATGGAGACAACACATAGAACTACTAAGAAAGAAAGCAAGCGCCAGAATGAACGAGCTATATCCCATTCTAAATACAGAGAGCGGTCTCGATCCCACAACAGGAGTGCGGATCTACTGCACACTTATCAGACCAATCTTCGAGTACGCTTGTCCTGTCTGGGGGTACGCAGCCAAAACCCACATAAACAGGATACAAAAAACTCAAAACAGGGCGCTCCGAAGAGCACTACATGTCCCCTCGCGCTTCCCCACCGCCGATACCCACGAGGCAGCGGGAGTGCAACCCCTAAAAAACAGGTTTAAAGAACTCGCAGAAGCATTCTACGCAAACGCGAGTAAGTCACAAAACACAATAATAAGTGGGCTGGGAAATTACCTAGCAGGCAACGAATATTACAAAAGACCAAAACACATCCTGCAATGAAGCAGAAAAGAGATAAAAAGCGCATAAACAGTTAGGTTACACAAAACGTTAGGGGCATAACAAAATGCCACCACAAAACTCAAAAAATCAAATAGTGAAGGAAATGTCTTCGGACAATAACCTTCTCCACCACATCCTCCATCGAAAGAGGAAATTAAAATATGCGTGAGCGAGCGAGCCGGCTCCAGTTCACCTCCGGCAATGGAGGGTGAAGCTTTGACAATGCCAGCCACTCGTGCTGGCGAAACGTCAGCAAAATCATCACACGAACGTCGGCCGAAGAACCCGAGACAGAAGCAAATAAGCAGTTTGTCAACAAGTGGCCACGAAAGTCTTAACAATTTTGTAGTACGTGGTGTGCAAACAGAATAGCTAATTCATAGGATACAATTAAAACGATGTGGTCAGTTGTGAAGGAAGTGTCCGGTCAGCATCACAAGATCGACAATATAATATCAGTTCGTAGTAAAAATATTTCTGTTACTGATAAATCAGATATATGTACAGTATTTAACAATAATTTTCCGAGCATTGCTGGTGAATTAAATAAAAATTTAGTTTCTACAGGGCATCATATAACTTCCTTGGCAATTGCCTTTCCAAGATTGGTGCCTGAAATACTCCTCTGTGATACAGATAAGGGGGAGATTGAGTCAATAATTAAATCACTGAAGACTAAGCACTCTCATGGTTTTGATAGAGTGCCTAGCAGAATATTAAAGTATCGTACTCCACATGTTAG
Source organism: Schistocerca gregaria (assembly GCF_023897955.1). Taxonomy (NCBI): domain Eukaryota; kingdom Metazoa; phylum Arthropoda; class Insecta; order Orthoptera; family Acrididae; genus Schistocerca; species Schistocerca gregaria. The sequence goes on along the minus strand of NC_064921.1, from coordinate 824,710,141 downwards.
CCCTGTATTTAGCTATATTTGTAATTTTTCCTTTAGTAATGGTCAGTTTCCTGAACGATTAAAGTACTCAGTAGTAAATCCGGTTTATAAGAAGGGAGAACGGGATAACCTGTCAATTTTAGACCTATTTCTATCTCATAATTGTTTGCTAAAGTTATTGAAAAGGCTGTGTATGTAACGATAATTAATCATTTTATATCACACGATTTGCTGTCAAATGTACAGTTCGGCTCTAGAAGTCGTTTAACAACTGAAAATGCTATATTCTCTCCTCTCTCTGAGATACTGCATGGGTTAAACAAAAGATATTTTTTGATTTAAGTAAGGCGTCTGAATGCGTTGATCACAAAATATTGCTCCGGAAGTTGGACCATTACGGAATACGGGGAGTAGCTCACAGTTGGATCACCTCTTACTTTAGCAACAGACAGCAAAAGGTCATTATTCACAGTGTTGAGAATGGCTGTGACTGAGTGGTCTGAGTGGGGTATAGTCATTGGCAGGGGGGGGGGGGGGGGTAGGGTCCCAACGGATCACTGTTGGGGCCACATCTCTTCCTTATTTATATAAATGATATCCCCTCTAATATTACAGGTAACTCTAAAATATTTCTGTTAGCTGATGACACTGGTTTGATAGTAAAGGATGTTGTGTGCAACACTGACTCGGTTTCAAATAGTGGAGTTCATGACATACGTTCATGACTAGTAGAAAATAAACTAACGCTAAATCACAGTAATACTCAGTTCTTACAGTTTCTAACAAGCAATTCAATAAAACCTGACGTTTTAATTTCACAGGATGGGCATATGACTAGTGAAGCTGAACAGTTCAAGTTTCTAGGTGTTCAGATAGATAGTAAATTATCGTGAAAAGCCCACGTTCAAGATCTTATTCAAAGACTTAATGCTGCCATTTTTACTATTCGAACCGTATATGATGTGAGTGATCGTTCGATACGAAAGTTAGTCTACTGCTTATTTTCATTCACGTTCCATAACCTTGGAGATTTTCTCCTCAGTTAGGTCCTACGGAATTTGACGTGTAAATAAATGAATAAATAAATAAGAAACTTAACTCTGGACATTGTGTTTAGAATGGCAAAGAAAATATGGTTCATATCATCATATGAGATATTGTTTTAGTCACAATAACGGGGGAAAGAAATACAGTAGGAGGAGAATAGGTAGTTTGAGAGATGAAATAGTATAAATCCTTGGGTAACAGAAGAGATACTGAATTTGATTGACGCAAGCAGAAAATATAAGAATGCAGTAAATGAAGCAGACAAAAAGGAATGTTGTTGTTGTTGTTGTCTTCAGTCCTGAGACTGGTTTGATGCAGCTCTCCATGCTACTCTATCCTGTGCAAGCTGCTTCATCTCCCAGTACCTACTGCAACCTACATCCTTCTGAATCTGCTTAGTGTACTCATCTCTCTGTCTCCCTCTACAATTTTTACCCTACACGCTGCCCTCCAATGCCAAATTTGTGATCCCTTGATGCCTCAAAACATGTCCTACCAACCGATCCCTTCTTCTGTTCAAGTTGTGCCACAAGCTTCTCTTCTCCCCAATCCTATTCAATACCTCCTCATTAGTTACGTGATCTATCCACCTTATCTTCAGTATTCTTCTATAGCACCACATTTCGAAAGCTTCTATTCTCTTCTTGTCCAAACTAGTTATCGTCCATGTTTCACTTCCATACATGGCTACACTCCAAACAAATACTTTCAGAAACGACTTCCTGATACATAAATCTATATTCGATGTTAACAAATTTCTCTTCTTCAGAAACGCTTTCCTTGCCATTGCCAGTCTACATTTTATATCCTCTCTACTTCGACCATCATCAGTTATTTTGCTCCCCAAATAGCAAAACTCCTTTACTACTTTAAGTGTCTCATTTCCTAATCTAATTCCCTCAGCATCACCCGATTTAATTTGACTACATTCCATTATCCTCGTTTTGCTTTTGTTAATGTTCATCTTATATCCTCCTTTCAAGACACTGTCCATTCCGTTCAACTGCTCTTCCAAGTCCTTTGCGTCTCTGACAGAATTACAATGTCATCGGCGAACCTCAAAGTTTTTACTTCGTCTCCATGAATTTTAATACCTACTCCAAATTTTTCTTTTGTTTCCTTTACTGCTTGCTCAATATACAGATTGAATAACATCGGGGAGAGGCTACAACCCTGTCTCACTCCTTTCCCAACCACTGCTTCCCTTTCATGCCCCTCGACTCTTATTACTGCCATCTGGTTTCTGTACAAATTATAAATAGCCTTTCGCTCCCTGTATTTTACCCCTGCCACCTTTAGAATTTGAAAAAGAGTATTCCAGTCAACATTGTCAAAAGCTTTCTCTAAGTCTACAAATGCTAGAAACGTAGCTTTGCCTTTTCTTAATCTTTCTTCTAAGATAAGTCGTAAGGTCAGTATTGCCTCACGTGTTCCAACATTTCGACGGAATCCAAACTGATCCTCCCCGAGGTCTGCATCTACCAGTTTTTCCATTCGTCTGTAAAGAATTCGCGTTAGTATTTTGCAGCTGTGACGTATTAAACTGATAGTTCGGTAATTTTCACATCTGTCAGCACCTGCTTTCTTTGGGATTGGAATTATTATATTCTTCTTGAAGTCTGAGGGTATTTCGCCTGTCTCATACATCTTGCTCACCAGCTGGTAGAGTTTTGTCAGGACTGGCTCTCCCAAGGCCGTCAGTAGTTCTAATGGAATGTGGTCTACTCCGGGGGCCTTGTTTCGACTCAGGTCTTTCAGTGCTCTGTCAAACTCTTCATGCAGTATCGTATCTCCCATTTCGTCTTCATCTACATCCTCTTCTATTTCCATAATATTGTCCTCAAGTACATCGCCCTTGTATAAGCCTTCTATATACTCCTTCCACCTTTCTGCCTTCCCTTCTTTGCTTAGAACTGGGCTGCCATCTGAGCTCTTGATATTCATACACGTGGTTCTCTTCTCTCCAAAGGTCTCTTTAATTTTCCTGTAGGCAGTATCTATCTTACCCCTAGTGAGATAAGCTTCTACATCCTTACATTTGTCCTCTAGCCATCCCTGTTTAGCCATTTTGCACTTCCTGTCGATCTCATTTTTGAGACGTTTGTATTCTTTGTTGCCTGCTTCATTTACTGCATTTTTATATTTTCTCCTTTCATCAATTAAATTCAATATTTCTTCTGTTACCCAAGGATTTCTAGCAGCCCTCGTCTTTGTCCCTACTTTATCCTCTGCTGCCTTCACTACTACATCCCTCAGAGCTACCCATTCTTCTTCTACTGTATTTCTTTCCCCTATTCCTGTCAATTGTTCCCTTATGCTCTCTCTGAAACTCTGTACAACCTCCGGTTCTTTCAGTTTATCCAGGTCCCATCTCCTTAATTTCTCACATTTTTGCAGTTTCTTCAGTTTTAATCTACAGGTCATAACCAATAGATTGTGGTCAGAGTCCACATCTGCCCCTGGAAATGTCTTACAACTTAAAACCTGGTTCCTAAATCTCTGTCTTACCATTATATAATCTATCTGATAACTTTTAGTATCTCCAGGGTTCTTCCATGTATACAACCTTCTTTCATGATTCTTAAACCAAGTGTTAGCTATGATTAAGTTGTGCTCTGTGCAAAATTCTACTAGGCGGCTTCCTCTTTCATTTCTTAGCCCCAATCCATATTCACCTACTATGTTTCCTTCTCTCCCTTTTCCTACACTCGAATTCCAGTCACCCATTACTATTAAATTTTCGTCTCCCTTCACTATCTGAATAATTTCTTTTATTTCATCGTACATTTCTTCAATTTCTTCATCATCTGCAGAGCTAGTTTGCATATAAACTTGTACTACTGTAGTAGGTGTGGGCTTCGTATCTATCTTGGCCACAATAATGCGTTCACTATGCTGTTTGTAGTAGCTTACCCGCATTCCTATTTTCCTATTCATTATTAAACCTACTCCAGCATTACCCCTATTTGATTTTGTGTTTATAACCCTGTAATCACCTGACCAGAAGTCTTGTTCCTCCTGCCACCGAACTTCACTAATTCCCACTATATCTAACTTTAACCTATCCATTTCCCTTTTTAAATTTTCTAACCTACCTGCCCGATTAAGGGATCTGACATTCCACGCTCCGATCCGTAGAATGCCAGTTTTCTTTCTCCTGATAACGACATCCTCCTGAGTAGTCCCCGCCCGGAGATCCGAATGGGGACTATTTTACCTCCGGAATATTTTACCCAAGAGGATGCCATCATCATTTAATCATACAGTAAAGCTGCATGTCCTCGGGAAAAATTACGGCTGTAGTTTCCCCTTGCTTTCAGCCGTTCGCAGTACCAGCACAGCAACGCCGTTTTGGTTAATGTTGCAAGGCCAGATCAGTCAATCATCCAGACTGTTGCCCCTGCAACTACTGAAAAGGCTGCTGCCCCTCTTCAGGAACCACACGTTTGTCTGGCCTCTCAACAGATACCCCTCCGTTGTGGTTGCACCTATGGTACGGCCATCTGTATCGCTGAGGCACGCAAGCCTCCCCACCAACGGCAAGGTCCATGGTTCATGGGGGGGACAAAAAGGAATACAAACGTCAAAAAACGAAATCAACAGGAGGTACAAAATGGATAAGCAGGGATGGCTAGAGGACAAATGTGAGGATGTAGAGGCATAATGATTGGGGGTAAGATAGATACTGCCTACAGGAAAATTAAAGAGACCTTTGCAGAAGATTCACTTGCATGAACATCAATAGCTCAGATGGAAAACCAGTTGTAAGCAAAGAAGAGAAGGCAGAAAGGTGGAAGGAGTATATAGAGGGTCTATACAAGGGCGCTGTACTTGAAGGCAATATTACTGAAATTACGTAGATGAAGATGAGATTGGAGATACAATACTATGTGAAGAATTTGACAGAGCACTGAAAGGGGACAGGGTTGTAGCCTATCCCCGATGTTATTCAATTTGTATATTGAGCAAGCAGTAAAGGAAACAAAAAAATCGGAGTAGGAATTAAAATCCACAGAGAAACAAGGCCACGGGAGTAAGGGAGCAGATAACATTCCATCAGAACTACTGATAGCCTTTGGAGAGCCAGCCCTGACAAAACTGGTGAGCAAGACGCATGAGATAGGCGAAATACTCCTGGACTTCAAGAAGAATATAACAATTCCAATCTCAAAGAAAGCGGGTTTTGACAGGTGTGAAAATTACCGAACTATTGGTTTAATAAGTCACAGCTGCAAAATACTAACACGAAGACTACAGACGAATGGAAAAAGTGGTAGGGGTCAAACAAAGGGAGCGAAAGGCTATTTACAATTTGTTCAGAAACCAGGTGGCAGTTATAAGAGCCGAGGGCCATGAAAAGGAAGCAGTGGCTGGGACAGGGTTGTAGCCTATCCCCGATGTTATTCAATTTGTATATTGAGCAAGCAGTAAAGGAAACAAAAAAATCGGAGTAGGAATTAAAATCCACGGAGAAAAAATAAAAACTTTGAGGTTTGCCGATGCCATTGTAATTTGTCAGTTATAGCAAAGGACCTGGAAGAGCAGCTGAACGGAATGAACAGTGTCTTGAAATGAGGACATAAGATGAACATCAACGAAAGCAAAACGAGGACAATGGAATGTAGTCGAATTAAATCAGGTGATGCTGAGGGAGTTAGATTAGGAAATGAAGACACTTAAAGTAGTAAATGAGCTTTACTATTTGGGGAGCAAAATAACTGATAATGGTCGGAGAGGATATTAAATGTATACTGGCAATGGCAAGGAAAGCGTTTCTGAAGAACAGAAATTTGTTATCATCGATTATGCATTCAAGGGTCAGGAAGTCTTTTCTGAAAGTATTTGTATGGAGTGTAGCCATGTATGGAAGTGAAGCATGGACCATAACTAGTTTAGACAGGAAGAGAATAGAAGCTTTCGAAAAGTGCTGCTACAGAAGAATGCTGAAGATTAGATGGGTAGATCACGTAACTAATGAGGTGGTAGTGAACAGGATTGGGAAGAATAGGAACCTGTTGCAGAACTTGATTAGAAGAAGGGATCTGTAGGTAGGACACGTTATGAGGCATCAGTTTAGTGTTGGAGGGAAGTGTGGAGAGTAAAAATCGTAGAGGGAGACCAAGAAATGAGTACAAGAAGCAGACTCAGAAGGATATTGGTCGCAGTAGGTACTTAGAGATGAAGAAACTTGCACAGGATAGAGTAGCATGGAGAGCTGCATCAAACCAGTCCCTGGACTGAAGACCATGACAACAACGAAAATCAGAGATTCGTTATCCACGAAAATCTGCTGGGAAGTCTCCATGAAGGCATCTGAGGCATCTTGAGGAATTTTTGTCGTGAAACCAAGATCAGGTAGAAGATCTTTTGTATCCAAACCTACCATTTGCCCTTTGTAGGTATAGATAAATTCTACTGTTCTTCCCGGTAGATATTTGTTTTTCTCTGATTTAGGGACTGGTGAGTGAGTGACATAAAATTCCTGATATTACTGCGGACAATGATCCGTCTATTCATTGTGAGTACAATCCGAGTGAGAAGGGATTTAGATGAAAGAAGAGATGATTCCTTTACCATTTTTGCGTCTCCATATGAACAATTCCGTCTACCTATAGGTTTGTATCGTATTTCCATTTGGGACATGTTAACCTGTTATATTTTTTTATTATTAGCTTATTGGCCCTGATTGGCTTACTTCCTTTGAACATCATGTTCAAATTATATTCCTGTACTACTTTCGTAACTATGTCTACATCTACATGGATACTTTGCAAATCACATTTAAGTGCCTGGCAGAGGTTTCGTCGAACTACCTTCAAAATTCTCTATTATTCCAATCACGTATAGCTCGCGGAGAAATGTTGTTGTTGTTGTGGTCTTCAGTCCTGAGACTGGTTTGATGCAGCTCTCCATGCTACTCTATCCTGTGCAAGCTTCTTCATCTCCCAGTACCTACTGCAACCTACATCCTTCTGAATCTGCTTAGTGTACTCATCTCTCGGTCTCCCTCTACGATTTTTACCCTCCACACTGCCCTCCAATGCTAAATTTGTGATCCCTTGATGCCTCAAAACATGTCCTACCAACCGATCCCTTCTTCTAGTCAAGTTGTGCCATAAACTTCTCTTCTCCCCAATCCTATTCAATACCTCCTCATTAGTTACGTGATCTATCCACCTTATCTTCAGTATTCTTCTGTAGCACCACATTTCGAAAGCTTCTATTCTCTTCTTGTCCAAACAAGTTATCGTCCATGTTTCACTTCCATACATGGCTACACTCCAAGCAAATATTTTCAGAAATGACTTCCTGACACTTAAATCTATATTCGATGTTAACAAATTTCTCTTCTTCAGAAACGCTTTCCTTGCCATTGCCAGTCTACATTTTATATCCTCTCTACTTCGACCATCATCAGTTATTTTACTTCCTAAATAGCAAAACTCCTTTACTACTTTGTCTCATTTCCTAATCTAATTCCCTCAGCATCACCCGATTTAATTGGACTACATTCCATTATCCTCGTTTTGCTTTTGTTGATGTTCATCTTATATCCTCCTTTCAAGACACTGTCCATTCCGTTCAACTGCTCTTCCAAGTCCTTTGCGTCTCTGACAGAATTACAATGTCATCGGCGAACCTCAAAGTTTTTACTTCGTCTCCATGAATTTTAATACCTACTCCAAATTTTTCTTTTGTTTCCTTTACTGCTTGCTCAATATACAGATTGAATAACATCGGGGAGAGGCTACAACCCTGTCTCACTCCTTTCCCAACCACTGCTTCCCTTTCATGCCCCTCGACTCTTATGACTGCCATCTGGTTTCTGTACAAATTATAAATAGCCTTTCGCTCCCTGTATTTTACCCCTGCCACCTTTAGAATTTGAAAAAGAGTATTCCAGTCAACATTGTCAAAAGCTTTCTCTAAGTCTACAAATGCTAGAAACGTAGGTTTGGCTTTTCTTAATCTTTCTTCTAAGATAAGTCGTAAGGTCAGTATTGCCTCACGTGTTCCAACATTTCGACGGAATCCAAACTGATCCTCCCCGAGGTCTGCATCTACCAGTTTTTCCATTCGTCTGTAAAGAATTCGCGTTAGTATTTTGCAGCTGTGACTTATTAAACTGATAGTTCGGTAATTTTCACATCTGTCAGCACCTACTTTCTTTGGGATTGGAATTATTATATTCTTCTTGAAGTCAGAGGGTATTTGGCCTGTCTCATACATCTTGCTCACGAGCTGGTAGAGGTTTGTCATGACTGGCTCTCCCAAGGCCGTCAGTAGTTCTAATGGAATGTTGTCTACTCCGGGGGCCTTGTTCCGACTCAGGTCTTTCAGTGCTCTGTCAAACTCTTCACGCAATATCGTATCACCCACTTCGTCTTCATCTACATCCTCTTCCATTTCCATAATATTGTCCTCAAGTACATCACCCTTGTATAAACCTTCTATATACTCCTTCCACCTTTCTGCCTTCCCTTCTTTGCTTAGAACTGGGTTGCCATCTGAGCTCTTGATATTCATACACGTGGTTCTCTTCTCTCCAAAGGTCTCTTTAATTTTCCTGTAGGCAGTATCTATCTTACCCCTAGTGAGATAAGCTTCTACATCCTTACATTTATCCTCTAGCCATCCCTGTTTAGCCATTTTGCACTTCCTGTCGATCTCATTTTTGAGACGTTTTTATTCTTTTTTGCCTGCTTCATTTACTGCATTTTTATATTTTCTCCTTTCATCAATTAAATTCAATATTTCTTCTGTTACCCAAGGATTTCTAGCAGCCCTCGTCTTTGTCCCTACTTTATCCTCTGCTGCCTTCACTACTACATCCCTCAGAGCTACCCATTCTTCTTCTACTGTATTTCTTTCCCCTATTCCTGTCAATTGTTCCCTTATGCTCTCCCTGAAACTCTGTACAACCTCCGGTTCTTTCAGTTTATCCAGGTCCCATCTCCTTAATTTCTCACATTTTTGCAGTTTCTACAGGTCATAACCAATAGATTGTGGTCAGAGTCCACATCTGCCCCTGGAAATGTTTTACAACTTAAAACCTGGTTCCTAAATCTCTGTCTTACCATTATATAATCTATCTGATAACTTTTAGTATCTCCAGGGTTCTTCCACGTATACAACCTTCTTTCATGATTCTTAAACCAAGTGTTAGCTATGATTAAGTTGTGCTCTGTGCAAAATTCTACTAGGCGGCTTCCTCTTTCATTTCTTAGCCCCAATCCATATTCACCTACTATGTTTCCTTCTCTCCCTTTTCCTACACTCGAATTCCAGTCACCCATTACTATTAAATTTTCGTCTCCCTTCACTATCTGAATAATTTCTTTTATTTCATCGTACATTTCTTCAATTTCTTCATCATCTGCAGAGCTAGTTTGCATATAAACTTGTACTACTGTAGTAGGTGTGGGCTTCGTATCTATCTTGGCCACAATAATGCGTTCACTATGCTGTTTGTAGTAGCTTACCCGCATTCCTATTTTCCTATTCATTATTAAACCTACTCCAGCATTACCCCTATTTGATTTTGTGTTTATAACCCTGTAATCACCTGACCAGAAGTCTTGTTCCTCCTGCCACCGAACTTCACTAATTCCCACTATATCTAACTTTAACCTATCCATTTCCCTTTTTAAATTTTCTAACCTACCTGCCCGATTAAGGGATCTGACATTCCACGCTCCGATCCGTAGAATGCCAGTTTTCTTTCTCCTGATAACGACATCCTCCTGAGTAGTCCCCGCCCGGAGATCCGAATGGGGACTATTTTACCTCCGGAATATTTTACCCAAGAGGATGCCATCATCATTTAATCATACAGTAAAGCTGCATGTCCTCGGGAAAAATTACGGCTGTAGTTTCCCCTTGCTTTCAGCCGTTCGCAGTACCAGCACAGCAACGCCGTTTTGGTTAATGTTGCAAGGCCAGATCAGTCAATCATCCAGACTGTTGCCCCTGCAACTACTGAAAAGGCTGCTGCCCCTCTTCAGGAACCACACGTTTGTCTGGCCTCTCAACAGATACCCCTCCGTTGTGGTTGCACCTACGGTACGGCCATCTGTATCGCTGAGGCACGCAAGCCTCCCCACCAACGGCAAGGTCCATGGTTCATGGGGGGGGGGGGGGGGGGGAGGGGGGCGCGGAGAAAACGAACACGTATATCTCCCTGTGTGAGCTCTGATTTCCGTTATTTTATTATGGTGATCGTTTCTCCCTATGTAGGTCGGCGTCAGTAAAATATTTTCTCGTTCGGAGGAGAAAGTTGGTGATTGAAATTTCGTGAGAAGATTCCGCCGCAACGAAAAACACCTTTGTTTTAATGATGTCCACCCCAAATCCTTTATCGTTTCAGTGAAACTCTCTCCTCTATTTCGATTACTACAAATCGCTGCCCTTCTGTGAACTTTTTCGATGTACTCCTTCAGTCCTATCTGGTACGGATCCCACACAGCACAGTAGTATTCTAAAAAAGGACGGACAAGCGTAGTATAGGCAGTCTTTTCAGTAAATCTGCTACATTTTATAAGTGTCCTGCCAATAAAACGCAGTCTTTGGTTAGCCTTCCCCACAACATTTTCAGTGTGTTCTTTCCAATTTATGTTGTTCTTAATTGTCATTCCTTTGTATTTAGTTCAATTTACGGCCTTTATATTTAAACTTGACTGATTAATCGTGTACCCGACGTTTAACGAAATTCTTTTAGCACTTATGTGGATGACCTCACACTTTTCGCTATTTAGGATCAATAGCCAGTTTTCGCACCATATTGATATCTTTTCTAAATCTTAAGGGTATTTTTGGTCTGTCGTTGCAACTACAAAAATGCGTGATTTTTTCACCAGACGCGTTTCGCTTTATTGAGATAAAACATCAGTGGTCTGTAATCAAGTTATTTACATTTTGATTTGCTTTTTAGATCGAATAACAGTTCGTTAAGAGTAGGTTGATTTGTACTTACGGTGATTTTTCGGTTGATTTCTCGCTTACATCGGGAAATGAGGTCTGCTAGCACATACATGTTTTTCTGTTTTTGACACTGATAATTTTCGTCTAATTTTTAGATGTTCTGCAGCACTATGCATTTCGCACACCACACTTTTATGCACACCACTGTATTCTGTTACTTTTTGTACTTCAAGTATGTGTTTTTATTTGTGTTTTGTAGTATTGCCAACATAATCTTTCCACTACTCTCTTTGACCTACAACATGTTTTTATTTAGATTTTTGTATGTGTGTAATTTTATTTAATTATGTTTCTGTGTATTTATGTACGAGTAAGAGCAAGAGGGAGAAGCAATAGCCATATAGTGTTTTTTTTTTTTTTTTTGTGTACACGTAAGTGTTCAGCAGTGTGAGTTAGAGGAGAAGGCGAGGAGCGAGAGGTCAAATGAAACTGTGAGTTGGGGGGCGGGGGGGGGGGGGGGGGGGGAGGAATTGTGGAAGAGTGGGAGGGTGTGAAGGATGGTAAAGGCTCTTTTCTTTTTCACGTAATTTCACAATTTCAACAATTATTCTATGTAGTGTCTCGTTTCCAATATTTATCTGGACATTGAGCAACTGTTTATTTTGTGTTAATGTTTTTTGTATGTAGAAATTTTCTTGAAAATGGAGGAGGTGTCTGTCTTTATTGATTTATATTATGCTCATATCGTTTTCAGTATTGCTAGGTCTAATGTGTTCTTTTAGGTGATTCGCAAATGTTGAATGATTTGTACCGTATTTGAATGCTCTGATATGTTCTTTATATCTTGTGTCAAATGTCCTGCCAGTCATTCCAGTGTATATCTTCTCACAATCTCTGCAACTGAGCTGATAGATACCACATAGTTGGTGACTGTTTGGTTTTGATTTTAGTTTTGGGATGTGCTTTTGTATGGAGTTGTTTGTTTTGTAAGCAATGTTTAAGCCTTGTTTTTTGAATATGTTTTCTATTTTAAGAGTGAACTTGTTGTGGTAGGTAATTGTATGCCACTTTCTTGTTGTAGTATAAGTTGTACGAATTAGTGTGGTTTGGTTAGTATTTTTTTATTACTCGTCTTTTTATTTTTTTGTTTCGTTTGTCTACAATTGTATTTTTGTGTCCATTTTTAATGCTATTTGTTTTATAATGGCTAACTCTTTTTGGTAATTAGAATTGTTTAGGGGGATCCTGTTCAGCCTGTTTAAAAAATAAGCTGTCTCTGACTGCTGCTTGTTTGTGGTTTTGTGGGTGGTTTGAAGTTGCATTTAAAATAATGTCACTTGTTGTGGGTTCTCTGTATATGTCAAATTTGTGTTTATTATTGTTTTTTCTTATGGTTATGTCTAAAAAGTTGAGTGTGTTTTCTTGTTCTTCTTCTATTGTGAACTTTACGTTTTTGTGTTCAGTATTTGTGTCTCTGTCTAGTTGCTGTATTCTGTTTTTTGGTTCATCTACCATGCATATTATGTCATCCATGTATCTGTACCAGTAGATGATGTTGTAGCTTTTCTTTGTTATTATGTCTTCAAATATGAATTTTCCTACGTGGTTAATGAAAATGTAGGTAATGTTCCTGAGATAGTTGAATCCATAGGTAAACCTTCTTCTTGTATGTAGTATTCTTCATTGAATTTAAAATATTTTTGTTGTGTTATGAACTGTAATAATTTTATAGTTTAATCTGTGTGTTCATGAAGTAGCTGGATAGGTGTTTTCAGGTTTTCTTCAATTATTTTTATGGTTTCATTAACAGGGATGAAGCTGTACATTCTTTTTACATCAAAGAAGAGCAATGTTGCTGTGTCAGTGATTTTAGTGTCTATTATATGTTCTACCAGTTGAAAGGTATTTATGATTGTTCTATCATTGTCTAGTTTATAATACTGGGTGAGCTGTGACGGCATTTGTTTTGCTGTTAGGTATGAAGGAGCTGCTCTGAAGTTTACTGGAATGACGTCAGTGGCGTGGGAGAACTGAGAGGTAGGGGCGTGAGCTATACTGCGCCGTCATACACAAGGTTATTTAACTTTGATGTATCCTCCCGATTTGATTTCTTACCTCCTTTCACATTGCGCGCCCCCCCCCCCCCCCCCCCCCCCTCCTGGAGATATTTATGGGGGACTATTTTACCTCTGGATACTGATTTATCATGAGAGGAAGCCATTTTTGTGCATAAAATGGAGACTGCAGTATGCAGGGAAGATAATCTGCGGTGGTATTCAGTTGCCTCAGAACCCTGCTACAAGCACGAAAACTAGAAAACCTTAAAAGAGAGATGGAAAAGAATCAATATGGACCTCGTAGGAGTTGCTGAGGTAAGATGGAATGGATGTGGAGAGTTACAGTCAGACGAATATGTATTGTACTACTCAGGAGGAGAAGTAAAAGGAATGAATGGAGTAGGAATGACATGACAAAGGAATTGGCTAAATGTGTGGAATATGTGGACTATGCAAATGACCAGGTTATTGGTGTAAGGCTGAAAGGAGCACAAAAAGATTTATGACTGTCCAGCTGTATATGCCAACTCCAGAACATGATCAAATTGTAGAGGAAACGTACAATGTAATAGAGAGAATAATGGACGAAAGTACAAAATGCTGCAAAATAATAATGGGAGACTGGAACGACATTGTGGGAAAGGGAAAAGATGGAAACATAGTAGGCAGTCGTGGTCTTGGAAATCACCAGGGGATAAATACAGAAACAAAATAGATTTTATACTGGTAGAAGAAAGATACATGAATGGAATCAACAAGGTTAACAGATTACCAGGTGCAGATATTAATAACAACCACAACTTACTTATGGCAGAAATAGAAATACACTCCTGGAAATGGAAAAAAGAACACATTGACACCGGTGTGTCAGACCCACCATACTTGATCCGGACACTGCGAGAGGGCTGTACAAGCAATGATCACACGCACGGCACAGCGGACACACCAGGAACCGCGGTGTTGGCCGTCTAATGGCGCTAGCTGCGCAGCATTTGTGCACCGCCGCCGTCAGTGTCAGCCGGTTTGCCGTGGCATACGGAGCTCCATCGCAGTCTTTAACACTGGTAGCATGCCGCGACAGCGTGGACGTGAACCGTATGTGCAGTTGACGCACTTTGAGCGAGGGCGTATAGTGGGCATGCGGGAGGCCGGGTGGACGTACCGCCGAATTGCTCAACACGTGGGGCGTGAGGTCTCCACAGTACATCGATGTTGTCGCCAGTGGTCGGCGGAAGGTGCACGTGACCGTCGACCTGGGACCGGACCGCAGCGACGCACGGATGCACGCCAAGACCGTAGGATCCTACGCAGTGCCGTAGGGGACCGCACCGCCACTTACCAGCAAATTAGGGACACTGTTGCTCCTGGGGTATCGGCGAGGACCGTTCGCAACCGTCTCTATGAAGCTGGGCTACGGTCCCGCACACCGTTAGGCCGTCTTCCGCTCACTGGCCGTACACCTCTGGTGATCGTCGAGGGGACACTGAATAGTGCACGGTACATCCAAACCGTCATCGAACCCATCGTTCTACCATTCCTAGACCGGCAAGGGAACTTGCTGTTCCAACAGGACAATGCACGTCCGCATGTATCCCGTGCCACCCAACGTGCTCTAGAAGGTGTAAGTCAACTACCCTGGCCAGCAAGATCTCCAGATCTGTCCCCCATTGAGCATGTTTGGGACTGGATGAAGCGTCGTCTCACGCGGTCTGCACGTCCAGCACGAACGCTGGTCCAACTGAGGCGCCAGGTGGAAATGGCATGGCAAGCCGTTCCACAGGACTACATCCAGCATCTCTACAATCGTCTCCATGGGAGAATAGCAGCCTGCATTGCTGCGAAAGGTGGATATACACTGTACTAGTGCCGACATTGTGCATGCTCTGTTGCCTGTGTCTATGTACCTGTGGTTCTGTCAGTGTGATCATGTGATGTATCTGACCCCAGGAATTTGTCAATAAAGTTTCCCCTTCCTGGGACAATGAATTCACGGTGTTCTTATTTCAATTTCCAGGAGTGTAAGAATGAAAAAACTGAAGTAGGCAATCATGGTGAAGATGTGGGATCTAGAGACGATAAGATCCAACAAAGAACAAATTACAGAAATGCTATCACTTGAGTTTCTAAACACACTACGAGACAAAGAACCACCTGATAATGTCAACGAGTACTATAATGTGCTGAAAGATGGAGTCATTAAAGCAGCACAGCAAAATATAGGATATGTGAAAGGGAAAACGGCAAAAAAAAAGCCATGGGTCACACGAGAAATGGTTTCCAAGCAGATGTACCGAAGGTTCAATAATGAACTGCGAAGAGAAACAGAGCAGACTAGGGAAAAATGGCTAAAAGAGGAATGTGATGCAATTGAAGAAATGGACAGGAAGGGAAGATACGACTTACTATACAACAGAGTAAAGACCATTACATGGGACCAAAACAGAGCAGGAAGTACTACTATGGAAATTTTGAATAAAGACCGAGAGGTAGTGTACAAAGGTTGTGACGATGTCCTCCAGAGATGGGAAGAATATCTAAAAGAGCTATATGATACAGATCGCAAAACAGGAACTCTGGAACTTGAATCACTCAACAGTGTAAGTGATGTCGAGAAAGGACCAACCATCATAATGGAAGAAATAAAGTCTGCCATAGCCGCAATGAAAAATGGCAAAGCAGTAGGTACAGATCCGATACCGGGAGAAATATTAAAATACTTGAACCAAGATGTAATAAAAGACATATTGAGGTTATGTAACAAAATGTATGACAATGGTGAATGGCCTGAGGCCTTCCTGACAACAGTAATGATTACGTTACCGAAAAAACAAGGAACCAAGAAATGCAGTGAGCACAGGACAATCAGCCTCATTTCACATGCAGCCAAAGTGATGTTAAGAATAATTAATAAGAGAATTGAAAAAGTGATGAAGGAGATTCTTGGCGAGGTGCAATTTGGCTTTAGACAGAATACGGGCATCATAGATGCAATAGGGCTCCTACGAATCTTGGGAGAAAGATTTGTTAAAAAAGAAAGAGACCTCTATATGTGCTTCATCGATCTAGAAAAGGCATTAGACAATGTGGCTTGGGACAAGCTGGCGACTATAATGAGGGAAAAGAGAGTGGACTGGAAAACCAGAAGATTTGTAAACTCATTATATCTGAATCAAAAAGCCTCAGTTAAAGTGAGAGGAGAAAATACAAACTGGATCGGACTAGGAAAAAGAGTAAGACAAGGATGCTATCACCTATTCTTTTCAACCTCTACTTGGAAAATATGATTGACCAATGCTCATTAGATGACAAAGGAGTAGAAATTGGAGGAAGAAGAGTAGGGTGTTTGAGGTTTTAGTGGACACCATTGAAGCAAACGGAAAAATTATGGAATGAAAACACAAATAAAACAAAAGTACTGGCACTAGGAAGAAATAAAGAAATAAAAGTTATGTTGAATGGAGAAATATTGGAACAAGTGCAAAATTTTAAGTATCTTGGAAACAGGATAGACACCGACTGGAAGTGCAGCACAGAAATTAAAACAAGGATAGCGATGGCAAAAGAGGCATTTCATAAGAAAAGGAGAATTTTCTGCAGCAGTCTGGACAGAGAACTGAGGAAAGGACTCATAAAAAGTTTTGTATGTAGTGTTCTTCTGCATGTTGCTGAAACATGGACTTTGAGGAAGAGGCTTCTGAGATGTGGACATGGCGGATGATGGAAAGAATAAGTTGGATGGACAGAGTAAGAAATGAAGAGGTACTGAGAAGAGTGAGAGAGAAAAGACAGTTACTAGATGTAATAAAAAGAAGATAAAGAAACAGGATTAGGCATATATTAAGGATGAATGACGGAAAGATAAAAACAGCTTTAGAAGGTTATGTAGAAGGGATAAGGAAGCTAGGAAGGAAGAGATTTCAGATACTGGATGACGTGATGGATGGTACAACATTCAGCAGCCTTAAGAAGGAAGCAATGTATCGCAGAAAATGGAGAGGCAAAGGACGTGCTAATATAGCAGAAAACTGATGATGATCCCTGCGTGCAAATTTTCGGTATAAAATGGATGTCAAGGCAAGGCAGCTTGGAACGAATTGCTCTTCCGTGCCATCCTCTTCATCTCTGCGTAGCATTTTAATTCAACGTCTTCAACTGTTGCGAAATATGAAACTTTCCCGGAGCATAGATTTTTCCACAAGGTTTCGGGCGAACTGTCTGATGTCAATAACTTACTACCACGATATTTCGGTGCGAAATTTCGTGGAACAATCTTTAATTACTTGTTGGATATACTCCACTTTCTGTTTTCCTCTTTAGTTTTTACACTCTAAGCTCCCTAAAATGCCAGGTAAGTTATTTATTCCCTAAGTCTTAACACGTGTCCTATCATCCTCTCTCCTCTTGTTGTCAATATTCTTCTCCTCGCCAATTTTGGTGGAGAACCTCCACATTCCTTACCTTATCAGTTTACCTAATTTTCAACGTCCTTCTGTAGCATCGGATCTCAAACGATTAGATTTTCTTCTTGTTCGGATTTTCCACAGATTGACTTCTGACTGTGCTCCTAACATACATCCTGGGAAGTTTCTTACTCAAATTAAGGCCGACGTTTGATACTACCAGATTTCTTTTGGCCAGGAATGCCATCTTTGTCTGTCGTTGCCTGCTTCTTATACTGTCTTGCTTCGCCTTCATGCGTACTTTTGCTTCAAAAGCAGCGGAATTCTTTCGCTTTAATTACTAAGTAGAGCTCAATTTGATCTTAATTTTAACGCTAATCTCATATCTGCTACTCCTCATTTTGTCCCTCTCAATTCATGATGTGAGCTTATTAGACTCAGTTTTCCAGTTAACAGATCCTGCAATTCTGTTTCGGCATCGCTGACGATAGCAATGTCATCAGCGAATCTCATCATTGATCTCCTTTCACCCTGAATTTTAATACTGCATCTGAACCTTTTTGTTTTACTCTTCGATGTACAGATTGAACAGGAGTGGCACCCCCAATATGTGTATCTCACGCAGCAGATCGTAGCCACACACCTGCGTGGTAACGCATAACCTGCACTGTGCTTAACCAATAATAGCCAATAATAACAGTGCGACATTTAATGGGAGAGAATGAAATATTGGCGTACCTGAAAGGGTTAGACATGTAATCGGGCACGAAAACGTGCAGAACCGTGTTGTGCTGTCTCAACCAAATGATGCAGTATACAGCCACAGAGACAGCCACGCTGCAAAGCCAGGTCCAGACGAACAGTACACAGTTATGATCAGACGCCATAGAGGTCGCACACAACATGGACTATGTTATGCTTCCGTCATACGTCACCCAAATAGTTTCCAGGTATACTGTGTATCTCCTGACAGTCGCTTACCCGGTGTCGGCCGATAAACATGATATTGCAGTGCCTGTGTTGTTCAGAAATTCGATGCAAAGTTCCATCGGATATGTATGCTTGGGACATGCATGCATGTATATCCGAAGGAACACTGCATCTTATTATGTCCGAAAGTACTTTGCATCGTCGTTCTGAACAACATAGGCACTGCTGTATCGTATTTATCCTCCGACCCCGGGTAAGCGACTTTCAGGTAAAATGACTCCCCTTTACGGGAATATGCATAATGGACGTAAGGGTGCAGACTGCAGACACACGGTTGACGATATACGAGGTCTGTTCAAAAAATTTCGAAACATTCGTAATTCGTAATTTTGCGCCAGTGGTGTGCTGGAGCGAAATGCTGTTGGCGTCCCTGCGCACGCCTGTGTTTAATGTGTAGCTGCCGGAAGTTTCATTGTTGTATGGCTGTTAGTTTTGTTGAGTGCTGGATTGAGTAGAACGTTGTGTCGCACAGTTTGCGAATTTGGAGATGGAGCGACGCGTCTGTATTAAATTTTTCGTGAAACTAAAAAAAAAAGACCTTTACAGAGACACACCAAATTATGCAGAAAACCTACGGTGATTGCTTAAGCGGTACTGTGTGTTACGAATGGTACACACAGTTTAAAAGCCAGACGGAAGTTAACAGACGACCCTCGCTCAGAGCGCCCTTCGACGTCTACCGACTACCCACACGTCAGGAACGTCAACGAAATTGTTGTGCCAATCGAAAACTGAGTGTCCGGGAGATTGCAGAAGAATGGAACATTTCAGTTGGATCATGTCATGAAATCATGACACAGCATCTTGGAATGCATCGTGTTGCCTCCAGTTTTGTCCCACGGGCGACCGCTCATTAGTCAAGGCCAGAAAGACCTTCGCCTCGCAATCTGTGAAGAGCTTTTGGGCTGTGCAAATGGCAATGAGATGTTCCTTAAGAGAAACATAACTAGTGATGAGACCTGGGTGCCGGCCGCTGTGGCCGAGCGGTTCTAGGCGCTTCAGTCTGGAACCACGCTGCTGCTACTGTCGCAGGTTCGAATCCTGCCTCAGGCATGAATGTGTGTGATGTCCTTAGGTTAGTTAGATTTAAGCAGTTGTAAGCCTAGGGGACTGATGAGCTCAGATGTTAAGTCCGACAGTGCTCAGAGCCATTTGAACCATTTTTTGAGACGTGGGTCTACGATTATGATGAAATTTAAGTTCAGTCTTCACAATGGGTCTGGAAATGTTCTCCAACAACAAGAAAGCTCGTCAGATCAGGTCAAATGTCAAAGCCATGTTTTCTTTTACTTTGAAGGATTCGTTCACCACGAACTCGTGCCACAGCGACAAACTGTTAATCGATGGTATTATCGGGACGTGTTGCGACGACTGCGAGAAAATGTGAGAAGAAAACGGCCTGAAATGTGGCGTGACAATTCATGGCCCTTGCATTACCATAACTAATCCGAACATTCATCCGTGTTGGTGCGTGACTATTGCACAAAAAAACGAAATCACTGTGCTGCCTCATGCTCCGTACTCTCCAGATCTGGTCCCTGTCGACTTTTTTTTCTTCCAGAAGTTGAAAACTCCGTTGAAAGGTTGAAGATGCGCAATGAGAGAATGATAGACAAGATAAAAGAAAATTTACAGAAGGCGCTCCGAGCGATCGAGCAACCGGCGTACCAAGACTGCCTCCGGAGGTGGAAACGGCGTTGGAAGAGGTGTATCAGTTGTGGAGGCGAGTGTTTCAAAGGAGATCTATCACAATAAGTAAAAGTAAGTGTAGAAAAGTTTGTAGACAAAGTTCTGCAATTTTTTGAACAGACCTTCTATGGAAGTTTGGGTCTGTCAGTCGTGCTCGGATAGCCTAATGGTAAGGCGACCACTCGTGATTGGAGGAAAATCCAGGTTTGAATGCCAGTCAGGCACATATTTTCATTGTAGCCATTCCATTATACAACTGATGGTTGCTCATATTCGCTACTGTGAATACATTTCATGTATTTTATAACAGCTGTAGTCGCCGCAGTGCCTGTTCCTTTGGACGCAAATGCGTGCCCGAAGGAACTTAGCACCGAGTTTCTTAAAAGCAAAGGCACTGCAATATCGTATTTCTCTTAATTGTTTATAGTAAATTGCTGCTGCTTTGTGCTGCCTTCAGTCTTTCCGTAGTTTAGCTAGCCCTGTTTGGCCTCGTGACGAGGCTGTGTATTTGCTGCATGCAGGCAAGGCATCTCAAAACAGCAACAATTTTCGGTGTTAGAAGGTTCTCCTATACCACATTTTTGTCGGATACCAAATGTATTTTCACATTCAATCACGGTAGGCATACACACTATAAAGACACACAGTGGCTCAATTTAAGATAAATCAAGTAATGTAAAGCAGAGTCACAAAAGCAACAAAAGTGGAGAGTATTATTAATTTCAATTCAGGCCAATACCTGTCAGTCCTCAGGACTATCCTGGTTACGGTGAATCACCGATACAGTGCCTCAGTCATTATTTTTATTTTAATACAACTACGCGTTTCAGTGGTCACGCCACGATCTTCAAATGCATCCTGAAGATTATGGCAAGATAATCGAAACGCGCAGTGGTGTTCAAATAAAAATAACAGTGATTGAAGCAGTACACCATTTACTGTTTGTATCTAATCAGTCGTAGCCTTAACAAGCAGTACATTCTGGACGACGTATTTGTTATCATTCCGGTTGTCTGACCATTAGTTGTGGTGCGAGGAAATGTGAACAGATGATGCACAACGATGCTCACTTTTCTAAAGAACTGGCATGTTATAGTTTACCTTATATAATGTGCCATTTGGATAAACCACCTTCTGGTACTACCAAATGACTGTCAAGTAATCCGTACGTTCCGAAAACATCATGAAATCAAGTAACAGCTTTTAGATGACTGAGTCTGAAGAAATTTTCTACGTGTTAAGCGAATCATTGCCACTCCGGTTGCTTCGAACTTCGCAGTGCTTCGATGGATACCGGTATCGTTAACAGACTGCCAGGTCAGTTTCTGATTGACGATACTCACTTGTTTTCGTAAAGCAAGCGACTTTTGTTTGCAAGACATCGTGTGCCAAAAAGTTAGCTATGTTGGGGACGAATGTTGTTTACTAAACCCAGGAGCGAATTTTGCGAGAAGTTTCTTTTCCTCCAAAAAGTCTTCATTTTCGAGCCTAAAGTACACTCAAGGATCCGCAAAC
Source organism: Schistocerca gregaria (assembly GCF_023897955.1). Taxonomy (NCBI): domain Eukaryota; kingdom Metazoa; phylum Arthropoda; class Insecta; order Orthoptera; family Acrididae; genus Schistocerca; species Schistocerca gregaria. The sequence continues at coordinate 824,688,543 of NC_064921.1, read as the reverse complement.
AGACGTAAATTCCGAAAAATTCTTTATAAGCACTCGTTATTTTATTATTGCTGTAAAATGAAATATCTGTGCACTTTCCGTCTCGCCCGATCGTTCGCAGTATGAGAAATTCTTGATAAAAATGAGGTAGAAAAGGAGATACGTCCGCAGTTTGCATTCCGTTTCAGTAATGGAAGTGCTTATTTAGTATAAGTAATTTCTGAGTGTGTGTGACTGTCGAGCATTAGCTTGGTTGTAGGAAACTCAAGTGAGAACACTTTTTTATTGCAGACGTAAACATTTCGACTTTCTGCCTGTTACACCAGGGAAGCTGAAGAAGTTTCCGCTTAAGGGCGTTGCTGCGTAGTGTGACTCCGGAGCGGATATATAAGCACTGAGACTTACGTACATGGTGGCAATTATTGATCTGTATGAAATAAAATCGTCATAACTTCTGAGCTGTTTACATTAGGACGTTCAAACTGCACGGCTAGCCGCGGAGTATGATGGAAATTGTATGGTTTGGTTTAGCGACGAAGCCCACTTTCATTTGGATGGGTTCGTCAATAAGCAACACTGAAGCATTTGGGGGACTGAAAACCCGCATTTTGCGATCGAGAAGTTCCTTCACCCTCAACGTGCGACTGTGTAATGTGCAGTGTCCTGTCACGGAATAATCGATGCGATATTCCTTGATGGCACGGTGACTACCGAACGGTACGTGAAAGTTTTGGAAGATGATTTCTATCCCGTTGTCCAAAGTGACCCTGATTTCGATAGGATATGGTTCATGCAAGACGGAGCTTGGCCGTATCGAAGTAGGAGTGTTTGATGTCCTGGAGGAACACTTTACGGATTGCATTCTGGCTCTGGGGTACCCACAGGCCACTGGCATGGGCCTCGATTGGCTGCCATATTCTAGGGAACTGAACACATGCGACTCCTTCTGTGCGGCTATATTAAATACAAGGTGTATTGCAATAACCCAAAAACCATTGCTGAGCTGAAACCAGCTATTCAGGAGGTCACTGACAACATCGATATTCGGACACTTCAGCGGATCGTGCAGAATTTCGCTATTCGTCTGCGCTACATTATCGCCAGCGATGGTAGGCATAACGAACATGTCATAACCTAAATCCTAATATCTGTAGTGACGTTTACATGTTGAAAAATGTGTGTCCACGCCATAGTTAGTCGGGCGTGACCGGCACTTGGATGGGTGACCATCCGGGCTGCCATGAGCTATTGCCATCTTTCGGGGTGCAGTCAGCCTCGTGATGCCAACTAAGGAGCTACTCGACCGAATAGTAGCGGCTCTTGTAAAAGAAAACCATCATAACGACTGGGAGAGCGGTGTGCTGACCACACGCTCCTCCTATACGCATCCTCAGCTGAGGATGACAAGGTGGTCGGATGGTCCCGATGGGCCACTTGTGGCCTGAAGACGGAGTGCTGTAAGTGATAACGAAACCGACAGTAAAAAATCTCGAATTAGCTCTCGTTTCCAAGTTAAAGGAAGGCGGGGTGCATTTAATTATATTTAATTAGCAGTCATTGTCAATTCCTTCCCATATAGGCTTTGAAATCCCGCTGATGGTAGACAGACTGATGAAGTTTCAGGCAACAATAGGTGCGTGTATTTTGTGGCTGTTTTTAGCCCGGGCTCGTAGCAAGAAGGGGATGGGAAGGGTACCGGAGGAGCGGAGCATGTGTCATTTAAGCGTAGTTTCAGTTTGTTGCAAGCTATATTCTGTTCATGTGATGGAAGAACGTGTTACTGAAGGATAGCTAGTGCATGTACCAGATGTAGAAATATGAAACCGGAATTTGGTTGCAATGATTACACGTCTGTTGCTTGAAACTGATAAACAATAAAAAAGTAAAAATAAACTACGCCCGCAAAGGCCATTAAGGCTCAACGGCACCGACCGGCCGCCGTGTCATCCTCAGCCCATGGGTTGGATGTGGATAATTTTATTCAAAATAATCGCCATTGGTATTTATACATTTCTCCAAACTCTCCGGCAGGCTATGAACGCCACGCGAAAATAGCTCTTCTTTTCAAGTGAACCAGTCAGCGAGCCATTTTTCGTACATTCTTATACGAATTGAGGAGTTGTTCAGCAAGAGTGAGTGTCAGTGATGCAAATAGATGGTAATCTGACGGAGCCAAGTCTGGAGAATAAGCCGCGTGTCCTAGTATTTCCCAAATGAACTCCTCAGTCGATTCCCTGACCTGTTTTGCTGTGTGTGATCGGACGTTATCATGGAGCAATATGACTCTCTGTTGCCTTTTTCCATATTCCGGTCGTTTTTGACGCAAGGCTCGATTTAAATCGATCATTTGCTGTCGGTAGCGATCAGGTTTTAGCAGCTCATAATGGATGACACCCTTCTGATCCCACCAAACACCGAGGATTGTCTTCTTTCCAAAGCGATTTGGTCTTGCAGTGGATTCGATGGTTTGCCTGGATTCGCCCATGATTTACGACGTTTGGGATTCTCAAAATATATTCTTTTTCATCACTTGTCACTATTCGATGGAGAAACAACATTCTGTTGTATCTTTCGACTTGCTTGCTGTCTTTCATCCAGTTCATGCGGAACCCATTTTCCCCACTTTCTGCACCTTTCCCATAGCTTTCAACCGAAGATAAACGTCGCCTTCTGCGTCACATTCAATTGTTCCGCGAGTTCCTGTTGAATTTGAGATCATCTTGATCCAATAAGGCCTGTAATTAGTTGTCTTCGGACTTTTTCGGTGGTTTCCCGCGCTCGTAGTTTCTCACGTCAAAACCACCACTTTTGAATTTTTTGAACCACTTGAAACACTGTGTCTTACCAAGAGCATGTTCGCCGAAAGCTTCGACAAGCATTCAGTTCGATTCTGCAGCAGTTTTCTTCAAATGATAAGAGAAAATCAATGCTTTCCGCAAATCGTAGTTCGTAGGCACAAAGCTCGACAGGTTTACTGGTTTGAAGCAGATGCCGATGTATGGAACTTGGATTACGTGTGTTGAAATTTGTCGCCAGCCGTTACAGGAAGCAGGTGGCGCTGTGAAAGCGGGCTCACGGGCCCTACACTGACGGCTAGCACCATCTATAGGGAAATTCCAGTTTCATCCTTCTACACTTGGTAATTCCTATGGCTCAATATGCCTCGCAAATGCGTAAACAGTGCTGACAATTTTTGCTACATTTTCGAAAAGGCTACACTGAAGTCGCAAAGGACGTCAATTACGCCACATGATAGGAAGGCGTACAGACTGTGAGATCCCCTGCTAGACCCGCAGGGCAGGACAGATAGTTTAATTTGTGGAAAGGGCCAAAATGAGTGGCTGTCAGTTGACTCGAACATACTATTTTATTCATTTGACAAGCATTACAAAAGTAAAGAAAACATTGAAAACAGAGCAAGCCAAACCTTAATTTTAGAACTTAATTCCCGGGTAAATGCGCCATTCAGTCTTACGCCTTAAGGGCAAAAACAACTTTAATTTAAAACCGGCTGAAGGCCAATCACTTAAGACTCAAAAACAAGAATTTAAATTTTAAAAGGCAGAAGGCCTCATCTTAAAACACTTCTCTAAATTAGGCTGAAGGCCCAAACAATCTCACGCCCTAAGGGCAAAACAACTTTAACTTAAAATCAGCTGAAGGCCAATAACTTAAGGCTCAAAACAGATCTTATCAACCGAGATTGCGGCTACAATCTCACCAAAGCTTGGGACCCGGCACTGAATGTAATTAAGAAGACTCTCAGGAAGAAGTACGAACTGGCGACCAGGGCAGACGTAGCTAGCACATCGACGCTACGACAGATTCCGACGCCCACGTCTTCGCGACCGCCGGCGAAGAGAGCGGACGGCGAAGAGAGCGGCCTGTGGGGGGGAGGGGATTTAAATCGTCCGCCCGCCCTCGGGAGCTCAGTACGTCAGCGCACCTGACGATGGCGACATGTCTGGTCGCCGAAATATTGTGCCTGTTGGACACTTTGAACTGGCAGTATACCCGCGGACTTTCGAGCAACAAATACGCCGGGAGAAACTGAAGAATAACATCACTGTCAGGGTGTGTGGGATAACCATGAGGGGAAGACGTATCGACACAGTGCCACAATTAGGGCAACTGACGCTCAGAGGAAACTTCAACATCCCCCTCCCCCCCCTGCTGTCATACGAAATCGCACCCAAGATAATAACTCGAATTGTAGGTCCAATCTGTCTAACACGCAGACAGGCTGGTTTCAGACCCTCAACTGGTCTTCTCCTAATCAACAAGCGGCCATTACTCGCGCCGCGCAGAGACAGCTGTCATCAGAAAACATAAAAACCCCGCCCTTCAGTGAGCTCTCGCTTGACACTTCAGAAGTCGCACATGTCAGTCGGTTGGGCACGCTACTGGGCCTCTAGCTCGGAGCTGTCCCAGAAGTAACCGATTTGTAACAGTTCGTTGTGTCTTAGTGGCGCCAACTGCTGTCCCTCTCGGCCGTGTGGAGCCTGTATTCTCGCTACCGTACATTATCGTGCCCACCGCTGAGAGCAATCATGTACAGTGGCTACATTCCTTCGATCTCTTTCTGCAGTATCGCGAATGGTACATCCAGCTTCTCGTAGCCCTTTTGCACGACCTCGTTCCAACTCAGTGAGCCATTCTTGAGTAGCATCAGTTCACCACGTCCAATCTCAAAGGCAACTGACGCTCGCGACCGTTACGCTTTCTCATAGTGGCACTAGTAGCGCCATTCTTATGCGACTGGCGTGAAACTTGAACAGACGTCATCTTTCAGATGTAGAAATACGCCTACCCACTTTCTTCTATGTCGCACAAGTCATTCTTGGTGTTGTAATCTTTTTCCGTGAGTGTTCGTAACAGACGTGCTTGTGGAATCCAAGAGATGCCCAGCACAAATGCCGAAGGATAAGAAATGTGACTGGGAGAAAATTGTCAAAATACTGAAAGGTCCTACTGAGGACGATTTAAAATTGATTATAAGCTTGCATCATATGGGTACGTAGCTGATACGCACTAGCTATGTAATTCTTTTTATTAAAAATTAGAAGTTCAAAGAATTTTCTTGGAAGCGTGTAAATGCGAATTTGTGTCTGTTATGCTGAATAAAACAAAAAATATACGAAAGACTGATTACTCTCGTTGGTTATGATTATGGTATCTATAATTCAATGTCTGACAGACTTTTGATGATAAATAATAATGGTTCGCCTGGCATCACGCAGTATTCTCTCTAACAAACTACGCAGCAGATTTTATCATGTGGCCTACGTGACAGGTCGTATGGAAGAGATTGGACAAAAATATGGAAACACCATGAAAAATAGTTGTTTGAACATAAATGCAGATACTGGCCAAGCCTGTACGTTGTGGTGCTCTGTATTTGATCGCGAACAGCAGCTGTGCAATATGGTCAGTAGATTCCAATTATTGTCAGTTGTGGAATCAACTGTGTTCTGTGTAATTGTGAGTGCGTTATGTCAGAACTAAGTGAATTTGAACGTGAACAAATTGTTGCTGCTTGCATGATAAGTGCTTCAGTACCCAACGCAACCGAAGTGTTTGGTGTTCCTAGAGGTGCCGTATCGAAGGTTTATACAGCTTGCAAGGAAAGTGGACAAACATCATCCGCTAAGTCACAACGCGGACGAAAATAAGTGTTGCGTGATAGTGGCAGACGCTCTTTGACGAGGACTGTGACGAAAAATAAGCGAACGACAGCTGCAAGAGTCTTGCAGAACTGAATGTTGCACTCGCGAACACTGTTAGCACCTAAAAAACACGAAGGGAGATTGTAAAGAGACTGTGGTTCTCTACTTATAAAAAAAGACCCTTTTAAATAATAGAAGATGACCTGTACAAGGAATCTGTTTACCTCTGTTAGTCATGACCGAAAAAAAAGGTAATTCAATACAATTATTATATAGATGAGATAAATCACTTTAACGGAGGCCGAACATTTAAAGTCAATACAGTTCCAGTAAACCTGCAAAAGTAAAAACAAATTATTCAAAAAATGGCTCTGAGCACTATGGGACTCAACTGCTGTGGTCATCAGTCCCCTAGAACTTAGAACTACTTAAACCTAACCAACCTAAGGACATCATACACATCGATGCCCGAGGCAGGATTCGAACCTGCGACCGTAGCAGTCGCACGGTTCCGGACTGCGCGCCTAGAACCGCGAGACCACCGCGGCCGGCAACAAATTATTGTAGGGGGCTACATAGACATCGCGCATATGCTAGATGCATTTTGTTTTGAAGCTGACAACCAATGAGAAAATAGATGCAATTTTCAAGCAGTAATGGCGGACAGCATCAGCTGGTAATATACGTACTTTTAAGGTAGCTAATTTTTCTACACAAAAAATATAATATGTACTCCCTCCAAAAGAAGTTATCAACAAACCTTAAAATAAAATTGTAATGAGCAGCAAAATGTCTGAGAAGAATTTTGAAAGAAAATTATTAATTGAACTTTAATTTGGCAGGTTTTCAACACTGTCAACAAGACAAAACAATGGAAATAATATTTATTGGGACTAAACAAAATTGAGATATTGTGACAGTATTTTTAAAATAGTTAATTTAACTGCAATTGTCTTTAATTTTGAAATGAGAGATAGCGTAATAATTTTCTTTTAATGTCTTAACTGTTGGCAGTGCGATGACGTCAGCGGTGGTCCCCGCGGACGATGTGTGAAGTGAATCCTGGTTCGTGACGTGATGATAATGATGGATTCTCCTGTTTCATTAATATTCCGGTTACGGCGGTGGTCCACGTCTCCGTTGTCGAATCGGCTGGCAGCACTGGCACGATAATAATAGGTCCAGTATGTGCGTTGTCGTTACGAGCGCGACGTTTTATTATTAAAAGTTTATTAATCACGCGGTGCGGGTAGGTCGGAATTATGCAATGTCTTTAGTATTTACGATATATATCCGGTTAATGCCAATACTACGCACAGTTCTTTTACCGCGTTGTCACAGGAAAACAGCCACAAGTGTTCATCACTATAACAGTGCGTTAAACATCAGTTCAATTTGCGTCGTCGTCTTTAAGACAATTTGGACGATATAATAAATGTTTCTTGATCAAATCACAGCACTGTTCTTTTACTTAACATTTTGGTTTGTTCCTCTTTCACAGTTAGTGTCTCCACGCGACGATGATTCATGGCTAATTGTCACAAGTTTACACAGTTTGTAAAATCGTCACCGCAAACACTCGATATAGTTTTCAGGTTTTACTGTTCACTTAATAATGCACGATCTCCTGTTAACATAGCGGACGCACTGTAATTAATTTTTCCTCAGCGTATCACCGTCTTTCACGCCGAAATCTGCAACGTTTTCCACCCGCGAACCTACCACGATACCATAACTCGCACGCTCTCTATCGATAGTCGTTCACTCTCTCTCTGACACAGTACTTCTAGCCTAACCAAAGATTTACAAAGCATGTAGAACCAGTACATTCATATTCGTACAATATAAAATATAAAACAGTCGCAAAATGAATGAAGAAACAATGTGACGTATTAACAAATAAAGAATAGTTGCAATAAATGACACATACGTACTATGACAAGGTAAGGCACAAAAGAAAAAAAAATATCGACTTTTGGGGAAACACCCGTATGCAGGGAACTGCAGGGTGAGCTAGAATTCCAAAACCAGTCATCAGTGATGTAAATAACCGTAATAGGAAAACGTGGTACTGAAGAGTGACTACAGAGCAACGGAAGAAAGTAATTAGGTCGGATGAGTCTTGTTTCAGACTGTTTTAAGCTTCTGACAGAGTTTACGTCCCAAGTGTGAAACATGGTGGGGGGAGGGGGGAGAGGAGGAGTTCAGTGTTGATTTGGGCAACCGTATCGTGGTATCCTGGACCTATGGTCTAGGGGTAGCGTATTTGATCCATAATCAAAACATCTTCGGTCCCGGGTTTGATCCCCGTCACTGCCTAAATTTTGATAAATAATCAGTATTGGCGCCCGAAGACTTCTGGCATAAGAAGTCAGCCTCATTCTGCCTTGAGAGCGGAGGAGCGGATAGAGGTTAAGGGCACTCTCTTGTCCTAGGGGTGGGAAATTGCCCCTAAAGGCGGAAGAATCGGCAATGATCAACGACATGAGGATGCAGAAGGCAATGGAAACCACTGCATTAAAGACACGTAACGTGTATCCACAGGACATGTGGCTGTAGTTGAAGTAGTCTCATGATGATCTCTTCATTGGCAAAGGAATCCGGAATAGTCCCCCATTCGGATCTCCGGGAGGGGACTGCCAAGGGGGAGGTTACCATGAGAAAAATATTGAATAATCAACGAAAGGATAATGTTCTACGAGTCAGGGCATGGAATGTCAGAAGCTTGAATGTGATAAGGGAAACTAGAAAATCTGAAAAGGGAAATGCAAAGGCTCAATCTAGATATAGTAGGTGTCAGTGAAGTGAAGTGGAAGGAAGACAAGGATTTCTGATCAGATGAGTATCGAGTAACATCAACATCAACAGCAGCAGAAAATGGTATAACAGGTGTAGGATTCGTTATGAATAGGAAGGTAGGGCAGAGGGTGTGTTACTGTGAACAGTTCAGTGTCCAGGTTGTTCTAATCAGAATCGACAGCAGACCAACACCGACAACGATAGTTCAGGTATACATGCCGACGTCGCAAGCTGAAGATGAACAGATAGAGATATTCAAAGGGTAATGCAGTATGTAAAGGGGGACGAAAATCTAATAGTCATGGGCGACTGGAATGCAGTTGTAGGGGAAGGAGTAGAAGCAAAGGTTACAGGAGAATATGGGCTTGGGACAAGGAATGAAAGAGGAGAAAGACTAATTGAGTTCTGTAACAAGTTTCAGCTAGTAATAGCGAATATCCTGTTCAAGAATCACAAGAGGAGGAGGTATACTTGGAAAAGCCCGGGAGATACGGGAAGATTTCAATTAGATTACATCATGGTCAGACAGATATTCCGAAATCAGATACTGGATTGTAAGGCGTACCCAGGAGCAGATACAGACTCAGATCACAATATAGTAGTGGTGAAGAGTGGGCTGAAGTTCAAGACATTAGTCAGGAAGAATCAATACGCTAAGAAGTGGGATACTGAAGTTCTAAGGAATGACGAGATACGTTTGAAGTTCTCTAACGCTATAGATACAGCAATAAGGAATAGCGCAGTAGGCAACACAGTTGAAGAGGAATGGACGTCTCTAAAAAGGGCCATCACAGAAGTTGGGAAGGAAAACATAGGTACAAAGAAGGTAGCTGCGAAGAAACCATGAGTAACAGAAGAAATACTTCAGTTGATTGATGAAAGGAGGAAGTACAAACATGTTCCAGGAAAATCAGGAATACAGAAATACAAGTCGCTGAGGAATGAAATAAATAGGAAGTGCAGGGAAGCTAAGACGAAATGGCTGCAGGAAAAATGTGAAGACTTCGAAAAAGATATGATTGTCGGAAGGACAGACTCAGAATACAGGAAAGTCAAAACAACATTTGGTGACATTAAAAGCAACGGTGGTAACATTAAGAGTGCAACGGGAATTCCACTGTTAAATGCAGAGGAGAGAGCAGATAGGTGGAAAGAATACATTGAAAGCCTCTATGAGGGTGAAGATTGATCTGATGTGATAGAAGAAGAAACAGGAGTCGATTTAGAAGAGATAGGGGATCCAGTATTAGAATCGGAATTTAAAAGAGCTTTGGAGGACTTACGATCAAATAAGGAAGAAGGGATAGATAACATTCCATCAGAATTTCTAAAATCGTTAGGGGAAGTGGCAACAAAACGACTATTCATGTTGGTGTGTAGAATATATCAGTCTGGCGACATACTATCTGACTTTCGGAAAAGAATCATCCACCCAATTCCGAAGACTGCAAGAGCTGACAAGTGCGAGAATTATCGCACAATCAGCTTAACAGCTCATGCATCGAAGCTGCTTACAAGAATAATATACAGAAGAATGGAAAAGAAAATTGGGAATGCGCTAGGTGACGATCAGTTTGGCTTTAGGAAAAGTAAAGGCACGAGAGAGGCAATTCTGACGTTACGGCTAATAATGGAATCAAGGCTAAAGGAAAATCAAGACACGTTCATAGGATTTGTCGACCTGGAAAAAGCGTTCGACAATATAAAATGGTGCAAGCTGTTCAAGATTCTGAAAAAAGTAGGGGTAAGCTATAGGGAGAGACGGGTCATATACAATATGTACAACAACCAAGAGGGAATAATAAGAGTGGACGATCAAGAGCGAAGTGCTCGTATTAAGAAGGGAATGAGACAAGGCTGTAGCCTTTCGCCCCTACTCTTCAATCTGTACATCGAGGAAACAATGATGGAAATAAAAGAAAGGTGAACAGCGAGAAACTTTACATGAGGATTGATGGTAACGAAGTCAATGAAGTTAAGGAATTCTGCTACCTAGGCAGTAAAATAACCAATGGCGGACGGAGCAAGGAGGACATCAAAAGCAGACTCGCTATGGCAAAAAAGGCATTTCTGGCCAAGAGAAGTCTACTAATATCAAATACCGGCCTTAATTTGAGGAAAACATTTCTGAGGATGTACGTCTGGAGTACAGCATTGTATGGTAGTGAAACATGGACTGTGGGAATACCGGAACAGAAGAGAATCGAAGCATTTGAGATGTGGTGCTATAGACGAATGTTGAAAATTAGGTGGACTGATAAGGTAAGGAATGAGGAGGTTCTACGCAGAATCGGAGAGGAAATGAATATGTGGAAAACACTGATAAGGAGAAGGGACAGGATTATAGGACATCTTCTAAGACATGAGGGAATGACTTCCATGGTACTAAAGGGAGCTGTAGAGGGCAAAAACTGTAGAGGAAGACAGAGATTGGAATACGTCAGGCAACTAATTGAGGACGTAGGTTGCAAGTGCTACTCTGAGATGAAGAGGTTAGCACAGGAAAGGAATTCGTGGCGGGCCGCATCAAACCAGTCAGTAGACTGATGACCAAAAAAAAAAAAAAAATCGTGGTATTCCATGGGCTCCTGTGGTTACTCCGTAAGGTCCATTACTGCCAAGAATTATGTGACCATTTTAACTTAACAGGACCATCCAATTGTAAAGTGTTTGTTCTCCATTGCTGTCCGAAGAAGACAGGTCACACGTTTATTCGGCTCACATCGTCAACGTCTGATTTTGTAAACACGACGATGAATTGTCGGACCTCCTGTGGCCGCCACGATCACCACATCTCAATATTATTGAGCCTTTGTAGACTACTTTAGCGAAGGGCACTTGGTCGCTATCCACCTCCATAATCGTCATCTGAAGTTCCTACCATTTTGCAGGAAGAATGTTGTAAAATACCGTTGAAAACCATCCAGGACCTGTTTCTACCCATTCAGGGACGATAGGAAGCTGTTTTGCTTGCCACCGAGTTTCCTATTCCGTATTAGGCGTCGTAATGGATTGTGTTTGTGGTGTTTCCATATTTCTGTCCACCCTCTGTATATTTCACATTTCATTTATCGTATTTTATTGACATTATCGTCCTGATATACACCGTACCATAATAAAATCCATGAAGTGCTTCACAAAAAATGGTTCAAATGTTCTGAGTGCTATGGGACTCATCTGAGGTCATCAGTCCCCTAGAACTTAAAACTACGTAAACCTAACTAACCTAAGGACATTACACACATCCATGCCCGAGGCAGGATTCGAACCTGCGACCGTAGTGGTCGCGCGGTTCCAGACTGAAGCGCCAAGAACCGCTCGGCCACTGCGGCCGGGCAGTGGTTCACATACGTCACTGCAGACATTAGAAACAATCTGACATAAAGCAGACAATGAAACGCTAAACAATCAGTAACGTAAATGTCTCCGGTTGCTTACATGTTGGTCACCGCTAATTAGTATTTTAATTTTAAATTTTCTCCTCAATTGTAATGAGAAGAAAGCGGAAAGTGCGAACTGACATATGCGCAAAGCGTTGGACTAATCCTAATGAAATCTGGAGCTGCCTTTCAGTGTTAACGTCAAAAGCTGCGCGCTCGCCTTGCAAAATAATCCTCTCTGAATATCAAAGTTCTGCATCGTTGCTCTACCTATATGTAGTTTTGTGTGCTGTGTGCTTGTTATTAGCACCAGAAAACAATATCGGAGCGACCATTAGCTATGGTGACTACGTCGTGTTCTCTTCCGTTCCCTCTCGTGTAAACGCTTGTTCACAGATGCAAGCAAATTGTAGTGACTAGTGAACACTGGCGAATAGTCTGCGAATGCGCATTCGCTGTTTTCGCTTCCATCCACTAATTTGATAATGGTGCTCTAGAAATCGCTGTTCAAGCAAACGTAATTCAAATCTGATGTTAAACTCGAACCGAAACTTCAACGTTGGGAAGTTTATCACGGAAGCTAAGTGGGTTTCCCTCGTTGCCCGCTCAAGGCTCGTTAGCGAGTACGGAACTTCCCGTTTCTTTCCAGTAGGTACGGGGTGTCGTTATCGATCTATGACGTGCCTAAGTATCGATGCCGAGGTGGCTGGGATTCTCCTGCTGGTACAAGATGGAAGTCTGACATTCTGTATCCGTCAACATGGGACTGGGCTGTACAAAGAGATTCTTCAGAAATCTGAGCTAGGTAAGTGGTTAATTCCGCATCTTGTCCAATGTAAAATCTAACTGGATTTCCTGTAGGGCTAGTGTCTTGTTCACTTTAACTTACTCTTACTTGTTTGTTTAATAATACGTTACCGAAGCTGTGTTTTAAATTACTCAACCTTTTTCTTTTTTTGAATAAGGCAGGTTGATGCTTTCACTGGAAAGCAACTGTAAGTTAGTATTGATCACACTACTGTACCTGGGAGCTAATAAGAAAAGGAGAATTTCCTTAACACGCTGACGACTCACCAGCTGTGTATAATTGTGCTATTAGTGTTTAATCGTGGTTTACACACGACCCGACGAAATAAAGAGGGCTGCCCAGAAAGTAATGCACCGCATTTTTTCTCTCAGAGGAAAACAATACTATGAATGCGAAACTTAACGTATGTATTATTTGGAGTCTCTCTAGTAAGCGCGCCAAGATTCTGTCACCTGCGACAGATAGCGTAGTTACAGGACAGTTTCAAAATGGCGTCTGTAGATGATGTACGTTACAAGCTATGTGCCATCAGTCAATTTCCCACTGCAGAGAAAGGAAATATGGGGAATATTTACAAACGCTTGTGAGGAGAGTATGGCGCATCTGCTGTCGACAGAAGTATCGTTAGTCAGTGGGCATGGAGAATGAGGTCATCAGAAGGCAGTTCGGCGGAGCCTTGCAGCTTTAGGGGCTCCCTCGGACAGCCACTTGTTTGGGCAACTAAAGGATGCAATTCGTGGAAGACATTTTGAGGACGATCAGGAAGTGATTTCACACAGTGAAGCACTGGCTCCGCCACCTGGTCAAGGATTGGTACCAACTCTCTTGTTTCACACTGGAGGAAGGCCAAAGAACGGGATGGAGATTACATGGAAAAATACGTTGTGTAGATAAAACACCATTCTTTCGTGTGTGTGATTATCATTATGTTCAATAAAGAATTCTTGAAGAAAAAAGATATGGTGCATTACTTTTAGTGTAACCCTCATAGATGAGTGAGTTATGATGCCACTCTCTGGATTCGGGGAGACACACTGGGTCTAAATCGATGGCCAGTGTGCTGCCCAGTCTGGATGTGGTTTTTAGGCAATTTTACACATCCCACTAGATGGATAATACCCAAGTCCCATTTCCGTTAAACGATTCGGAAGGTTAGGTCAATGGCATCCAGCCACCCTCTACCAATAACACTGCCAAATCTGAATCAACCCTGTGTAGAGAAGGGATTAGGATAGGAAAAAGAAGTATCAAGAATGGTAATTTACGCTTCTGCAAACTCCATCTTGTTCTTCATCTAATTGAGCTATCATATGGAGGAGGCTGATATAATTTTCAGAGTTACGTCATTTTTTCTTAGTGAAACGGCTGTGATCACTCAGCCTTATTAGGACAACTGGGGAGCTACTGAAAGTGAAAAAGGCGACTCCTGTTTCAAAAGCCAGCATGAACGCTCCTCCAATGTCACTGACTAGCGCCGCCGTAAATATGGAATAAAGAAACAAGAAGCCTATATTGCACGTTCCGCTGGACCTTGGCAATTTTTGCGTCAATGGTAGGTAGCAAATAATTCGTCGGAACGTCCTTGGAACCTCCTGCCTCAAGTTGTCATGAGCAATAACAACCACAAGCCTTACTCACCACAAAATTGCTGTAATTTCTCCAATTGCAAAATTTGCCAAGGCTTTATTAATTCTCATACACAGCGTTAGGCAGACATTCGCCAAACACCCACACTTCCATCACAGAACATCACTGCATATCTTGCTTTGTCAGCCTACAGTCTCATGTTTCTCCTTCATACACCAACAGAGACAATGGTAAACATGATCCCTCTGCTCCTAGGGGAATTGCTTCTATAGTATCTCCTTTCCTTAACTAAGTTCGGCTAAAATGTGAAGACTTGACTGAATGCTTCCGAAATGCGATTATCAAAGCATCAGATTTAATTTCCTCTTGGCAGAGGGAAATTAAGACAGGTATATCTTATCAGTCACATTTGTCTTCATGAGAGCTACCTATACGTTTTTGGACAGGAGGGAAGCTCAGCAACCACAAGCCAGATAAGCACTGCATTTAGATTCGACTAAAATATACAAACTTATGAATGGTCGTCAAAAATACTGAAATATGGACACAATTTTATATTACAAAAGAGTGCCACATCAACAATAACCGAAAATAATAATTGGCCTGGTTGTAAAAGTCTGTTGGGAATTTTGGCTAGACACTGTGATCACATTTACCAATCAGTTATCAACAACAAAAATAACTTTGATAATTATTGCACAAACAGATCTATTCACAATCATAGAACAAGATCTGGGTGGTATTTAAATTTTCCAAGAAAAAAATAAACAAAAACTCGAAGCACCATTTTGTACATAAGAGTAAAATTGCGCAATAAATATTCCGAGGAGATTAACACGTTACTAACACAAACTTATTTAAAAATTTATTCTATTTGTAGAATAAGAAACTACATTCAGCAACATGTGATGAAGCAAGCTGAGATACATTTACTTCCCCTCTTGTTTTACCATCTACCTCCTTGAAATGCATTTTTTATGTCTGGCTAATAACAATTAACATACGTGAGTATAATATGCATTTGACCCTCAGTTTTAAAGAATATAACACCAGATCTAATTTTGTGCTCAGTTTTATGTGTGTAATTGATTTTATAATTTATTTTGACTATTACTGGTTATTACCTTTCATTACAGATTGAAATCAGTAATTGTTTCCTAAATTAATTTCTATTGTTGACTTATAAACAAATATAAATTCTGTACTATGTATAAACATTTGGAGGAACAACTAGTAGTATTTTAAAGGATCTATTTGGCTCTTTCGAAAACATCTTAGTAAAGCCAGCTTATAATTAATTCCAAAATAATTACCACTTTTGTCAAAAATAATGTTTGTGTAAATATATCTGTTAATTTGATCATTTAAACAAATAATTTAGCGTCACTGTTGTGGTAGAGAAACTGTTAAAAAGATGGAAGTTTTCGATGTATTCAGTTAATTCAAGGAGTTAAGTTTTAATTGTAATTTCTGTACATTAAACATTGAAAAATGTATAGTGCCTATTATTATGTGAATATATAGGGGCCTTATTTTTAGTCACAAGACAGTCAGTCCACAGACGAGTTTCAGATGCTTTGGTTAGACCAACAACAATGCATCAATTTAACTGTGAAATAAGTGTTACACCAATAGGCTGTGTGTTAAAGCAATAATAGTGTTTGTTCATTTCATTTGAAAGACTGTGAAATATGTGGTTAAGTTTTACTG